>NC_091470.1:133436618-133739649 GCF_036971445.1 Narcine bancroftii
TTCTGATTCTGATTCCCTGCCTCTGATTCCCCATCTCTGATTCTGCACATCTGATTCCCTGCCTCTGATTCCCCACCTCTGATTCGCCATATCTGATTCCCCGCCTCTGTTTCCCCGCCTCTGATTCCCCGACTCGGTTTCCCCATATCTAAATCCCCGCCTCTGATTCCCCAACTCTGATTCCCCACCTCTGATTCCCCAGCTCTGATTCCCCACCTCTGATTCCACGCATCTGATACCCTGCATATGATTCCCAGCCTCTGATTCCCTGCCTCTGATTCCCAACCTCTGATTCCCCACCTCTGATTCCCCATATCTGATTCCCCGCCTCTGTTTCCCCGCCTCTGATTCCCCGCCACTGTTTCCCCATATCTCTTTCCCCGCCTCTATTTCCCAGCCTCTGATTCCCAGCCTCTGATTCCCCATATCTGATTCCCCGCCTCTGATTCGCCAACTCTGATTCCCCGCCTCGGATTCCCCAGCTCTGAATCCCCGCCTCTGATTCCCCGCGTCTGATTACCGGCCTCTGATTCCCCGCTCTGATTCCCCATCTCTGATTCACAACCTCTGATTCCCAACCTCTGATTCCCCATATCTGATTTGCCGCCTCTGTTTCCCCGCCTCTGATTCCCCACCTCTGATTCCCTGCCTCTGATTCGCCAGCTATGATTCCCAGCGTCTGATTCCCCGCGTCTGATTCCCTGCCTCTGATTCCCCGCCTCTGATACCACATCTCTGATTCACCACCTCTGATTCCCCGCGTCTGATTCCCCGCCTCTGATTCACCATCTCTGATTCCCCATCTCTGATTCCCCAATTCTGATTCACCGCCTCTGATTCCCCAGCTCTGTTTCCTCGCCTCTGATTCCCTGCCTCTGATTCCCAACCTCTGATTCCCCACCTCTGATTTCCCATATTGATTCCCTGCCTCTGATTCCCCGCCTCTGATTCCCCAACTCTGATTCCCCGCCTCTGATTCCCCAGCTCTGATTCCCCGCCTCTGATTCCCCGTGTTTGATTCCCTGCCTCTGATTCCCGGCCTCTTATTCCCCATCTCTGATTCATCGCCTTTGATTCGACACCTCTGACTCCCCATATCTGATTCCCCACCTCTGTTTCCCCGCCTCTGATTCCCCGCCTCTGATTCCCCATATCTCATTCCCCGCCTCTGAATCCCCATCTCTGATTCCCCACCTCTGATTCCCGGCCTCTTATTCCCGGCATATGATTCCGGCCTCTGATTCCCGGCCTCTGATTCCCTGCTTCTGATTCTGATTCCCTGCCTTTGATTCCCCATCTCTGATTCCGCACATCTGATTCCCTGCCTCTGATTCCCCATCTCTGATTCCCCATATCTGATTCCCCGCCTCTGTTTCCCCGCCTCTGATTCCCCGCCTCTGTTTCCCAATATCTAAGTCCCCGCCTCTGATTCCCCAACTCTGATTCCCCACCTCTGATTCCCCAGCTCTGATTTCCCGCCTCTGAATCCCCGCATCTGATTCCCTGCATCTGATTCCATGCCTCTGATTCCCTGCCTCTGATTTGCAACCTCTAATTCCCCACCACTGATTCCCCATATCTGATTCCCAGCCTCTGTTTCCCCGCCTCTGATTCCCCGCCTCTGTTTCCCCATATCTGATTCCCGGCCTCTGATTCCCCGCCTCTGATTCCCAGCCTCTGATTCCCTGCCTCTGATTCCACATCTCCGATCCCGCAAATCTGATTCCCTGCCTCTGATTCCCCGCCTCTGATTCCCCGCCTCTGATTCCCTGCCTCTGATTCCCAACCTCTGATTCCCCACCTCTGATTCCCCGTGTTTGATTCCCCGCCTCTGATTCCCCATCTCTGATTCACCGCCTTTGATTCGCCACCTCTGATTCCCCATATCTGATTCCTCGCCTCTGTTTACCCGCCTCTGATTCCCCGCCTCTGATTCCCCATATCTCATTCCCCGCCTCTGATTCCCCACCTTTGATTCCCCGCCTCTTATTCCCAGCATCAGATTCCAGGCCTCTGATTCCCGGCATCTGATTCCCCGCTTCTGATTCTGATTCCCTGCCTCTGATTCCCCATCTCTGATTCCGCACATCTGATTCCCTGCCTCTGATTCCCCACCTCTGATTCCCCATATCTGATTCCCCACCTCTGTTTCCCCGCCTCTGATTCCCCGCCTCTGTTTCCCCATATCTAATTCCCCACCTCTGATGCACCAACTCTGATTCACCGCCTCTGATTCCCCAGCTCTGATTCCCCGCCTCTGATTCCCCGCATCCGATTCCCCATATCTGATTCCCCGCCTCTGTTTCCCCATATCTGATTCCCCGCCTCTGATTCCCAACTATGATTCCCCACCTCTGATTCCCCAGCTCTGATTCCATGCCTCTGATTCCCCGCGTTCTATTCCCTGCCTCTGATTCCCCGCCTGTGATTCCCCATCTCTGATTCACCACCTCTGATTCCCCACCTCTGATTCCCCATATCTAATTCCCCGCCTCTGTTTGCCCGCCTCTGATTCCCCGCCTCTGTTTCCCCATATCTGATTCCCCGCCTCTGAATCCCCAACTCTGATTCCCTGCCTCTGATTCCCCAGCTCTGATTCCCCGCCTTTGATTCCCCCCGTCTGATTCCCAGCCTCTGAATCCCCGTGTCTGATATCCTGCCTCTGATTCCCGGCCTCTGATTCCTCATCTCAGATTCACCGCCTCTGATTCCCCTCCTCTGATTCCCCATCTCTGATTCCGCACATCCGATTCCCTGCCTCTGATTCCCCGACTCTGATTCCCCACCTCTGATTCCCCAGCTCTGATTCCCCGCCTCTGATTCCCCAACTCTGATTCCCCGCCTCTGATAACGCAGCTCTGATTCCCCGCCTCCGATTCCCCGTGTTTGATTCCCTGCCTCTGATTCCCCGCCTCTGATTCCCCATCTCTGATTCACCACCTTTGATTCGCCACCTCTGATTCCCCATATCTGATTCCTCGCCTCTGTTTCCCCGCCTCTGATTCCCCGCCTCTGATTCCCCATATCTCATTCCCCGCCTCTGATTCCCCATCTCTGATTCCCGGACTCTGATTCCCCACCTCTGATTCCCGGCCTCTTATTCCCGGCATCAGATTCCGGCCTCTGATTCCCGGCCTCTGATTCCCTGCTTCTGATTCTGATTCCCTGCCTCTGATTCCCCATTTCTGATTCCGCACATCTAATTCCCTGCCTCTGATTCCCCACCTCTGATTCCCCATATCTGATTCCCCGCCTCTGTTTCCCTGCCTCTGATTCCCCGCCTCTGTTTCCCCATATCTGATTCCCCGCCTCTGAATCCCCAACTCTGATTCCCTGCATCTAATTCCCCAGCTCTGATTCCCCGCCTCTGATTCCCCAACTCTGATTCCCCACCTCTGATTCCCCAGCTCTGATTACCCACCTCTGATTCCCCATATCTAATTCCCTGCCTCTGTTTCCCCGCCTCTGATTCCCCGCCACTATTTCCCCATATCTGATTCTCCGCCTCAGAATCCCCAACTCTGATTCCCTGCATCTAATTCCCCAGCTCTGCTTCCCCGCCTCTGATTCCCCGTGTCTGATTTCCTGCCTCTGATTCCCCGCCTCTGATTACCCATGTCTGATTCACCGCCTCTGATTCCCCACCTCTGATTCCCCATCTCTGATTCCGCACATCCGACTCCCAGCCTCTGATTCCCCATCTCTGATTCCCCGCCTCTGATTCCCCAACTCTGATTCCCCACCTCTGATTCCGCACATCTAATTCCCTGCCTCTGATTCCCCACCTCTGATTCCCCATATCTGATTCCCCGCCTCTGTTTCCCCGCCTCTGATTCCCCGCCTCTGATGCCCCGTGTTTGATTCCCTGCCTCTGATTCCCCGCCTCTGATTCCCCATCTCTGATTCCGCACATCTAATTCCCTGCCTCTGATTCCCCACCTCTGATTCCCCATATCAGATTCCCCGCCTCTGTTTCCCCGCCTCTGATTCCCCGCCTCTGATGCCCCGTGTTTGATTCCCTGCCTCTGATTCCCCGCCTCTGACTCCCCATCTCTGATTCACCGCCTTTGATTCGCCACCTCTGATTCCCCATATCTGATTCCTCGCCTCTGTTTCCCCGCCTCTGATTTCCCGCCTCTGATTCCCCATATCTCATTCCCCGCCTCTGATTCCCCAACTCTGATTCCCGGACTCTGATTCCCCACCTCTGATTCCCGGCCTCTGATTCGTGCTTCTGATTCTGATTCCCTGCCTCTGATTCCCCATCTCTGATTCCGCACATCTAATTCCCTGCCTCTGATTCCCCACCTCTGATTCCCCATATCTGATTCCCCGCCTCTGTTTCCCCGCCTCTGATTCCCCGCCTCTGTTTCCCCATATCTAAGTCCCCGCCTCTGATTCCCCAACTTTGATTCCCCACCTCTGATTCCCCAGCTCTGATTCCCCGCCTCTGATTCCCCGCATCTGATTCCCTGCATCTGATTCCCAGCCTCTGAATCCCTGCCTCTGATTCCCAAACTCTGATTCCCCACCTCTGATTCCCCATATCTGATTCCCCGCCTCTGTTTCCCCGCCTCTGATTCCCCGCCTCTGTTTCCCCGCCACTGTTTCCCCATATCTGATTCTCCGCCTCTGAATCCCCAACTCTGATTCCCTGCATCTAATTCCCCAGCTCTGATTCCCCGCCTCTGAATCCCCGTGTCTGATATCCTGCCTCTGATTCCCCGCCTCTGATTCCCCATCTCAGATTCACCGCCTCTGATTCCCCACCTCTGATTCCCCATCTCTGATTCCGCACATCCGATTCCCTGCCTCTGATTCCCCGACTCTGATTCCCCACCTCTGATTCCCCAGCTCTGATTCCCCGCCTCTGATTCCCCAACTCTGATTCCCTGCCTCTGATTCCCCGCCTCTGTTTCCCCATATCTAAGTCCCCGCCTCTGATTCCCCAACTCTGATTCCCCACCTCTGATTCCCCTGCTCTGATTACCCACCTCTGATTCCCCTAATCTCATTCCCTGCCTCTGTTTCCCCGCCTCTGATTCCCCGCCACTGTTTCCCCATATCTGATTCTCCGCCTCTGAATCCCCAACTCTGATTCCCTGCATCTAATTCCCCAGCTCTGATTCCCCGCCTCTGATTCCCCGTGTCTGATTTCCTGCCTCCGATTCCCCGCCTCTGATTACCCATGTCTGATTCACCGCCTCTGATTCCCCACCTCTGATTCCCCATCTCTGATTCCGCACATCCGATTCCCAGCCTCTGATTCCCCATCTCTGATTCCCCGCCTTTGATTCCCCAACTCTGATTCCCCGCCTCTGATTCCCCATCTCTGATTCACCGCCTTTGATTCGCCACCTCTGATTCCCCATATCTGATTCCTCGCCTCTGTTTCCCCGCCTCTGATTTCCCGCCTCTGATTCCCCATATCTCATTCCCCGCCTCTGATTCCCCATCTCTGATTCCCGGACTATGATTCCCCACCTCTGATTCCCGGCCTCTGATTCGCTGCTTCTGATTCTGATTCCCTGCCTCTGATTCCCCATCTCTGATTCCGCACATCTAATTCCCCGCCTCTGTTTCCCCGCCTCTGATTCCCCGCCTCTGTTTCCCCATATCTAAGTCCCCGCCTCTGATTCCCCAACTTTGATTCCCCACCTCTGATTCCCCAGCTCTGATTCCCCGCCTGTGATTCCCCGCATCTGATTCCCCAACTCTGATTCCCCACCTCTGATTCCCCATATCTAATTCCCCGCCTCTGTATGCCCGCCTCTGATTCCCCGCCTCTGTTTCCCCATATCTGATTCCCCGCCACTGAATCCCCAACTCTGATTCCCTGCCTCTGATTCCCCAGCTCTGATTCCCCGCCTTTGATTCCCCCCGTCTGATTCCCAGCCTCTGAATCCCCGTGTCTGATATCCTGCCTCTGATTCCCCGCCTCTGATTCCCCATCTCAGATTCACCGCCTCTGATTCCCCACCTCTGATTCCCCATCTCTGATTCCGCACATCCGATTCCCTGCCTCTGATTCCCCGACTCTGATTCCCCACCTCTGATTCCGCAGCTCTGATTCCCCGCCTCTGATTCCACAACTCTGATTCCCCGCCTCTGATTCCCCGCCTCTGTTTCCCCATAACTAATTCCCCGCCTCTGATTCCCCAACTCTGATTCCCCACCTCTGATTCCCCAGCTCTGATTACCCACCTCTGATTCCCCATATCTAATTCCCTGCCTCTGTTTTCCCGCCTCTGATTCCCCGCCACTATTTCCCCATATCTGATTCTCCGCCTCAGAATCCCCAACTCTGATTCCCTGCATCTAATTCCCCAGCTCTGATTCCCCGCCTCTGTTTCCCCGTGTCTGATTTCCTGCCTCTGATTCCCCGCCTCTGATTACCCATGTCTGATTCACCGCCTCTGATTCCCCACCTCTGATTCCCCATCTCTGATTCCGCACATCCGACTCCCAGCCTCTGATTCCCCATCTCTGATTCCCCGCCTCTGATTCCCCAACTCTGATTCCCCATCTCTGATTCCCCAGCTCTGATTCCCCGCCTCTGATTCCCCGTGTTTGATTCCCTGCCTCTGATTCCCCGCCTCTGATTCCCCATCTCTGATTCATCGCCTTTGATTCGCCACCTCTGACTCCCCATATCTGATTCCCCGCCTCTGATTCCCCGCCCCTGTTTCCCCATATCTGATTCCCCGCCTCTGATTCCCCAACTCTGATTCCCCGCCACTGATTCCCCAGCTCTGATTCCCCGCCTCTGATTCCCCGTGTTTGATTCACTGCCTCTGATTCCCCGCCTCTGATTCCGCATCTCTGATTCACCGCATTTGATTCGCCACCTCTGATTCCCCATATCTGATTCCTCGCCTCTGTTTCCCCGCCTCTGATTCCCCGCCTCTGATTCTCCATATCTCATTCCGCGCCTCTGAATCCCCATCTCTGATTCCCGGACTCTGATTTCCCACCTCTGATTCCCGGCCTCTTATTCCCAGCATCTGATTCCAGGCCTCTGATTCCCGGCCTCTGATTCCCCGCTTCTGATTCTGATACCCTGCCTCTGATTCCCCATCTCTTATTCCGCACATCTGATTCCCTGCCTCTGATTCCCCTCCTCTGATTCCCCATATCTGATTCCCCACCTCTGTTTCCCCGCCTCTGATTCCCCGCCTCTGTTTCCCCATATCTAATTCCCCACCTCTGATGCACCAACTCTGATTCCCCGCCTCTGATTCCCCAGCTCTGATTCCCCGACTCTGATTCCCCGCATCCGATTTCCCATATCTGATTCCCCGCCTCTGTTTCCCCATATCTGATTCCCCGCCTCTGATTCCCAACTATGATTCCCCGCCTCTGATTCCCCAGCTCTGATTCCCTGCCTCTGATTCCCCTCGTTCTATTCCCTGCCTCTGATTCCCCGCCTGTGATTCCCCATCTCTGATTCACCACCTCTGATTATCCACCGCTGATTCCCCATATCTAATTCCCCGCCTCTGTTTGCCCGCCTTTGATTCCCTGCCTCTGTTTCCCCATATCTGATTCCCCGCCTCTGAATCCCAAACTCTGATTCCCTGCCTCTGATTCCCCAGCTCTGATTCCCCGCCTTTGATTCCCCCCGTCTGATTCCCAGCCTCTGAATCCCCGTGTCTGATATCCTGTCTCTGATTCCCCGCCTCTGATTCCTCATCTCAGATTCACCGCCTCTGTTTCCCCACCTCTGATTCCCCATCTCTGATTCCGCACATCCGCTTCCCTGCCTCTGATTCCCCGACTCTGATTCCCCACCTCTGATTCCCCAGCTCTGATTCCCCGCCTCTGATTCCCCAACTATGATTCCCCGCCTCTGATAACCCAGCTCTGATTCCCCGCATCTGATTCCCCGTGTTTGATTCCCTGCCTCTGATTCCCCGCCTCTGATTCCCCATCTCTGATTCACCGCCTTTGATTCGCCACCTCTGATTCCCCATATCTGATTCCTCACCTCTGTTTCCCCGCCTCTGATTCCCCGCCTCTGATTCCCCATATCTCATTCCCCGCCTCTGATTCCCCATCTCTGATTCCCGGACTCTGATTCCCCACCTCTGATTCCCGGCCTATTATTCCCGGCATCAGATTCCGGCCTCTGATTCCCGGCCTCTGATTCCCTGCTTCTGATTCTGATTCCCTGCCTCTGATTCCCCATTTCTGATTCCGCACATCTAATTCCCTGCCTCTGATTCCCCACCTCTGATTCCCCATATCTGATTCCCCGCCTCTGTTTCCCCGCCTCTGATTCCCTGCCTCTGTTTCCCCATATCTAAGTCCCCGCCTCTGATTCCCCAACTCTGATTCCCCACCTCTGACTCCCCAGCTCTGATTACCCACCTCTGATTCCCCATATCTGATTCCCCGCCTCTGTTTCCCCGCCTCTGATTCCCCGCCACTGTTTCCCCATATCTGATTCCCCGCCTCTGAATCCCCAACTCTGATTCCCTGCATCTAATTCCCCAGCTCTGATTCCCCGCCTCTGATTCCCCGTGTCTGATTTCCTGCCTCTGATTCCCTGCCTCTGATTACCCATGTCTGATTCACCGCCTCTGATTCCCCACCTCTGATTCCCCATCTCTGATTCCGCACATCCGATTCCCAGCCTCTGATTCCCCATCCCTGATTCCCCGCCTCTGATTCCCCAACTCTGATTCCCCACCTCCGATTCCCCAGCTCTGATTCCCCGCCTCTGATTCCCCGTGTTTGATTCCCTGCCTCTGATTCTCCGCCTCTGATTCCCCATCTCTGATTCACCGCCTTTGATTCGCCACCTCTGATTCCCCATATCTGATTCCTCGCCTCTGTTTACCCGTCTCTGATTCCCCGCCTCTGATTCCCCATATCTCATTCCCCGCCTCTGATTCCCCATCTCTGATTCCCGGACTCTGATTCCCCACCTCTGATTCCCGGCCTCTGATTCGCTGCTTCTGATTCTGATTCCCTGCCTCTGATTCCCCATCTCTGATTCCGCACATCTAATTCCCTGCCTCTGATTCCCCACCTCTGATTCCCCATATCTGATTCCCCGCCTCTGTTTCCCCCCTCTGATTCCCCGCCTCTGTTTCCCCATATCTAAGTCCCCGCCTCTGATTCCCCAACTTTGATTCCCCACCTCTGATTCCCCAGCTCTGATTCCCCGCCTCTGATTCGCCGCATCTGATTCCCTGCATCTGATTCCCAGCCTCTGATTCCCTGCCTCTGATTCCCAACCTCTGATTCCCCACCTCTGATTCCCCGCCTCTGATTCCCCGCCTCTGTTTCCCCATATCTGATTCCCCGCCTCTATTTGCCCGCCTCTGATTCCCCGCCTCTGTTTCCCCATATCTGATTACCCGCCTCTGAATCCCCAACTCTGATTCCCTGCCTCTAATTTCCCAGCTCTGATTCCCCGCCTCTGATTCCCCGTGTCTGATTTCCTGCCTCTGATTCCCCGCCTCTGATTACCCATGTCTGATTCACCGCCTCTGATTCCCCACCTCTGATTTCCCATCTCTGATTCCGCACGTCCGATTCACTGCCTCTGATTCCCCAGCTCTGATTCCCCGCCTCTGATTCCCTGCATCCGATTCCCCATATCTGATTCCCCGCCTCTGTTTCCCCGCCTCTGATTCCCCGCCTCTGTTTCCCCATATCTGATTCCCCGCCTCTGATTCCCAACTATGATTCCCCGCCTCTGATTCCCCAGCTCTGATTCCCTGCCTCTGATTCCCCGCGTTCTATTCCCTGCCTCTGATTCCCCGCCTGTGATTCCCCATCTCTGATTCACCACCTCTGATTCCCCACCTCTGATTCCCCATATCTAATTCCCCGCCTCTGTATGCCCGCCTCTGATTCCCCGCCTTTGTTTCCCCATATCTGATTCCCCGCCACTGAATCCCCAACTCTGATTCCCTGCCTCTGATTCCCCAGCTCTGATTCCCCGCCTTTGATTCCCCCCGTCTGATTCCCAGCCTCTGAATCCCCGTGTCTGATATCCTGCCTCTGATTCCCCGCCTCTGATTCCCCATCTCAGATTCACCGCCTCTGATTCCCCACCTCTGATTCCCCATCTCTGATTCCGCACATCCGATTCCCTGCCTCTGATTCCCCGACACTGATTCCCCACCTCTGATTCCCCAGCTCTGATTCCCCGCCTCTGATTCCACAACTCTGATTCCCCGCCTCTGATTCCCCGCCTCTGTTTCCCCATAACTAATTCCCCGCCTCTGATTCCCCAACTCTGATTCCCCACCTCTGATTCCCCAGCTCTGATTACCCACCTCTGATTCCCCATATCTAATTCCCTGCCTCTGTTTCCCCGCCTCTGATTCCCCGCCACTATTTCCCCATATCTGATTCTCCGCCTCAGAATCCCCAACTCTGATTCCCTGCATCTAATTCCCCAGCTCTGATTCCCCGCCTCTGATTCCCCGTGTCTGATTTCCTGCCTCTGATTCCCCGCCTCTGATTACCCATGTCTGATTCACCGCCTCTGATTCCCCACCTCTGATTCCCCATCTCTGATTCCGCACATCCGATTCCCAGCATCTGATTCCCCATCTCTGATTCCCCGCCTCTGATTCCCCAACTCTGATTCCCCATCTCTGATTCCCCAGCTCTGATTCCCCGCCTCTGATTCCCCGTGTTTGATTCCCTGCCTCTGATTCCCCGCCTCTGATTCCCCATCTCTGATTCACCGCCTTTGATTCTCCACCTCTGATTCCCCATATCTGATTCCTCGCCTCTGTTTCCCCGCCTCTGATTCCCCAACTCTGATTCCCCACCTCTGATTCCCCAGCTCTGATTTCCCACCTCTGAATCCCCGCATCTGATTCCCTGCATCTGATTCCATGCCTCTGATTCCCTGCCTCTGATTTGCAACCTCTGATTCCCCACCACTGATTCCCCATATCTGATTCCCAGCCTCTGTTTCCCCGCCTCTGATTCCCCGCATCTGATTCCCTGCATCTGATTCCCAGCCTCTGATTCCCTGCCTCTGATTCCCAACCTCTGATTCCCCACCTCTGATTCTCCGCCTCTGATTCCCCGCCTCTGTTTCCCCATATCTGATTCCCCGCCTCTATTTGCCCGCCTCTGATTCCCCGCCTCTGTTTCCCCATATCTGATTACCCGCCTCTGAATCCCCAACTCTGATTCCCTGCCTCTAATTTCCCAGCTCTGATTCCCCGCCTCTGATTCCCCGTGTCTGATTTCCTGCCTCTGATTCCCCGCCTCTGATTACCCATGTCTGATTCACCGCCTCTGATTCCCCACCTCTGATTCCCCATCTCTGATTCCGCACATCTGATTCACTGCCTCTGATTCCCCAGCTCTGATTCCCCGCCTCTGATTCCCCGCGTCTTATTCCCTGCTTCTGATTCTGATTCCCTGCCTCTGATTCCCCATCTCTGATTCTGCACATCTGATTCCCTGCCTCTGATTCCCCACCTCTGATTCCCCATATATGATTCCCCGCCTCTGAATCCCCATCTCTGATTCCCGGACTCTGATTCCCCACCTCTGATACCCGGCCTCTTATTACCAGCATCTGATTCCAGGCCTCTGATTCCCGGCCTCTGATTCCCCGCTTCTGATTCTGATTCCCTGCCTCTGATTCCCCATCTCTGATTCCGCACATCTGATTCCCTGCCTCTGATTCCCCACCTCTGATTCCCCATATCTGATTCCCCGCCTCTGTTTCCCCGCCTCTGATTCCCCGCCTCTGTTTCCCCATATCTAATTCCCCACCTCTGATGCACCAACTCTGATTCCCCGCCTCTGATTCCCCAGCTCTGATTCCCCGCCTCTGATTCCCTGCATCCGATTCCCCATATCTGATTCCCCGCCTCTGTTTCCCCGCCTCTGATTCCCCGCCTCTGTTTCCCCATATCTGATTCCCCGCCTCTGATTCCCAACTATGATTCCCCGCCTCTGATTCCCCAGCTCTGATTCCCTGCCTCTGATTCCCCGCGTTCTATTCCCTGCCTCTGATTCCCCGCCTGTGATTCCCCATCTCTGATTCACCACCTCTGATTCCCCACCTCTGATTCCCCATATCTAATTCCCCGCCTCTGTATGCCCGCCTCTGATTCCCCGCCTCTGTTTCCCCATATCTGATTCCCCGCCACTGAATCCCCAACTCTGATTCCCTGCCTCTGATTCCCCAGCTCTGATTCCCCGCCTTTGATTCCCCCCGTCTGATTCCCAGCCTCTGAATCCCCGTGTCTGATATCCTGCCTCTGATTCCCCGCCTCTGATTCCCCATCTCAGATTCACCGCCTCTGATTCCCCACCTCTGATTCCCCATCTCTGATTCCGCACATCCGATTCCCTGCCTCTGATTCCCCGACTCTGATTCCCCACCTCTGATTCCCCAGCTCTGATTCCCCGCCTCTGATTCCACAACTCTGATTCCCCGCCTCTGATTCCCCGCCTCTGTTTCCCCATAACTGATTCTCCGCCTCAGAATCCCCAACTCTGATTCCCTGCATCTAATTCCCCAGCTCTGATTCCCCGCCTCTGATTCCCCGTGTCTGATTTCCTGCCTCTGATTCCCCGCCTCTGATTACCCATGTCTGATTCACCGCCTCTGATTCCCCACCTCTGATTCCCCATCTCTGATTCCGCACATCCGACTCCCAGCCTCTGATTCCCCATCTCTGATTCCCCGCCTCTGATTCCCCAACTCTGATTCCCCATCTCTGATTCCCCAGCTCTGATTCCCCGCCTCTGATTCCCCATGTTTGATTCCCTGCCTCTGATTCCCCGCCTCTGATTCCCCATCTCTGATTCACCGCCTTTGATTCGCCACCTCTGATTCCCCATATCTGATTCCTCGCCTCTGTTTCCCCGCCTCTGATTTCCCGCCTCTGATTCCCCATATCTCATTCCCCGCCTCTGATTCCCCATCTCTGATTCCCGGACTCTGATTCCCCACCTCTGATTCCCGGCCTCTGATTCGCTGCTTCTGATTCTGATTCCCTGCCTCTGATTCCCCATCTCTGATTCCGCACATCTAATTCCCTGCCTCTGATTCCCCATCTCTGATTCCCCATATCTGATTCCCCGCCTCTGTTTCCCCGCCTCTGATTCCCCGCCTCTGTTTCCCCATATCTAAGTCCCCGCCTCTGATTACCCAACTTTGATTCCCCACCTCTGATTCCCCAGCTCTGATTCCCCGCCTCTGATTCCCCGCATCTGATTCCCTGCATCTGATTCCCAGCCTCTGATTCCCTGCCTCTGATTCCCAAACTCTGATTCCCCACCTCTGATTCCCCATATCTGATTCCCCGCCTCTGTTTCCCCGCCTCTGATTCCCCGCCTCTGTTTCCCCATATCTGATTCCCCACCTCTATTTGCCCGCCTCTGATTCCCCGCCTCTGTTTCCCCATATCTGATTACCCGCCTCTGAATCCCCAACTCTGATTCCCTGCCTCTAATTTCCCAGCTCTGATTCCCCGCCTCTGATTCCCCGTGTCTGATTTCCTGCCTCTGATTCCCCGCCTCTGATTCCCCGCCACTATTTCCCCATATCTGATTCTCCGCCTCAGAATCCCCAACTCTGATTCCCTGCATCTAATTCCCCAGCTCTGATTCCCCGCCTCTGATTCCCCGTGTCTGATTTCCTGCCTCTGATTCCCCGCCTCTGATTACCCATGTCTGATTCACCGCCTCTGATTCCCCACCTCTGATTCCCCATCTCTGATTCCGCACATCCGACTCCCAGCATCTGATTCCCCATCTCTGATTCCCCGCCTCTGATTCCCCAACTCTGATTCCCCATCTCTGATTCCCCAGCTCTGATTCCCCGCCTCTGATTCCCCGTGTTTGATTCCCTGCCTCTGATTCCCCGCCTCTGATTCCCCATCTCTGATTCACCGCCTTTGATTCTCCACCTCTGATTCCCCATATCTGATTCCTCGCCTCTGTTTCCCCGCCTCTGATTCCCCAACTCTGATTCCCCACCTCTGATTCCCCACCTCTGATTTCCCACCTCTGAATCCCCGCATCTGATTCCCTGCATCTGATTCCATGCCTCTGATTCCCTGCCTCTGATTTGCAACCTCTGATTCCCCACCACTGATTCCCCATATCTGATTCCCAGCCTCTGTTTCCCCGCCTCTGATTCCCCGCATCTGATTCCCTGCATCTGATTCCCAGCCTCTGATTCCCTGCCTCTGATTCCCAACCTCTGATTCCCCACCTCTGATTCTCCGCCTCTGATTCCCCGCCTCTGTTTCCCCATATCTGATTCCCCGCCTCTATTTGCCCGCCTCTGATTCCCCGCCTCTGTTTCCCCATATCTGATTACCCGCCTCTGAATCCCCAACTCTGATTCCCTGCCTCTAATTTCCCAGCTCTGATTCCCCGCCTCTGATTCCCCGTGTCTGATTTCCTGCCTCTGATTCCCCGCCTCTGATTACCCATGTCTGATTCACCGCCTCTGATTCCCCACCTCTGATTCCCCATCTCTGATTCCGCACATCTGATTCACTGCCTCTGATTCCCCAGCTCTGATTCCCCGCCTCTGATTCCCCGCGTCTTATTCCCTGCTTCTGATTCTGATTCCCTGCCTCTGATTCCCCATCTCTGATTCTGCACATCTGATTCCCTGCCTCTGATTCCCCACCTCTGATTCCCCATATATGATTCCCCGCCTCTGAATCCCCATCTCTGATTCCCGGACTCTGATTCCCCACCTCTGATACCCGGCCTCTTATTACCAGCATCTGATTCCAGGCCTCTGATTCCCGGCCTCTGATTCCCCGCTTCTGATTCTGATTCCCTGCCTCTGATTCCCCATCTCTGATTCCGCACATCTGATTCCCTGCCTCTGATTCCCCACCTCTGATTCCCCATATCTGATTCCCCGCCTCTGTTTCCCCGCCTCTGATTCCCCGCCTCTGTTTCCCCATATCTAATTCCCCACCTCTGATGCACCAACTCTGATTCCCCGCCTCTGATTCCCCAGCTCTGATTCCCCGCCTCTGATTCCCTGCATCCGATTCCCCATATCTGATTCCCCGCCTCTGTTTCCCCGCCTCTGATTCCCCGCCTCTGTTTCCCCATATCTGATTCCCCTCCTCTGATTCCCAACTATGATTCCCCGCCTCTGATTCCCCAGCTCTGATTCCCTGCCTCTGATTCCCAGCGTTCTATTCCCTGCCTCTGATTCCCCGCCTGTGATTCCCCATCTCTGATTCACCACCTCTGATTCCCCACCTCTGATTCCCCATATCTAATTCCCCGCCTCTGTATGCCCGCCTCTGATTCCCCGCCTCTGTTTCCCCATATCTGATTCCCCGCCACTGAATCCCCAACTCTGATTCCCTGCCTCTGATTCCCCAGCTCTGATTCCCCGCCTTTGATTCCCCCCGTCTGATTCCCAGCCTCTGAATCCCCGTGTCTGATATCCTGCCTCTGATTCCCCGCCTCTGATTCCCCATCTCAGATTCACCGCCTCTGATTCCCCACCTCTGATTCCCCATCTCTGATTCCGCACATCCGATTCCCTGCCTCTGATTCCCCGACTCTGATTCCCCACCTCTGATTCCCCAGCTCTGATTCCCCGCCTCTGATTCCACAACTCTGATTCCCCGCCTCTGATTCCCCGCCTCTGTTTCCCCATAACTAATTCCCCGCCTCTGATTCCCCAACTCTGATTCCCCACCTCTGATTCCCCAGCTCTGATTACCCACCTCTGATTCCCCATATCTAATTCCCTGCCTCTGTTTCCCCGCCTCTGATTCCCCGCCACTATTTCCCCATATCTGATTCTCCGCCTCAGAATCCCCAACTCTGATTCCCTGCATCTAATTCCCCAGCTCTGATTCCCCGCCTCTGATTCCCCGTGTCTGATTTCCTGCCTCTGATTCCCCGCCTCTGATTACCCATGTCTGATTCACCGCCTCTGATTCCCCACCTCTGATTCCCCATCTCTGATTCCGCACATCCGACTCCCAGCCTCTGATTCCCCATCTCTGATTCCCCGCCTCTGATTCCCCAACTCTGATTCCCCATCTCTGATTCCCCAGCTCTGATTCCCCGCCTCTGATTCCCCGTGTTTGATTCCCTGCCTCTGATTCCCCGCCTCTGATTCCCCATCTCTGATTCACCGCCTTTGATTCGCCACCTCTGATTCCCCATATCTGATTCCTCGCCTCTGTTTCCCCGCCTCTGATTTCCCGCCTCTGATTCCCCATATCTCATTCCCCGCCTCTGATTCCCCATCTCTGATTCCCGGACTCTGATTCCCCACCTCTGATTCCCAGCCTCTGATTCGCTGCTTCTGATTCTGATTCCCCATCTCTGATTCCCGGACTCTGATTCCCCACCTCTGATTCCCAGCCTCTGATTCGCTGCTTCTGATTCTGATTCCCTGCCTCTGATTCCCCATCTCTGATTCCGCACATCTAATTCCCTGCCTCTGATTCCCCATCTCTGATTCCCCATATCTGATTCCCCGCCTCTGTTTCCCCGCCTCTGATTCCCCGCCTCTGTTTCCCCATATCTAAGTCCCCGCCTCTGATTACCCAACTTTGATTCCCCACCTCTGATTCCCCAGCTCTGATTCCCCGCCTCTGATTCCCCGCATCTGATTCCCTGCATCTGATTCCCAGCCTCTGATTCCCTGCCTCTGATTCCCAAACTCTGATTCCCCACCTCTGATTCCCCATATCTGATTCCCCGCCTCTGTTTCCCAGCCTCTGATTCCCCGCCTCTGTTTCCCCATATCTGATTCCCCACCTCTATTTGCCCGCCTCTGATTCCCCGCCTCTGTTTCCCCATATCTGATTACCCGCCTCTGAATCCCCAACTCTGATTCCCTGCCTCTAATTTCCCAGCTCTGATTCCCCGCCTCTGATTCCCCGTGTCTGATTTCCTGCCTCTGATTCCCCGCCTCTGATTACCCATGTCTGATTCACCGCCTCTGATTCCCCACCTCTGATTCCCCATCTCTGATTCCGCACATCCGATTCACTGCCTCTGATTCCCCAGCTCTGATTCCCCGCCTCTGATTCCCCGCGTCTTATTCCCTGCTTCTGATTATGATTCCCTGCCTCTGATTCCCCATCTCTGATTCTGCACATCTGATTCCCTGCCTCTGATTCCCCACCTCTGATTCGCCATATCTGATTCCCCGCCTCTGTTTCCCCGCCTCTGATTCCCCGACTCTGTTTCCCCATATCTAATCCCCGCCTCTGATTCCCCAACTCTGATTCCCCACCTCTGATTCCCCAGCTCTGATTCCCCGCCTCTGATTCCCCGCATCTGATACCCTGCATATGATTCCCAGCCTCTGATTCCCTGCCTCTGATTCCCAACCTCTGATTCCCCACCTCTGATTCCCCATATCTGATTCCCCGCCTCTGTTTCCCCGCCTCTGATTCCCCGCCACTGTTTCCCCATATCTCTTTCCCCGCCTCTATTTCCCAGCCTCTGATTCCCAGCCTCTGATTCCCCATATCTGATTCCCCGCCTCTGATTCCCCAACTCTGATTCCCCGCCTCGGATTCCCCAGCTCTGAATCCCCGCCTCTGATTCCCCGCGTCTGATTACCGGCCTCTGATTCCCCGCTCTGATTCCCCATCTCTGATTCACAACCTCTGATTCCCCACCTCTGATTCCCCATATCTGATTTGCCGCCTCTGTTTCCCCGCCTCTGATTCCCCACCTCTGATTCCCCGCCTCTGATTCGCCAGCTATGATTCCCCGCGTCTGATTCCCCGCGTCTGATTCCCTGCCTCTGATTCCCCGCCTCTGATACCACATCTCTGATTCACCACCTCTGATTCCCCGCGTCTGATTCCCCGCCTCTGATTCACCATCTCTGATTCCCCATCTCTGATTCCCCAATTCTGATTCACCGCCTCTGATTCCCTAGCTCTGTTTCCTCGCCTCTGATTCCCTGCCTCTGATTCCCAACCTCTGATTCCCCACCTCTGATTTCCCATATTGATTCCCTGCCTCTGATTCCCCGCCTCTGATTCCCCAACTCTGATTCCCCGCCTCTGATTCCCCAGCTCTGATTCCCCGCCTCTGATTCCCCGTGTTTGATTCCCTGCCTCTGATTCCCGGCCTCTGATTCCCCATCTCTGATTCATCGCCTTTGATTCGCCACCTCTGACTCCCCATATCTGATTCCCCGCCTCTGTTTCCCCGCCTCTGATTCCCCGCCTCTGATTCCCCATATCTCATTCCCCGCCTCTGAATCCCCATCTCTGATTCCCCACCTCTGATTCCCGGCCTCTTATTCCCGGCATATGATTCCGGCCTCTGATTCCCGGCCTCTGATTCCCTGCTTCTGATTCTGATTCCCTGCCTTTGATTCCCCATCTCTGATTCCGCACATCTGATTCCCTGCCTCTGATTCCCCATCTCTGATTCCCCATATCTGATTCCCCGCCTCTGTTTCCCCGCCTCTGATTCCCCGCCTCTGTTTCCCAATATCTAAGTCCCCGCCTCTGATTCCCCAACTCTGATTCCCCACCTCGGATTCCCCAGCTCTGATTTCCCGCCTCTGAATCCCCGCATCTGATTCCCTGCATCTGATTCCATGCCTCTGATTCCCTGCCTCTGATTTGCAACCTCTAATTCCCCACCACTGATTCCCCATATCTGATTCCCAGCCTCTGTTTCCCCGCCTCTGATTCCCCGCCTCTGTTTCCCCATATCTGATTCCCGGCCTCTGATTCCCCGCCTCTGATTCCCCGCCTCTGATTCCCTGCCTCTGATTCCACATCTCCGATCCCGCAAATCTGATTCCCTGCCTCTGATTCCCCGCCTCTGATTCCCCGCCTCTGATTCCCTGCCTCTGATTCCCAACCTCTGATTCCCCACCTCTGATTCCCCGTGTTTGATTCCCCGCCTCTGATTCCCCATCTCTCATTCACCGCCTTGGATTCGCCACCTCTGATTCCCCATATCTGATTCCTCGCCTCTGTTTACCCGCCTCTGATTCCCCGCCTCTGATTCCCCATATCTCATTCCCCGCCTCTGATTCCCCACCTTTGATTCCCCGCCTCTTATTCCCAGCATCAGATTCCAGGCCTCTGATTCCCGGCATCTGATTCCCCGCTTCTGATTCTGATTCCCTGCCTCTGATTCCCCATCTCTGATTCCGCACATCTGATTCCCTGCCTCTGATTCCCCACCTCTGATTCCCCATATCTGATTCCCCACCTCTGTTTCCCCGCCTCTGATTCCCCGCCTCTGTTTCCCCATATCTAATTCCCCACCTCTGATGCACCAACTCTGATTCACCGCCTCTGATTCCCCAGCTCTGATTCCCCGCCTCTGATTCCCCGCATCCGATTCCCCATATCTGATTCCCCGCCTCTGTTTCCCCATATCTGATTCCCCGCCTCTGATTCCCAACTATGATTCCCCACCTCTGATTCCCCAGCTCTGATTCCATGCCTCTGATTCCCCGCGTTCTATTCCCTGCCTCTGATTCCCCGCCTGTGATTCCCCATCTCTGATTCACCACCTCTGATTCCCCACCTCTGATTCCCCATATCTAATTCCCCGCCTCTGTTTGCCCGCCTCTGATTCCCCGCCTCTGTTTCCCCATATCTGATTCCCCGCCTCTGAATCCCCAACTCTGATTCCCTGCCTCTGATTCCCCAGCTCCGATTCCCCGCCTTTGATACCCCCCGTCTGATTCCCAGCCTCTGAATCCCCGTGTCTGATATCCTGCCTCTGATTCCCCGCCTCTGATTCCTCATCTCAGATTCACCGCCTCTGATTCCCCACCTCTGATTCCCCATCTCTGATTCCGCACATCCGATTCCCTGCCTCTGATTCCCCGACTCTGATTCCCCACCTCTGATTCCCCAGCTCTGATTCCCCGCCTCTGATTCCCCAACTCTGATTCCCCGCCTCTGATAACGCAGCTCTGATTCCCCGCCTCCGATTCCCCGTGTTTGATTCCCTGCCTCTGATTCCCCGCCTCTGATTCCCCATCTCTGATTCACCACCTTTGATTCGCCACCTCTGATTCCCCATATCTGATTCCTCGCCTCTGTTTCCCCGCCTCTGATTCCCCGCCTCTGATTCCCCATATCTCATTCCCCGCCTCTGATTCCCCATCTCTGATTCCCGGACTCTGATTCCCCACCTCTGATTCCCGGCCTCTTATTCCCGGCATCAGATTCCGGCCTCTGATTCCCGGCCTCTGATTCCCTGCTTCTGATTCTGATTCCCTGCCTCTGATTCCCCATTTCTGATTCCGCACATCTAATTCCCTGCCTCTGATTCCCCACCTCTGATTCCCCATATCTGATTCCCCGCCTCTGTTTCCCCGCCTCTGATTCCCCGCCTCTGTTTCCCCATATCTGATTCCCCGCCTCTGAATCCCCAAATCTGATTCCCTGCATCTAATTCCCCAGCTCTGATTCCCCGCCTCTGATTCCCCAACTCTGATTCCCCACCTCTGATTCCCCAGCTCTGATTACCCACCTCTGATTCCCCATATCTAATTCCCTGCCTCTGTTTCCCCGCCTCTGATTCCCCGCCACTATTTCCCCATATCTGATTCTCCGCCTCAGAATCCCCAACTCTGATTCCCTGCATCTAATTCCCCAGCTCTGCTTCCCCGCCTCTGATTCCCCGTGTCTGATTTCCTGCCTCTGATTCCCCGCCTCTGATTACCCATGTCTGATTCACCGCCTCTGATTCCCCACCTCTGATTCCCCATCTCTGATTCCGCACATCCGACTCCCAGCCTCTGATTCCCCATCTCTGATTCCCCGCCTCTGATTCCCCAACTCTGATTCCCACCTCTGATTCCGCACATCTAATTCCCTGCCTCTGATTCCCCACCTCTGATTCCCCATATCTGATTCCCCGCCTCTGTTTCCCCGCCTCTGATTCCCCGCCTCTGATGCCCCGTGTTTGATTCCCTGCCTCTGATTCCCCGCCTCTGATTCCCCATCTCTGATTCCGCACATCTAATTCCCTGCCTCTGATTCCCCACCTCTGATTCCCCATATCTGATTCCCCGCCTCTGTTTCCCCGCCTCTGATTCCCCGCCTCTGATGCCCCGTGTTTGATTCCCTGCCTCTGATTCCCCGCCTCTGATTCCCCATCTCTGATTCACCGCCTTTGATTCGCCACCTCTGATTCCCCATATCTGATTCCTCGCCTCTGTTTCCCCGCCTCTGATTTCCCGCCTCTGATTCCCCATATCTCATTCCCCGCCTCTGATTCCCCAACTCTGATTCCCGGACTCTGATTCCCCACCTCTGATTCCCGGCCTCTGATTCGCTGCTTCTGATTCTGATTCCCTGCCTCTGATTCCCCATCTCTGATTCCGCACATCTAATTCCCTGCCTCTGATTCCCCACCTCTGATTCCCCATATCTGATTCCCCGCCTCTGTTTCCCCGCCTCTGATTCCCCGCCTCTGTTTCCCCATATCTAAGTCCCCGCCTCTGATTCCCCAACTTTGATTCCCCACCTCTGATTCCCCAGCTCTGATTCCCCGCCTCTGATTCCCCGCATCTGATTCCCTGCATCTGATTCCCAGCCTCTGATTCCCTGCCTCTGATTCCCAAACTCTGATTCCCCACCTCTGATTCCCCATATCTGATTCCCCGCCTCTGTTTCCCCGCCTCTGATTCCCCGCCTCTGTTTCCCCGCCACTGTTTCCCCATATCTGATTCTCCGCCTCTGAATCCCCAACTCTGATTCCCTGCATCTAATTCCCCAGCTCTGATTCCCCGCCTCTGAATCCCCGTGTCTGATATCCTGCCTCTGATTCCCCGCCTCTGATTCCCCATCTCAGATTCACCGCCTCTGATTCCCCACCTCTGATTCCCCATCTCTGATTCCGCACATCCGATTCCCTGCCTCTGATTCCCCGACTCTGATTCCCCACCTCTGATTCCCCAGCTCTGATTCCCCGCCTCTGATTCCCCAACTCTGATTCCCTGCCTCTGATTCCCCGCCTCTGTTTCCCCATATCTAAGTCCCCGCCTCTGATTCCCCAACTCTGATTCCCCACCTCTGATTCCCCTGCTCTGATTACCCACCTCTGATTCCCCTAATCTCATTCCCTGCCTCTGTTTCCCCGCCTCTGATTCCCCGCCACTGTTTCCCCATATCTGATTCTCCGCCTCTGAATCCCCAACTCTGATTCCCTGCATCTAATTCCCCAGCTCTGATTCCCCGCCTCTGATTCCCCGTGTCTGATTTCCTGCCTCCGATTCCCCGCCTCTGATTACCCATGTCTGATTCACCGCCTCTGATTCCCCACCTCTGATTCCCCATCTCTGATTCCCCAACTCTGATTCCCCGCCTCTGTTTCCCCATCTCTGATTCACCGCCTTTGATTCGCCACCTCTGATTCCCCATATCTGATTCCTCGCCTCTGTTTCCCCGCCTCTGATTTCCCGCCTCTGATTCACCATATCACATTCCCCGCCTCCGATTCCCCATCTCTGATTCCCGGACTCTGATTCCCCACCTCTGATTCCCGGCCTCTGATTCGCTGCTTCTGATTCTGATTCCCTGCCTCTGATTCCCCATCTCTGATTCCGCACATCTAATTCCCCGCCTCTGTTTCCCCGCCTCTGATTCCCCGCCTCTGTTTCCCCATATCTAAGTCCCCGCCTCTGATTCCCCAACTTTGATTCCCCACCTCTGATTCCCCAGCTCTGATTCCCCGCCTGTGATTCCCCGCATCTGATTCCCCACCTCTGATTCCCCACCTCTGATTCCCCATATCTAATTCCCCGCCTCTGTATGCCCGCCTCTGATTCCCCGCCTCTGTTTCCCCATATCTGATTCCCCGCCACTGAATCCCCAACTCTGATTCCCTGCCTCTGATTCCCCAGCTCTGATTCCCCGCCTTTGATTCCCCCCGTCTGATTCCCAGCCTCTGAATCCCCGTGTCTGATATCCTGCCTCTGATTCCCCGCCTCTGATTCCCCATCTCAGATTCACCGCCTCTGATTCCCCACCTCTGATTCCCCATCTCTGATTCCGCACATCCGATTCCCTGCCTCTGATTCCCCGACTCTGATTCCCCACCTCTGATTCCCCAGCTCTGATTCCCCGCCTCAGATTCCACAACTCTGATTCCCCGCCTCTGATTCCCCACCTCTGTTTCCCCATAACTAATTCCCCGCCTCTGATTCCCCAACTCTGATTCCCCACCTCTGATTCCCCAGCTCTGATTACCCACCTCTGATTCCCCATATCTAATTCCCTGCCTCTGTTTTCCCGCCTCTGATTCCCCGCCACTATTTCCCCATATCTGATTCTCCGCCTCAGAATCCCCAACTCTGATTCCCTGCATCTAATTCCCCAGCTCTGATTCCCCGCCTCTGATTCCCCGTGTCTGATTTCCTGCCTCTGATTCCCCGCCTCTGATTACCCATGTCTGATTCACCGCCTCTGATTCCCCACCTCTGATTCCCCATCTCTGATTCCGCACATCCGACTCCCAGCCTCTGATTCCCCATCTCTGATTCCCCGCCTCTGATTCCCCAACTCTGATTCCCCATCTCTGATTCCCCAGCTCTGATTCCCCGCCTCTGATTCCCCGTGTTTGATTCCCTGCCTCTGATTCCCCGCCTCTGATTCCCCATCTCTGATTCACCGCCTTTGATTCGCCACCTCTGATTCCCCATATCTGATTCCTCGCCTCTGTTTCCCCGCCTCTGATTTCCCGCCTCTGATTCCCCATATCTCATTCCCCGCCTCTGATTCCCCATCTCTGATTCCCGGACTCTGATTCCCCACCTCTGATTCCCGGCCTCTGATTCGCTGCTTCTGATTCTGATTCCCTGCCTCTGATTCCCCATCTCTGATTCCACACATCTAATTCCCTGCCTCTGATTCCCCATCTCTGATTCCCCATATCTGATTCCCCGCCTCTGTTTCCCCGCCTCTGATTCCCCGCCTCTGTTTCCCCATATCTAAGTCCCCGCCTCTGATTACCCAACTTTGATTCCCCACCTCTGATTCCCCAGCTCTGATTCCCCGCCTCTGATTCCCCGCATCTGATTCCCTGCATCTGATTCCCAGCCTCTGATTCCCTGCCTCTGATTCCCAAACTCTGATTCCCCACCTCTGATTCCCCATATCTGATTCCCCGCCTCTGTTTCCCCGCCTCTGATTCCCCGCCTCTGTTTCCCCATATCTGATTCCCCGCCTCTATTTGCCCGCCTCTGATTCCCCGCCTCTGTTTCCCCATATCTGATTACCCGCCTCTGAATCCCCAACTGTGATTCCCTGCCTCTAATTTCCCAGCTCTGATTCCCCGCCTCTGATTCCCCGTGTCTGATTTCCTGCCTCTGATTCCCCGCCTCTGATTACCCATGTCTGATTCACCGCCTCTGATTCCCCACCTCTGATTCCCCATCTCTGATTCCGCACATCCGATTCACTGCCTCTGATTCCCCAGCTCTGATTCCCCGCCTCTGATTCCCCGCGTCTTATTCCCTGCTTCTGATTCTGATTCCCTGCCTCTGATTCCCCATCTCTGATTCTGCACATCTGATTCCCTGCCTCTGATTCCCCACCTCTGATTCGCCATATCTGATTCCCCGCCTCTGTTTCCCCGCCTCTGATTCCCCGACTCTGTTTCCCCATATCTAAGTCCCCGCCTCTGATTCCCCAACTCTGATTCCCCACCTCTGATTCCCCAGCTCTGATTCCCCGCCTCTGATTCCCCGCATCTGATTCCCTGCATATGATTCCCAGCCTCTGATTCCCTGCCTCTGATTCCCAACCTCTGATTCCCCACCTCTGATTCCCCATATCTGATTCCCCGCCTCTGTTTCCCCGCCTCTGATTCCCCACCTCTGTTTCCCCATATCTCTTTCCCCGCCTCTATTTCCCAGCCTCTGATTCCCAGCCTCTGATTCCCCATATCTGATTCCCCGCCTCTGATTCCCCAACTCTGATTCCCCGCCTCGGATTCCCCAGCTCTGAATCCCCGCCTCTGATTCCCCGCGTCTGATTACCGGCCTCTGATTCCCCGCTCTGATTCCCCATCTCTGATTCACAACCTCTGATTCCCCACCTCTGATTCCCCATATCTGATTTGCCGCCTCTGTTTCCCCGCCTCTGATTCCCCACCTCTGATTCCCCGCCTCTGATTCGCCAGCTATGATTCCCCGCGTCTGATTCCCCGCGTCTGATTCCCTGCCTCTGATTCCCCGCCTCTGATACCACATCTCTGATTCACCACCTCTGATTCCCCGCGTCTGATTCCCCGCCTCTGATTCACCATCTCTGATTCCCCATCTCTGATTCCCCAATTCTGATTCACCGCCTCTGATTCCCCAGCTCTGTTTCCTCGCCTCTGATTCCCTGCCTCTGATTCCCAACCTCTGATTCCCCACCTCTGATTTCCCATATTGATTCCCTGCCTCTGATTCCCCGCCTCTGATTCCCCAACTCTGATTCCCCGCCTCTGATTCCCCAGCTCTGATTCCCCGCCTCTGATTCCCCGTGTTTGATTCCCTGCCTCTGATTCCCGGCCTCTGATTCCCCATCTCTGATTCATCGCCTTTGATTCGCCACCTCTGACTCCCCATATCTGATTCCCCTCCTCTGTTTCCCCGCCTCTGATTCCCCGCCTCTGATTCCCCATATCTCATTCCCCGCCTCTGAATCCCCATCTCTGATTCCCCACCTCTGATTCCCGGCCTCTTATTCCCGGCATATGATTCCGGCCTCTGATTCCCGGCCTCTGATTCCCTGCTTCTGATTCTGATTCCCTGCCTTTGATTCCCCATCTCTGATTCCGCACATCTGATTCCCTGCCTTTGATTCCCCATCTCTGATTCCGCACATCTGATTCCCTGCCTCTGATTCTCCATCTCTGATTCCCCATATCTGATTCCCAGCCTCTGTTTCCCCGCCTCTGATTCCCCGCCTCTGTTTCGCCATATCTGATTCTCGGCCTCTGATTCCCCGCCTCTGATTCCCCGCCTCTGATTCCCTGCCTCTGATTCCATGCCTCTGATTCCCTGCCTCTGATTTGCAAACTCTGATTCCCCACCACTGATTCCCCATATCTGATTCCCAGCCTCTGTTTCCCCGCCTCTGATTCCCCGCCTCTGTTTCGCCATATCTGATTCCCGGCCTCTGATTCCCCGCCTCTGATTCCCCGCCTCTGATTCCCTGCCTCTGATTCCACATCTCCGATCCCGCAAATCTGATTCCCTTCCTCTGATTCCCCGCCTCTGATTCCCCGCCTCTGATTCCCTGCCTCTGATTCCCAACCTCTGATTCCCCACCTCTGATTCCCCGTGTTTGATTCCCCGCCTCTGATTCCCCATCTCTGATTCACCGCCTTTGATTCGCCACCTCTGATTCCCCATATCTGATTCCTCGCCTCTGTTTACCCGCCTCTGATTCCCCGCCTCTGATTCCCCATATCTCATTCCCCGCCTCTGATTCCCCACCTCTGATTCCCCGCCTCTTATTCCCAGCATCAGATTCCAGGCCTCTGATTCCCGGCATCTGATTCCCCGCTTCTGATTCTGATTCCCTGCCTCTGATTCCCCATCTCTGATTCCGCACATCTGATTCCCTGCCTCTGATTCCCCACCTCTGATTCCCCATATCTGATTCCCCACCTCTGTTTCCCCGCCTCTGATTCCCCGCCTCTGTTTCCCCATATCTAATTCCCCACCTCTGATGCACCAACTCTGATTCACCGCCTCTGATTCCCCAGCTCTGATTCCCCGCCTCTGATTCCCCGCATCCGATTCCCCATATCTGATTCCCCGCCTCTGTTTCCCCATATCTGATTCCCCGCCTCTGATTCCCAACTATGATTCCCCACCTCTGATTCCCCAGCTCTGATTCCATGCCTCTGATTCCCCGCGTTCTATTCCCTGCCTCTGATTCCCCGCCTGTGATTCCCCATCTCTGATTCACCACCTCTGATTCCCCGCCTCTGATTCCCCAGCTCTGATTCCCCGCCTCTGATTCCCTGCATCCGATTCCCCATATCTGATTCCCCGCCTCTGTTTCCCCGCCTCTGATTCCCCGCCTCTGTTTCCCCATATCTGATTCCCCGCCTCTGATTCCCAACTATGATTCCCCGCCTCTGATTCCCCAGCTCTGATTCCCTGCCTCTGATTCCCCGCGTTCTATTCCCTGCCTCTGATTCCCCGCCTGTGATTCCCCATCTCTGATTCACCACCTCTGATTCCCCACCTCTGATTCCCCATATCTAATTCCCCGCCTCTGTATGCCCGCCTCTGATTCCCCGCCTCTGTTTCCCCATATCTGATTCCCCGCCACTGAATCCCCAACTCTGATTCCCTGCCTCTGATTCCCCAGCTCTGATTCCCCGCCTTTGATTCCCCCCGTCTGCTTCCCAGCCTCTGAATCCCCGTGTCTGATATCCTGCCTCTGATTCCCCGCCTCTGATTCCCCATCTCAGATTCACCGCCTCTGATTCCCCACCTCTGATTCCCCATCTCTGATTCCGCACATCCGATTCCCTGCCTCTGATTCCCCGACTCTGATTCCCCACCTCTGATTCCCCAGCTCTGATTCCCCGCCTCTGATTCCACAACTCTGATTCCCCGCCTCTGATTCCCCGCCTCTGTTTCCCCATAACTAATTCCCCGCCTCTGATTCCCCAACTCTGATTCCCCACCTCTGATTCCCCAGCTCTGATTACCCACCTCTGATTCCCCATATCTAATTCCCTGCCTCTGTTTCCCCGCCTCTGATTCCCCGCCACTATTTCCCCATATCTGATTCTCCGCCTCAGAATCCCCAACTCTGATTCCCTGCATCTAATTCCCCAGCTCTGATTCCCCGCCTCTGATTCCGCGTGTCTGATTTCCTGCCTCTGATTCCCCGCCTCTGATTACCCATGTCTGATTCACCGCCTCTGATTCCCCACCTCTGATTCCCCATCTCTGATTCCGCACATCCGACTCCCAGCCTCTGATTCCCCATCTCTGATTCCCCGCCTCTGATTCCCCAACTCTGATTCCCCATCTCTGATTCCCCAGCTCTGATACCCCGCCTCTGATTCCCCGTGTTTGATTCCCTGCCTCTGATTCCCCGCCTCTGATTCCCCATCTCTGATTCACCGCCTTTGATTCGCCACCTCTGATTCCCCATATCTGATTCCTCGCCTCTGTTTCCCCGCCTCTGATTTCCCGCCTCTGATTCCCCATATCTCATTCCCCGCCTCTGATTCCCCATCTCTGATTCCCGGACTCTGATTCCCCACCTCTGATTCCCGGCCTCTGATTCGCTGCTTCTGATTCTGATTCCCTGCCTCTGATTCCCCATCTCTGATTCCGCACATCTAATTCCCTGCCTCTGATTCCCCATCTCTGATTCCCCATATCTGATTCCCCGCCTCTGTTTCCCCGCCTCTGATTCCCCGCCTCTGTTTCCCCATATCTAAGTCCCCGCCTCTGATTACCCAACTTTGATTCCCCACCTCTGATTCCACAGCTCTGATTCCCCGCCTCTGATTCCCCGCATCTGATTCCCTGCATCTGATTCCCAGCCTCTGATTCCCTGCCTCTGATTCCCAAACTCTGATTCCCCACCTCTGATTCCCCATATCTGATTCCCCGCCTCTGTTTCCCCGCCTCTGATTCCCCGCCTCTGTTTCCCCATATCTGATTCCCCGCCTCTATTTGCCCGCCTCTGATTCCCCGCCTCTGTTTCCCCATATCTGATTACCCGCCTCTGAATCCCCAACTCTGATTCCCTGCCTCTAATTTCCCAGCTCTGATTCCCCGCCTCTGATTCCCCGTGTCTGATTTCCTGCCTCTGATTCCCCACCTCTGATTCCCCATCTCTGATTCCGCACATCCGATTCACTGCCTCTGATTCCCCAGCTCTGATTCCCCGCCTCTGATTCCCCGCGTCTTATTCCCTGCTTCTGATTCTGATTCCCTGCCTCTGATTCCCCATCTCTGATTCTGCACATCTGATTCCCTGCCTCTGATTCCCCACCTCTGATTCGCCATATCTGATTCCCCGCCTCTGTTTCCCCGCCTCTGATTCCCCGACTCTGTTTCCCCATATCTAAGTCCCCGCCTCTGATTCCCCAACTCTGAATCCCCACCTCTGATTCCCCAGCTCTGATTCCCCGCCTCTGATTCCCCGCATCTGATACCCTGCATATGATTCCCAGCCTCTGATTCCCTGCCTCTGATTCCCAACCTCTGATTCCCCACCTCTGATTCCCCATATCTGATTCCCCGCCTCTGTTTCCCCGCCTCTGATTCCCCGCCACTGTTTCCCCATATCTCTTTCCCCGCCTCTATTTCCCAGCCTCTGATTCCCAGCCTCTGATTCCCCATATCTGATTCCCCGCCTCTGATTCCCCAACTCTGATTCCCCGCCTCGGATTCCCCAGCTCTGAATCCCCGCCTCTGATTCCCCGCGTCTGATTACCGGCCTCTGATTCCCCGCTCTGATTCCCCATCTCTGATTCACAACCTCTGATTCCCCACCTCTGATTCCCCATATCTGATTTGCCGCCTCTGTTTCCCCGCCTCTGATTCCCCACCTCTGATTCCCCGCCTCTGATTCGCCAGCTATGATTCCCCGCGTCTGATTCCCCGCGTCTGATTCCCTGCCTCTGATTCCCCGCCTCTGATACCACATCTCTGATTCACCACCTCTGATTCCCCGCGTCTGATTCCCCGCCTCTGATTCACCATCTCTGATTCCCCATCTCTGATTCCCCAATTCTGATTCACCGCCTCTGATTCCCCAGCTCTGTTTCCTCGCCTCTGATTCCCTGCCTCTGATTCCCAACCTCTGATTCCCCACCTCTGATTTCCCATATTGATTCCCTGCCTCTGATTCCCCGCCTCTGATTCCCCAACTCTGATTCCCCGCCTCTGATTCCCCAGCTCTGATTCCCCGCCTCTGATTCCCCGTGTTTGATTCCCTGCCTCTGATTCCCGGCCTCTGATTCCCCATCTCTGATTCATCGCCTTTGATTCGCCACCTCTGACTCCCCATATCTGATTCCCCGCCTCTGTTTCCCCGCCTCTGATTCCCCGCCTCTGATTCCCCATATCTCATTCCCCGCCTCTGAATCCCCATCTCTGATTCCCCACCTCTGATTCCCGGCCTCTTATTCCCGGCATATGATTCCGGCCTCTGATTCCCGGCCTCTGATTCCCTGCTTCTGATTCTGATTCCCTGCCTTTGATTCCCCATCTCTGATTCCGCACATCTGATTCCCTGCCTCTGATTCCCCATCTCTGATTCCCCATATCTGATTCCCCGCCTCTGTTTCCCCGCCTCTGATTCCCTGCCTCTGTTTCCCAATATCTAAGTCCCCGCCTCTGATTCCCCAACTCTGATTCCCCACCTCTGATTCCCCAGCTCTGATTTCCCGCCTCTGAATCCCCGCATCTGATTCCCTGCATCTGATTCCATGCCTCTGATTCCCTGCCTCTGATTTGCAACCTCTAATTCCCCACCACTGATTCCCCATATCTGATTCCCAGCCTCTGTTTCCCCGCCTCTGATTCCCCGCCTCTGTTTCCCCATATCTGATTCCCGGCCTCTGATTCCCCGCCTCTGATTCCCCGCCTCTGATTCCCTGCCTCTGATTCCACATCTCCGATCCCGCAAATCTGATTCCCTGCCTCTGATTCCCCGCCTCTGATTCCCCGCCTCTGATTCCCTGCCTCTGATTCCCAACCTCTGATTCCCCACCTCTGATTCCCCGTGTTTGATTCCCCGCCTCTGATTCCCCATCTCTGATTCACCGCCTTTGATTCGCCACCTCTGATTCCCCATATCTGATTCCTCGCCTCTGTTTACCCGCCTCTGATTCCCCGCCTCTGATTCCCCATATCTCATTCCCCGCCTCTGATTCCCCACCTTTGATTCCCCGCCTCTTATTCCCAGCATCAGATTCCAGGCCTCTGATTCCCGGCATCTGATTCCCCGCTTCTGATTCTGATTACCTGCCTCTGATTCCCCATCTCTGATTCCGCACATCTGATTCCCTGCCTCTGATTCCCCACCTCTGATTCCCCATATCTGATTCCCCACCTCTGTTTCCCCGCCTCTGATTCCCCGCCTCTGTTTCCCCATATCTAATTCCCCACCTCTGATGCACCAACTCTGATTCACCGCCTCTGATTCCCCAGCTCTGATTCCCCGCCTCTGATTCCCCGCATCCGATTCCCCATATCTGATTCCCCGCCTCTGTTTCCCCATATCTGATTCCCCGCCTCTGATTCCCAACTATGATTCCCCACCTCTGATTCCCCAGCTCTGATTCCATGCCTCTGATTCCCCGCGTTCTATTCCCTGCCTCTGATTCCCCGCCTGTGATTCCCCATCTCTGATTCACCACCTCTGATTCCCCACCTCTGATTCCCCATATCTAATTCCCCGCCTCTGTTTGCCCGCCTCTGATTCCCCGCCTCTGTTTCCCCATATCTGATTCCCCGCCTCTGAATCCCCAACTCTGATTCCCTGCCTCTGATTCCCCAGCTCTGATTCCCCGCCTTTGATTCCCCCCGTCTGATTCCCAGCCTCTGAATCCCCGTGTCTGATATCCTGCCTCTGATTCCCCGCCTCTGATTCCTGATCTTTGATTCACCGCCTCTGATTCCCCACCTCTGATTCCCCATCTCTGATTCCGCACATCCGATTCCCTGCCTCTGATTCCCCGACTCTGATTCCCCACCTCTGATTCCCCAGCTCTGATTCCCCGCCTCTGATTCCCCAACTCTGATTCCCCGCCTCTGATAACGCAGCTCTGATTCCCCGCCTCCGATTCCCCGTGTTTGATTCCCTGCCTCTGATTCCCCGCCTCTGATTCCCCATCTCTGATTCACCACCTTTGATTCGCCACCTCTGATTCCCCATATCTGATTCCTCGCCTCTGTTTCCCCGCCTCTGATTCCCCGCCTCTGATTCCCCATATCTCATTCCCCGCCTCTGATTCCCCATCTCTGATTCCCGGACTCTGATTCCCCACCTCTGCTTCCCGGCCTCTTATTCCCGGCATCAGATTCCGGCCTCTGATTCCCGGCCTCTGATTCCCTGCTTCTGATTCTGATTCCCTGCCTCTGATTCCCCATTTCTGATTCCGCACATCTAATTCCCTGCCTCTGATTCCCCACCTCTGATTCCCCATATCTGATTCCCCGCCTCTGTTTCCCCGCCTCTGATTCCCCGCCTCTGTTTCCCCATATCTGATTCCCCGCCTCTGAATCCCCAACTCTGATTCCCTGCATCTAATTCCCCAGCTCTGATTCCCCGCCTCTGATTCCCCAACTCTGATTCCCCACCTCTGATTCCCCAGCTCTGATTACCCACCTCTGATTCCCCATATCTAATTCCCTGCCTCTGTTTCCCCGCCTCTGATTCCCCGCCACTATTTCCCCATATCTGATTCTCCGCCTCAGAATCCCCAACTCTGATTCCCTGCATCTAATTCCCCAGCTCTGCTTCCCCGCCTCTGATTCCCCGTGTCTGATTTCCTGCCTCTGATTCCCCGCCTCTGATTACCCATGTCTGATTCACCGCCTCTGATTCCCCACCTCTGATTCCCCATCTCTGATTCCGCACATCCGACTCCCAGCCTCTGATTCCCCATCTCTGATTCCCCGCCTCTGATTCCCAAACTGTGATTCCCCACCTCTGATTCCGCACATCTAATTCCCTGCCTCTGATTCCCCACCTCTGATTCCCCATATCTGATTCCCCGCCTCTGTTTCCCCGCCTCTGATTCCCCGCCTCTGATGCCCCGTGTTTGATTCCCTGCCTCTGATTCCCCGCCTCTGATTCCCCATCTCTGATTCCGCACATCTAATTCCCTGCCTCTGATTCCCCACCTCTGATTCCCCATATCTGATTCCCCGCCTCTGTTTCCCCGCCTCTGTTTCCCCGCCTCTGATGCCCCGTGTTTGATTCCCTGCCTCTGATTCCCCGCCTCTGATTCCCCATCTCTGATTCACCGCCTTTGATTCGCCACCTCTGATTCCCCATATCTGATTCCTCGCCTCTGTTTCCCCGCCTCTGATTTCCCGCCTCTGATTCCCCATATCTCATTCACCGCCTCTGATTCCCCAACTCTGATTCCCGGACTCTGATTCCCCACCTCTGATTCCCGGCCTCTGATTCGCTGCTTCTGATTCTGATTCCCTGCCTCTGATTCCCCATCTCTGATTCCGCACATCTAATTCCCTGCCTCTGATTCCCCACCTCTGATTCCCCATATCTGATTCCCCGCCTCTGTTTCCCCGCCTCTGATTCCCCGCCTCTGTTTCCCCATATCTAAGTCCCCGCCTCTGATTCCCCAACTTTGATTCCCCACCTCTGATTCCCCAGCTCTGATTCCCCGCCTCTGATTCCCCGCATCTGATTCCCTGCATCTGATTCCCAGCCTCTGATTCCCTGCCTCTGATTCCCAAACTCTGATTCCCCACCTCTGATTCCCCATATCTGATTCCCCGCCTCTGTTTCCCCGCCTCTGATTCCCCGCCTCTGTTTCCCCGCCACTGTTTCCCCATATCTGATTCTCCGCCTCTGAATCCCCAACTCTGATTCCCTGCATCTAATTCCCCAGCTCTGATTCCCCGCCTCTGAAACCCCGTGTCTGATATCCTGCCTCTGATTCCCCGCCTCTGATTCCCCATCTCAGATTCACCGCCTCTGATTCCCCACCTCTGATTCCCCATCTCTGATTCCGCACATCCGATTCCCTGCCTCTGATTCCCCGACTCTGATTCCCCACCTCTGATTCCCCAGCTCTGATTCCCCGCCTCTGATTCCCCAACTCTGATTCCCTGCCTCTGATTCCCCGCCTCTGTTTCCCCATATCTAAGTCCCCGCCTCTGATTCCCCAACTCTGATTCCCCACCTCTGATTCCCCTGCTCTGATTACCCACCTCTGATTCCCCTAATCTCATTCCCTGCCTCTGTTTCCCCGCCTCTGATTCCCCGCCACTGTTTCCCCATATCTGATTCTCCGCCTCTGAATCCCCAACTCTGATTCCCTGCATCTAATTCCCCAGCTCTGATTCCCCGCCTCTGATTCCCCATCTCTGATTCACCGCCTTTGATTCGCCACCTCTGATTCCCCATATCTGATTCCTCGCCTCTGTTTACCCGCCTCTGATTCCCCGCCTCTGATTCCCCATATCTCATTCCCCGCCTCTGATTCCCCACCTTTGATTCCCCGCCTCTTATTCCCAGCATCAGATTCCAGGCCTCTGATTCCCGGCATCTGATTCCCCGCTTCTGATTCTGATTACCTGCCTCTGATTCCCCATCTCTGATTCCGCACATCTGATTCCCTGCCTCTGATTCCCCACCTCTGATTCCCCATATCTGATTCCCCACCTCTGTTTCCCCGCCTCTGATTCCCCGCCTCTGTTTCCCCATATCTAATTCCCCACCTCTGATGCACCAACTCTGATTCACCGCCTCTGATTCCCCAGCTCTGATTCCCCGCCTCTGATTCCCCGCATCCGATTCCCCATATCTGATTCCCCGCCTCTGTTTCCCCATATCTGATTCCCCGCCTCTGATTCCCAACTATGATTCCCCACCTCTGATTCCCCAGCTCTGATTCCATGCCTCTGATTCCCCGCGTTCTATTCCCTGCCTCTGATTCCCCGCCTGTGATTCCCCATCTCTGATTCACCACCTCTGATTCCCCACCTCTGATTCCCCATATCTAATTCCCCGCCTCTGTTTGCCCGCCTCTGATTCCCCGCCTCTGTTTCCCCATATCTGATTCCCCGCCTCTGAATCCCCAACTCTGATTCCCTGCCTCTGATTCCCCAGCTCTGATTCCCCGCCTTTGATTCCCCCCGTCTGATTCCCAGCCTCTGAATCCCCGTGTCTGATATCCTGCCTCTGATTCCCCGCCTCTGATTCCTGATCTTTGATTCACCGCCTCTGATTCCCCACCTCTGATTCCCCATCTCTGATTCCGCACATCCGATTCCCTGCCTCTGATTCCCCGACTCTGATTCCCCACCTCTGATTCCCCAGCTCTGATTCCCCGCCTCTGATTCCCCAACTCTGATTCCCCGCCTCTGATAACGCAGCTCTGATTCCCCGCCTCCGATTCCCCGTGTTTGATTCCCTGCCTCTGATTCCCCGCCTCTGATTCCCCATCTCTGATTCACCACCTTTGATTCGCCACCTCTGATTCCCCATATCTGATTCCTCGCCTCTGTTTCCCCGCCTCTGATTCCCCGCCTCTGATTCCCCATATCTCATTCCCCGCCTCTGATTCCCCATCTCTGATTCCCGGACTCTGATTCCCCACCTCTGCTTCCCGGCCTCTTATTCCCGGCATCAGATTCCGGCCTCTGATTCCCGGCCTCTGATTCCCTGCTTCTGATTCTGATTCCCTGCCTCTGATTCCCCATTTCTGATTCCGCACATCTAATTCCCTGCCTCTGATTCCCCACCTCTGATTCCCCATATCTGATTCCCCGCCTCTGTTTCCCCGCCTCTGATTCCCCGCCTCTGTTTCCCCATATCTGATTCCCCGCCTCTGAATCCCCAACTCTGATTCCCTGCATCTAATTCCCCAGCTCTGATTCCCCGCCTCTGATTCCCCAACTCTGATTCCCCACCTCTGATTCCCCAGCTCTGATTACCCACCTCTGATTCCCCATATCTAATTCCCTGCCTCTGTTTCCCCGCCTCTGATTCCCCGCCACTATTTCCCCATATCTGATTCTCCGCCTCAGAATCCCCAACTCTGATTCCCTGCATCTAATTCCCCAGCTCTGCTTCCCCGCCTCTGATTCCCCGTGTCTGATTTCCTGCCTCTGATTCCCCGCCTCTGATTACCCATGTCTGATTCACCGCCTCTGATTCCCCACCTCTGATTCCCCATCTCTGATTCCGCACATCCGACTCCCAGCCTCTGATTCCCCATCTCTGATTCCCCGCCTCTGATTCCCAAACACTGATTCCCCACCTCTGATTCCGCACATCTAATTCCCTGCCTCTGATTCCCCACCTCTGATTCCCCATATCTGATTCCCCGCCTCTGTTTCCCCGCCTCTGATTCCCCGCCTCTGATGCCCCGTGTTTGATTCCCTGCCTCTGATTCCCCGCCTCTGATTCACCATCTCTGATTCCGCACATCTAATTCCCTGCCTCTGATTCCCCACCTCTGATTCCCCATATCTGATTCCCCGCCTCTGTTTCCCCGCCTCTGATTCCCCGCCTCTGATGCCCCGTGTTTGATTCCCTGCCTCTGATTCCCCGCCTCTGATTCCCCATCTCTGATTCACCGCCTTTGATTCGCCACCTCTGATTCCCCATATCTGATTCCTCGCCTCTGTTTCCCCGCCTCTGATTTCCCGCCTCTGATTCCCCATATCTCATTCACCGCCTCTGATTCCCCAACTCTGATTCCCGGACTCTGATTCCCCACCTCTGATTCCCGGCCTCTGATTCGCTGCTTCTGATTCTGATTCCCTGCCTCTGATTCCCCATCTCTGATTCCGCACATCTAATTCCCTGCCTCTGATTCCCCACCTCTGATTCCCCATATCTGATTCCCCGCCTCTGATTCCCCACCTTTGATTCCCCGCCTCTTATTCCCAGCATCAGATTCCAGGCCTCTGATTCCCGGCATCTGATTCCCCGCTTCTGATTCTGATTACCTGCCTCTGATTCCCCATCTCTGATTCCGCACATCTGATTCCCTGCCTCTGATTCCCCACCTCTGATTCCCCATATCTGATTCCCCACCTCTGTTTCCCCGCCTCTGATTCCCCGCCTCTGTTTCCCCATATCTAATTCCCCACCTCTGATGCACCAACTCTGATTCACCGCCTCTGATTCCCCAGCTCTGATTCCCCGCCTCTGATTCCCCGCATCCGATTCCCTATATCTGATTCCCCGCCTCTGTTTCCCCATATCTGATTCCCCGCCTCTGATTCCCAACTATGATTCCCCACCTCTGATTCCCCAGCTCTGATTCCATGCCTCTGATTCCCCGCGTTCTATTCCCTGCCTCTGATTCCCCGCCTGTGATTCCCCATCTCTGATTCACCACCTCTGATTCCCCACCTCTGATTCCCCATATCTAATTCCCCGCCTCTGTTTGCCCGCCTCTGATTCCCCGCCTCTGTTTCCCCATATCTGATTCCCCGCCTCTGAATCCCCAACTCTGATTCCCTGCCTCTGATTCCCCAGCTCTGATTCCCCGCCTTTGATTCCCCCCGTCTGATTCCCAGCCTCTGAATCCCCGTGTCTGATATCCTGCCTCTGATTCCCCGCCTCTGATTCCTGATCTTTGATTCACCGCCTCTGATTCCCCACCTCTGATTCCCCATCTCTGATTCCGCACATCCGATTCCCTGCCTCTGATTCCCCGACTCTGATTCCCCACCTCTGATTCCCCAGCTCTGATTCCCCGCCTCTGATTCCCCAACTCTGATTCCCCGCCTCTGATAACGCAGCTCTGATTCCCCGCCTCCGATTCCCCGTGTTTGATTCCCTGCCTCTGATTCCCCGCCTCTGATTCCCCATCTCTGATTCACCACCTTTGATTCGCCACCTCTGATTCCCCATATCTGATTCCTCGCCTCTGTTTCCCCGCCTCTGATTCCCCGCCTCTGATTCCCCATATCTCATTCCCCGCCTCTGATTCCCCATCTCTGATTCCCGGACTCTGATTCCCCACCTCTGCTTCCCGGCCTCTTATTCCCGGCATCAGATTCCGGCCTCTGATTCCCGGCCTCTGATTCCCTGCTTCTGATTCTGATTCCCTGCCTCTGATTCCCCATTTCTGATTCCGCACATCTAATTCCCTGCCTCTGATTCCCCACCTCTGATTCCCCATATCTGATTCCCCGCCTCTGTTTCCCCGCCTCTGATTCCCCGCCTCTGTTTCCCCATATCTGATTCCCCGCCTCTGAATCCCCAACTCTGATTCCCTGCATCTAATTCCCCAGCTCTGATTCCCCGCCTCTGATTCCCCAACTCTGATTCCCCACCTCTGATTCCCCAGCTCTGATTACCCACCTCTGATTCCCCATATCTAATTCCCTGCCTCTGTTTCCCCGCCTCTGATTCCCCGCCACTATTTCCCCATATCTGATTCTCCGCCTCAGAATCCCCAACTCTGATTCCCTGCATCTAATTCCCCAGCTCTGCTTCCCCGCCTCTGATTCCCCGTGTCTGATTTCCTGCCTCTGATTCCCCGCCTCTGATTACCCATGTCTGATTCACCGCCTCTGATTCCCCACCTCTGATTCCCCATCTCTGATTCCGCACATCCGACTCCCAGCCTCTGATTCCCCATCTCTGATTCCCCGCCTCTGATTCCCAAACTCTGATTCCCCACCTCTGATTCCGCACATCTAATTCCCTGCCTCTGATTCCCCACCTCTGATTCCCCATATCTGATTCCCCGCCTCTGTTTCCCCGCCTCTGATTCCCCGCCTCTGATGCCCCGTGTTTGATTTCCTGCCTCTGATTCCCCGCCTCTGATTACCCATGTCTGATTCACCGCCTCTGATTCCCCACCTCTGATTCCCCATCTCTGATTCCGCACATCCGACTCCCAGCCTCTGATTCCCCATCTCTGATTCCCCGCCTCTGATTCCCCGTGTCTGATTTCCTGCCTCTGATTCCCCGCCTCTGATTACCCATGTCTGATTCACCGCCTCTGATTCCCCACCTCTGATTCCCCATCTCTGATTCCGCACATCCGACTCCCAGCCTCTGATTCCCCATCTCTGATTCCCCGCCTCTGATTCCCAAACACTGATTCCCCACCTCTGATTCCGCACATCTAATTCCCTGCCTCTGATTCCCCACCTCTGATTCCCCATATCTGATTCCCCGCCTCTGTTTCCCCGCCTCTGATTCCCCGCCTCTGATGCCCCGTGTTTGATTCCCTGCCTCTGATTCCCCGCCTCTGATTCACCATCTCTGATTCCGCACATCTAATTCCCTGCCTCTGATTCCCCACCTCTGATTCCCCATATCTGATTCCCCGCCTCTGTTTCCCCGCCTCTGATTCCCCGCCTCTGATGCCCCGTGTTTGATTCCCTGCCTCTGATTCCCCGCCTCTGATTCCCCATCTCTGATTCACCGCCTTTGATTCGCCACCTCTGATTCCCCATATCTGATTCCTCGCCTCTGTTTCCCCGCCTCTGATTTCCCGCCTCTGATTCCCCATATCTCATTCACCGCCTCTGATTCCCCAACTCTGATTCCCGGACTCTGATTCCCCACCTCTGATTCCCGGCCTCTGATTCGCTGCTTCTGATTCTGATTCCCTGCCTCTGATTCCCCATCTCTGATTCCGCACATCTAATTCCCTGCCTCTGATTCCCCACCTCTGATTCCCCATATCTGATTCCCCGCCTCTGATTCCCCACCTTTGATTCCCCGCCTCTTATTCCCAGCATCAGATTCCAGGCCTCTGATTCCCGGCATCTGATTCCCCGCTTCTGATTCTGATTACCTGCCTCTGATTCCCCATCTCTGATTCCGCACATCTGATTCCCTGCCTCTGATTCCCCACCTCTGATTCCCCATATCTGATTCCCCACCTCTGTTTCCCCGCCTCTGATTCCCCGCCTCTGTTTCCCCATATCTAATTCCCCACCTCTGATGCACCAACTCTGATTCACCGCCTCTGATTCCCCAGCTCTGATTCCCCGCCTCTGATTCCCCGCATCCGATTCCCTATATCTGATTCCCCGCCTCTGTTTCCCCATATCTGATTCCCCGCCTCTGATTCCCAACTATGATTCCCCACCTCTGATTCCCCAGCTCTGATTCCATGCCTCTGATTCCCCGCGTTCTATTCCCTGCCTCTGATTCCCCGCCTGTGATTCCCCATCTCTGATTCACCACCTCTGATTCCCCACCTCTGATTCCCCATATCTAATTCCCCGCCTCTGTTTGCCCGCCTCTGATTCCCCGCCTCTGTTTCCCCATATCTGATTCCCCGCCTCTGAATCCCCAACTCTGATTCCCTGCCTCTGATTCCCCAGCTCTGATTCCCCGCCTTTGATTCCCCCCGTCTGATTCCCAGCCTCTGAATCCCCGTGTCTGATATCCTGCCTCTGATTCCCCGCCTCTGATTCCTGATCTTTGATTCACCGCCTCTGATTCCCCACCTCTGATTCCCCATCTCTGATTCCGCACATCCGATTCCCTGCCTCTGATTCCCCGACTCTGATTCCCCACCTCTGATTCCCCAGCTCTGATTCCCCGCCTCTGATTCCCCAACTCTGATTCCCCGCCTCTGATAACGCAGCTCTGATTCCCCGCCTCCGATTCCCCGTGTTTGATTCCCTGCCTCTGATTCCCCGCCTCTGATTCCCCATCTCTGATTCACCACCTTTGATTCGCCACCTCTGATTCCCCATATCTGATTCCTCGCCTCTGTTTCCCCGCCTCTGATTCCCCGCCTCTGATTCCCCATATCTCATTCCCCGCCTCTGATTCCCCATCTCTGATTCCCGGACTCTGATTCCCCACCTCTGCTTCCCGGCCTCTTATTCCCGGCATCAGATTCCGGCCTCTGATTCCCGGCCTCTGATTCCCTGCTTCTGATTCTGATTCCCTGCCTCTGATTCCCCATTTCTGATTCCGCACATCTAATTCCCTGCCTCTGATTCCCCACCTCTGATTCCCCATATCTGATTCCCCGCCTCTGTTTCCCCGCCTCTGATTCCCCGCCTCTGTTTCCCCATATCTGATTCCCCGCCTCTGAATCCCCAACTCTGATTCCCTGCATCTAATTCCCCAGCTCTGATTCCCCGCCTCTGATTCCCCAACTCTGATTCCCCACCTCTGATTCCCCAGCTCTGATTACCCACCTCTGATTCCCCATATCTAATTCCCTGCCTCTGTTTCCCCGCCTCTGATTCCCCGCCACTATTTCCCCATATCTGATTCTCCGCCTCAGAATCCCCAACTCTGATTCCCTGCATCTAATTCCCCAGCTCTGCTTCCCCGCCTCTGATTCCCCGTGTCTGATTTCCTGCCTCTGATTCCCCGCCTCTGATTACCCATGTCTGATTCACCGCCTCTGATTCCCCACCTCTGATTCCCCATCTCTGATTCCGCACATCCGACTCCCAGCCTCTGATTCCCCATCTCTGATTCCCCGCCTCTGATTCCCAAACTCTGATTCCCCACCTCTGATTCCGCACATCTAATTCCCTGCCTCTGATTCCCCACCTCTGATTCCCCATATCTGATTCCCCGCCTCTGTTTCCCCGCCTCTGATTCCCCGCCTCTGATGCCCCGTGTTTGATTCCCTGCCTCTGATTCCCCGCCTCTGATTCACCATCTCTGATTCCGCACATCTAATTCCCTGCCTCTGATTCCCCACCTCTGATTCCCCATATCTGATTCCCCGCCTCTGTTTCCCCGCCTCTGATTCCCCGCCTCTGATGCCCCGTGTTTGATTCCCTGCCTCTGATTCCCCGCCTCTGATTCCCCATCTCTGATTCACCGCCTTTGATTCGCCACCTCTGATTCCCCATATCTGATTCCTCGCCTCTGTTTCCCCGCCTCTGATTTCCCGCCTCTGATTCCCCATATCTCATTCACCGCCTCTGATTCCCCAACTCTGATTCCCGGACTCTGATTCCCCACCTCTGATTCCCGGCCTCTGATTCGCTGCTTCTGATTCTGATTCCCTGCCTCTGATTCCCCATCTCTGATTCCGCACATCTAATTCCCTGCCTCTGATTCCCCACCTCTGATTCCCCATATCTGATTCCCCGCCTCTGTTTCCCCGCCTCTGATTCCCCGCCTCTGTTTCCCCATATCTAAGTCCCCGCCTCTGATTCCCCAACTTTGATTCCCCACCTCTGATTCCCCAGCTCTGATTCCCCGCCTCTGATTCCCCGCATCTGATTCCCTGCATCTGATTCCCAGCCTCTGATTCCCTGCCTCTGATTCCCAAACTCTGATTCCCCACCTCTGATTCCCCATATCTGATTCCCCGCCTCTGTTTCCCCGCCTCTGATTCCCCGCCTCTGTTTCCCCGCCACTGTTTCCCCATATCTGATTCTCCGCCTCTGAATCCCCAACTCTGATTCCCTGCATCTAATTCCCCAGCTCTGATTCCCCGCCTCTGAAACCCCGTGTCTGATATCCTGCCTCTGATTCCCCGCCTCTGATTCCCCATCTCAGATTCACCGCCTCTGATTCCCCACCTCTGATTCCCCATCTCTGATTCCGCACATCCGATTCCCTGCCTCTGATTCCCCGACTCTGATTCCCCACCTCTGATTCCCCAGCTCTGATTCCCCGCCTCTGATTCCCCAACTCTGATTCCCTGCCTCTGATTCCCCGCCTCTGTTTCCCCATATCTAAGTCCCCGCCTCTGATTCCCCAACTCTGATTCCCCACCTCTGATTCCCCTGCTCTGATTACCCACCTCTGATTCCCCTAATCTCATTCCCTGCCTCTGTTTCCCCGCCTCTGATTCCCCGCCACTGTTTCCCCATATCTGATTCTCCGCCTCTGAATCCCCAACTCTGATTCCCTGCATCTAATTCCCCAGCTCTGATTCCCCGCCTCTGATTCCCCGTGTCTGATTTCCTGCCTCCGATTCCCCGCCTCTGATTACCCATGTCTGATTCACCGCCTCTGATTCCCCACCTCTGATTCCCCATCTCTGATTCCGCACATCCGATTCCCAGCCTCTGATTCCCCATCTCTGATTCCCCGCCTTTGATTCCCCAACTCTGATTCCCTGCCTCTGATTCCCCATCTCTGATTCACCGCCTTTGATTCGCCACCTCTGATTCCCCATATCTGATTCCTCGCCTCTGTTTCCCCGCCTCTGATTTCCCGCCTCTGATTCCCCATATCTCATTCCCCGCCTCTGATTCCCCATCTCTGATTCCCGGACTCTGATTCCCCACCTCTGATTCCCGGCCTCTGATTCGCTGCTTCTGATTCTGATTCCCTGCCTCTGATTCCCCATCTCTGATTCCGCACATCTAATTCCCCGCCTCTGTTTCCCCGCCTCTGATTCCCCGCCTCTGTTTCCCCATATCTAAGTCCCCGCCTCTGATTCCCCAACTTTGATTCCCCACCTCTGATTCCCCAGCTCTGATTCCCCGCCTGTGATTCCCCGCATCTGATTCCCCACCTCTGATTCCCCACCTCTGATTCCCCATATCTAATTCCCCGCCTCTGTATGCCCGCCTCTGATTCCCCGCCTCTGTTTCCCCATATCTGATTCCCCGCCACTGAATCCCCAACTCTGATTCCCTGCCTCTGATTCCCCAGCTCTGATTCCCTGCCTTTGATTCCCCCCGTCTGATTCCCAGCCTCTGAATCCCCGTGTCTGATATCCTGCCTCTGATTCCCCGCCTCTGATTCCCCATCTCAGATTCACCGCCTCTGATTCCCCACCTCTGATTCCCCATCTCTGATTCCGCACATCCGATTCCCTGCCTCTGATTCCCCGACTCTGATTCCCCACCTCTGATTCCCCAGCTCTGATTCCCCGCCTCTGATTCCACAACTCTGATTCCCTGCCTCTGATTCCCCGCCTCTGTTTCCCCATAACTAATTCCCCGCCTCTGATTCCCCAACTCTGATTCCCCACCTCTGATTCCCCAGCTCTGATTACCCACCTCTGATTCACCATATCTAATTCCCTGCCTCTGTTTTCCCGCCTCTGATTCCCCGCCACTATTTCCCCATATCTGATTCTCCGCCTCAGAATCCCCAACTCTGATTCCCTGCATCTAATTCCCCAGCTCTGATTCCCCGCCTCTGATTCCCCGTGTCTGATTTCCTGCCTCTGATTCCCCGCCTCTGATTACCCATGTCTGATTCACCGCCTCTGATTCCCCACCTCTGATTCCCCATCTCTGATTCCGCACATCCGACTCCCAGCCTCTGATTCCCCATCTCTGATTCCCCGCCTCTGATTCCCCAACTCTGATTCCCCATCTCTGATTCCCCAGCTCTGATTCCCCGCCTCTGATTCCCCGTGTTTGATTCCCTGCCTCTGATTCCCTGCCTCTGATTCCCCGCCTCTGATTCCCCATCTCTGATTCACCGCCTTTGATTCGCCACCTCTGATTCCCCATATCTGATTCCTCGCCTCTGTTTCCCCGCCTCTGATTTCCCGCCTCTGATTCGCCATATCTCATTCCCCGCCTCTGATTCCAAATCTCTGATTCCCGGACTCTGATTCCCCACCTCTGATTCCCGGCCTCTGATTCGCTGCATCTGATTCTGATTCCCTGCCTCTGATTCCCCATCTCTGATTCCACACATCTAATTCCCTGCCTCTGATTCCCCATCTCTGATTCCCCATATCTGATTCCCCGCCTCTGTTTCCCCGCCTCTGATTCCCCGCCTCTGTTTCCCCATATCTAAGTCCCCGCCTCTGATTACCCAACTTTGATTCCCCACCTCTGATTCCCCAGCTCTGATTCCCCGCCACTGATTCCCCGCATCTGATTCCCTGCATCTGATTCCCAGCCTCTGATTCCCTGCCTCTGATTCCCAAACTCTGATTCCCCACCTCTGATTCCCCATATCTGATTCCCCGCCTCTGTTTCCCCGCCTCTGATTCCCCGCCTCTGTTTCCCCATATCTGATTCCCCGCCTCTATTTGCCCGCCTCTGATTCCCCGCCTCTGTTTCCCCATATCTGATTACCCGCCTCTGAATCCCCAACTGTGATTCCCTGCCTCTAATTTCCCAGCTCTGATTCCCCGCCTCTGATTCCCCGTGTCTGATTTCCTGCCTCTGATTCCCCGCCTCTGATTACCCATGTCTGATTCACCGCCTCTGATTCCCCACCTCTGATTCCCCATCTCTGATTCCGCACATCCGATTCACTGCCTCTGATTCCCCAGCTCTGATTCCCCGCCTCTGATTCCCCGCGTCTTATTCCCTGCTTCTGATTCTGATTCCCTGCCTCTGATTCCCCATCTCTGATTCTGCACATCTGATTCCCTGCCTCTGATTCCCCACCTCTGATTCGCCATATCTGATTCCCCGCCTCTGTTTCCCCGCCTCTGATTCCCCGACTCTGTTTCCCCATATCTAAGTCCCCGCCTCTGATTCCCCAACTCTGATTCCCCACCTCTGATTCCCCAGCTCTGATTCCCCGCCTCCGATTCCCCGCATCTGATTCCCTGCATATGATTCCCAGCCTCTGATTCCCTGCCTCTGATTCCCAACCTCTGATTCCCCACCTCTGATTCCCCATATCTGATTCCCCGCCTCTGTTTCCCCGCCTCTGATTCCCCGCCTCTGTTTCCCCATATCTCTTTCCCCGCCTCTATTTCCCAGCCTCTGATTCCCAGCCTCTGATTCCCCATATCTGATTCCCCGCCTCTGATTCCCCAACTCTGATTCCCCGCCTCGGATTCCCCAGCTCTGAATCCCCGCCTCTGATTCCCCGCGTCTGATTACCGGCCTCTGATTCCCCGCTCTGATTCCCCATCTCTGATTCACAACCTCTGATTCCCCACCTCTGATTCCCCATATCTGATTTTCCGCCTCTGTTTCCCCGCCTCTGATTCCCCACCTCTGATTCCCCGCCTCTGATTCGCCAGCTATGATTCCCCGCGTCTGATTCCCCGCATCTGATTCCCTGCCTCTGATTCCCCGCCTCTGATACCACATCTCTGATTCACCACCTCTGATTCCCCGTGTCTGATTCCCCGCCTCTGATTCACCATCTCTGATTCCCCATCTCTGATTCCCCAATTCTGATTCACCGCCTCTGATTCCCCAGCTCTGTTTCCTCGCCTCTGATTCCCTGCCTCTGATTCCCAACCTCTGATTCCCCACCTCTGATTTCCCATATTGATTCCCTGCCTCTGATTCCCCGCCTCTGATTCCCCAACTCTGATTCCCCGCCTCTGATTCCCCAGCTCTGATTCCCCGCCTCTGATTCCCCGTGTTTGATTCCCTGCCTCTGATTCCCGGCCTCTGATTCCCCATCTCTGATTCATCGCCTTTGATTCGCCACCTCTGACTCCCCATATCTGATTCCCCTCCTCTGTTTCCCCGCCTCTGATTCCCCGCCTCTGATTCCCCATATCTCATTCCCCGCCTCTGAATCCCCATCTCTGATTCCCCACCTCTGATTCCCGGCCTCTTATTCCCGGCATATGATTCCGGCCTCTGATTCCCGGCCTCTGATTCCCCACCTCTGATTCCCCATATCTGATTCCCCACCTCTGTTTCCCCGCCTCTGATTCCCCGCCTCTGTTTCCCCATATCTAATTCCCCACCTCTGATGCACCAACTCTGATTCACCGCCTCTGATTCCCCAGCTCTGATTCCCCGCCTCTGATTCCCCGCATCCGATTCCCCATATCTGATTCCCCGCCTCTGTTTCCCCATATCTGATTCCCCGCCTCTGATTCCCAACTATGATTCCCCACCTCTGATTCCCCAGCTCTGATTCCATGCCTCTGATTCCCCGCGTTCTATTCCCTGCCTCTGATTCCCCGCCTGTGATTCCCCATCTCTGATTCACCACCTCTGATTCCCCACCTCTGATTCCCCATATCTAATTCCCCGCCTCTGTTTGCCCGCCTCTGATTCCCCGCCTCTGTTTCCCCATATCTGATTCCCCGCCTCTGAATCCCCAACTCTGATTCCCTGCCTCTGATTCCCCAGCTCTGATTCCCCGCCTTTGATTCCCCCCGTCTGATTCCCAGCCTCTGAATCCCCGTGTCTGATATCCTGCCTCTGATTCCCCGCCTCTGATTCCTCATCTCAGATTCACCGCCTCTGATTCCCCACCTCTGATTCCCCATCTCTGATTCCGCACATCCGATTCCCTGCCTCTGATTCCCCGACTCTGATTCCCCACCTCTGATTCCCCAGCTCTGATTCCCCGCCTCTGATTCCCCAACTCTGATTCCCCGCCTCTGATAACGCAGCTCTGATTCCCCGCCTCCGATTCCCCGTGTTTGATTCCCTGCCTCTGATTCCCCGCCTCTGATTCCCCATCTCTGATTCACCACCTTTGATTCGCCACCTCTGATTCCCCATATCTGATTCCTCGCCTCTGTTTCCCCGCCTCTGATTCCCCGCCTCTGATTCCCCATATCTCATTCCCTGCCTCTGATTCCCCATCTCTGATTCCCGGACTCTGATTCCCCACCTCTGATTCCCGGCCTCTTATTCCCGGCATCAGATTCCGGCCTCTGATTCCCGGCCTCTGATTCCCTGCTTCTGATTCTGATTCCCTGCCTCTGATTCCCCATTTCTGATTCCGCACATCTAATTCCCTGCCTCTGATTCCCCGCCTCTGATTCCCCGCCACTATTTCCCCATATCTGATTCTCCGCCTCAGAATCCCCAACTCTGATTCCCTGCATCTAATTCCCCAGCTCTGATTCCCCGCCTCTGATTCCCCGTGTCTGATTTCCTGCCTCTGATTCCCCGCCTCTGATTACCCATGTCTGATTCACCGCCTCTGATTCCCCACCTCTGATTCCCCATCTCTGATTCCGCACATCCGACTCCCAGCCTCTGATTCCCCATCTCTGATTCCCCGCCTCTGATTCCCCAACTCTGATTCCCCACCTCTGATTCCGCACATCTAATTCCCTGCCTCTGATTCCCCACCTCTGATTCCCCATATCTGATTCCCCGCCTCTGTTTCCCCGCCTCTGATTCCCCGCCTCTGATGCCCCGTGTTTGATTCCCTGCCTCTGATTCCCCGCCTCTGATTCCCCATCTCTGATTCCGCACATCTAATTCCCTGCCTCTGATTCCCCACCTCTGATTCCCCATATCTGATTCCCCGCCTCTATTTCCCCGCCTCTGATTCCCCGCCTCTGATGCCCCGTGTTTGATTCCCTGCCTCTGATTCCCCGCCTCTGATTCCCCATCTCTGATTCACCGCCTTTGATTCGCCACCTCTGATTCCCCATATCTGATTCCTCGCCTCTGTTTCCCCGCCTCTGATTTCCCGCCTCTGATTCCCCATATCTCATTCCCCGCCTCTGATTCCCCAACTCTGATTCCCGGACTCTGATTCCCCACCTCTGATTCCCGGCCTCTGATTCGCTGCTTCTGATTCTGATTCCCTGCCTCTGATTCCCCATCTCTGATTCCGCACATCTAATTCCCTGCCTCTGATTCCCAACCTCTGATTCCCCATATCTGATTCCCCGCCTCTGTTTCCCCGCCTCTGATTCCCCGCCTCTGTTTCCCCATATCTAAGTCCCCGCCTCTGATTCCCCAACTTTGATTCCCCACCTCTGATTCCCCAGCTCTGATTCCCCGCCTCTGATTCCCCGCATCTGATTCCCTGCATCTGATTCCCAGCCTCTGATCCCGTGCCTCTGATTCCCAAACTCTGATTCCCCATCTCTGATTCATCGCCTTTGATTCGCCACCTCTGACTCCCCATATCTGATTCCCCGCCTCTGTTTCCCCGCCTCTGATTCCCCGCCTCTGATTCCCCATATCTCATTCCCCGCCTCTGAATCCCCATCTCTGATTCCCCACCTCTGATTCCCGGCATTTTATTCCCGGCATATGATTCCGGCCTCTGATTCCCGGCCTCTGATTCCCTGCTTCTGATTCTGATTCCCTGCCTTTGATTCCCCATCTCTGATTCCGCACATCTGATTCCCTGCCTCTGATTCCCCATCTCTGATTCCCCATATCTGATTCCCCGCCTCTGTTTCCCCGCCTCTGATTCCCCGCCTCTGTTTCCCAATATCTAAGTCCCCGCCTCTGATTCCCCAACTCTGATTCCCCACCTCTGATTCCCCAGCTCTGATTTCCCGCCTCTGAATCCCCGCATCTGATTCCCTGCATCTGATTCCATGCCTCTGATTCCCTGCCTCTTATTTGCAACCTCTAATTCCCCACCACTGATTCCCCATATCTAATTCCCAGCCTCTGTTTCCCCGCCTCTGATTCCCCGCCTCTGTTTCCCCATATCTGATTCCCGGCCTCTGATTCCCCGCCTCTGATTCCCCGCCTCTGATTCCCTGCCTCTGATTCCACATCTCCGATCCCGCAAATCTGAATCCCTTCCTCTGATTCCCCGCCTCTGATTCCCCGCCTCTGATTCCCTGCCTCTGATTCCCAACCTCTGATTCCCCACCTCTGATTCCCCGTGTTTGATTCCCCGCCTCTGATTCCCCATCTCTGATTCACCGCCTTTGATTCGCCACCTCTGATTCCCCATATCTGATTCCTCGCCTCTGTTTACCCGCCTCTGATTCCCCGCCTCTGATTCCCCATATCTCATTCCCCGCCTCTGATTCCCCACCTTTGATTCCCCGCCTCTTATTCCCAGCATCAGATTCCAGGCCTCTGATTCCCGGCATCTGATTCCCCGCTTCTGATTCTGATTCCCTGCCTCTGATTCCCCATCTCTGATTCCGCACATCTGATTCCCTGCCTCTGATTCCCCACCTCTGATTCCCCATATCTGATTCCCCACCTCTGTTTCCCCGCCTCTGATTCCCCGCCTCTGTTTCCCCATATCTAATTCCCCACCTCTGATGCACCAACTCTGATTCACCGCCTCTGATTCCCCAGCTCTGATTCCCCGCCTCTGATTCCCCGCATCCGATTCCCCATATCTGATTCCCCGCCTCTGTTTCCCCATATCTAATTCCCCACCTCTGATGCACCAACTCTGATTCACCGCCTCTGATTCCCCAGCTCTGATTCCCCAGCTCTGATTCCATGCCTCTGATTCCCCGCGTTCTATTCCCTGCCTCTGATTCCCCGCCTGTGATTCCCCATCTCTGATTCACCACCTCTGATTCCCCACCTCTGATTCCCCATATCTAATTCCCCGCCTCTGTATGCCCGCCTCTGATTCCCCGCCTCTGTTTCCCCATATCTGATTCCCAGCCTCTGAATCCCCAACTCTGATTCCCTGCCTCTGATTCCCCAGCTCTGATTCCCCGCCTTTGATTCCCCCCGTCTGATTCCCAGCCTCTGAATCCCCGTGTCTGATATCCTGCCTCTGATTCCCCGCCTCTGATTCCTCATCTCAGATTCACCGCCTCTGATTCCCCACCTCTGATTCCCCATCTCTGATTCCGCACATCCGATTCCCTGCCTCTGATTCCCCGACTCAGATACCCCACCTCTGATTCCCCAGCTCTGATTCCCCGCCTCTGATTCCCCAACTCTGATTCCCCGCCTCTGATAACGCAGCTCTGATTCCCCGCCTCCGATTCCCCGTGTTTGATTCCCTGCCTCTGATTCCCCGCCTCTGATTCCCCATCTCTGATTCACCACCTTTGATTCGCCACCTCTGATTCCCCATATCTGATTCCTCGCCTCTGTATCCCCGCCTCTGATTCCCCGCCTCTGATTCCCCATATCTCATTCCCCGCCTCTGATTCCCCATCTCTGATTCCCGGACTCTGATTCCCCACCTCTGATTCCCGGCCTCTTATTCCCGGAATCAGATTCCGGCCTCTGATTCCCGGCCTCTGATTCCCTGCTTCTGATTCTGATTCCCTGCCTCCGATTCCCCATTTCTGATTCCGCACATCTAATTCCCTGCCTCTGATTCCCCACCTCTGATTCCCCATATCTGATTCCCCGCCTCTGTTTCCCCGCCTCTGATTCCCCGCCTCTGTTTCCCCATATCTGATTCCCCGCCTCTGAATCCCCAACTCTGATTCCCTGCATCTAATTCCCCAGCTCTGATTCCCCGCCTCTGATTCCCCAACTCTGATTCCCCACCTCTGATTCCCCAGCTCTGATTACCCACCTCTGATTCCCCATATCTAATTCCCTGCCTCTGTTTCCCCGCCTCTGATTCCCCGCCACTATTTCCCCATATCTGATTCTCCGCCTCAGAATCCCCAACTCTGATTCCCTGCATCTAATTCCCCAGCTCTGATTCCCCGCCTCTGATTCCCCGTGTCTGATTTCCTGCCTCTGATTCCCCGCCTCTGATTACCCATGTCTGATTCACCGCCTCTGATTCCCCACCTCTGATTCCCCATCTCTGATTCTGCACATCCGACTCCCAGCCTCTGATTCCCCATCTCTGATTCCCCGCCTCTGATTCCCCAACTCTGATTCCCCACCTCTGATTCCGCACATCTAATTCCCTGCCTCTGATTCCCCACCTCTGATTCCCCATATCTGATTCCCCGCCTCTGTTTCCCCGCCTCTGATTCCCCGCCTCTGATGCCCCGTGTTTGATTCCCTGCCTCTCATTCCCCGCCTCTGATTCCCCATCTCTGATTCCGCACATCTAATTCCCTGCCTGTGATTCCCCACCTCTGATTCCCCATATATGATTCCCCGCCTCTGTTTCCCCGCCTCTGATTCCCCGCCTCTGATGCCCCGTGTTTGATTCCCTGCCTCTGATTCCCCGCCTCTGATTCCCCATCTCTGATTCACCGCCTTTGATTCGCCACCTCTGATTCCCCATCTCTGATTCCCGGACTCTGATTCCCCACCTCTGATTCCCGGCCTCTTATTCCCGGCATCAGATTCCGGCCTCTGATTCCCGGCCTCTGATTCCCTGCTTCTGATTCTGATTCCCTGCCTCTGATTCCCCATTTCTGATTCCGCACATCTAATTCCCTGCCTCTGATTCCCCACCTCTGATTCCCCATATCTGATTCCCCCCCTCTGATTCCCCGCCTCTGTTTCCCCATATCTGATTCCCCGCCTCTGAATCCCCAACTCTGATTCCCTGCATCTAATTCCCCAGCTGTGATTCCCCGCCTCTGATTCCCCAACTCTGATTCCCCACCTCTGATTCCCCAGCTCTGATTACCCACCTCTGATTCCCCATATCTAATTCCCTGCCTCTGTTTCCCCGCCTCTGATTCCCCGCCACTATTTCCCCATATCTGATTCTCCGCCTCAGAATCCCCAACTCTGATTCCCTGCATCTAATTCCCCAGCTCTGATTCCCCGCCTCTGATTACCCATGTCTGATTCACCGCCTCTGATTCCCCACCTCTGATTCCCCATCTCTGATTCCGCACATCCGAATCCCAGCCTCTGATTCCCCATCTCTGATTCCCCGCCTCTGATTCCCCAACTCTGATTCCCCACCTCTGATTCCGCACATCTAATTCCCTGCCTCTGATTCCCCACCTCTGATTCCCCATATCTGATTCCCCGCCTCTGTTTCCCCGCCTCTGATTCCCCGCCTCTGATGCCCCGTGTTTGATTCCCTGCCTCTGATTCCCCGCCTCTGATTCCCCATCTCTGATTCCGCACATCTAATTCCCTGCCTCTGATTCCCCACCTCTGATTCCCCATATCTGATTCCCCGCCTCTGTTTCCCCGCCTCTGATTCCCCGCCTCTGATGCCCCGTGTTTGATTCCCTGCCTCTGATTCCCCGCCTCTGATTCCCCATCTCTGATTCACCGCCTTTGATTCGCCACCTCTGATTCCCCATATCTGATTCCTCGCCTCTGTTTCCCCGCCTCTGATTTCCCGCCTCTGATTCCCCATATCTCATTCCCCGCCTCTGATTCCCCAACTCTGATTCCCGGACTCTGATTCCCCACCTCTGATTCCCGGCCTCTGATTCGCTGCTTCTGATTCTGATTCCCTGCCTCTGATTCCCCATCTCTGATTCCGCACATCTAATTCCCTGCCTCTGAATCCCCACCTCTGATTCCCCATATCTGATTCCCCGCCTCTGTTTCCCCGCCTCTGATTCCCCGCCTCTGTTTCCCCATATCTAAGTCCCCGCCTCTGATTCCCCAACTTTGATTCCCCACCTGTGATTCCCCAGCTCTGATTCCCCGCCTCTGATTCCCCGCATCTGATTCCCTGCATCTGATTCCCAGCCTCTGATTCCCTGCCTCTGATTCCCAAACTCTGATTCCCCATCTCTGATTCATCGCCTTTGATTCGCCACCTCTGACTCCCCATATCTGATTCCCCGCCTCTGTTTCCCCGCCTCTGATTCCCCGCCTCTGATTCCCCATATCTCATTCCCCGCCTCTGAATCCCCATCTCTGATTCCCTACCTCTGATTCCCGGCCTCTTATTCCCGGCATATGATTCCGGCCTCTGATTCCCGGCCTCTGATTCCCTGCTTCTGATTCTGATTCCCTGCCTTTGATTCCCCATCTCTGATTCCGCACATCTGATTCCCTGCCTCTGATTCCCCATCTCTGATTCCCCATATCTGATTCCCCGCCTCTGTTTCCCCGCCTCTGATTCCCCGCCTCTGTTTCCCAATATCTAAGTCCCCGCCTCTGATTCCCCAACTCTGATTCCCCACCTCTGATTCCCCAGCTCTGATTTCCCGCCTCTGAATCCCCGCATCTTATTCCCTGCATCTGATTCCATGCCTCTGATTCCCTGCCTCTGATTTGCAACCTCTAATTCCCAACCACTGATTCCCCATATCTGATTCCCAGCCTCTGTTTCCCCGCCTCTGATTCCCCGCCTCTGTTTCCCCATATCTGATTCCCGGCCTCTGATTCCCCGCCTCTGATTCCCCGCCTCTGATTCCCTGCCTCTGATTCCACATCTCCGATCCCGCAAATCTGAATCCCTGCCTCTGATTCCCCGCCTCTGATTCCCCGCCTCTGATTCCCTGCCTCTGATTCCCAACCTCTGATTCCCCACCTCTGATTCCCCGTGTTTGATTCCCCGCCTCTGATTCCCCATCTCTGATTCACCGCCTTTGATTCGCCACCTCTGATTCCCCATATCTGATTCCTAGCCTCTGTTTACCCGCCTCTGATTCCCCGCCTCTGATTCCCCATATCTCATTCCCCGCCTCTGATTCCCCACCTTTGATTCCCCGCCTCTTATTCCCAGCATCAGATTCCAGGCCTCTGATTCCCGGCATCTGATTCCCCGCTTCTGATTCTGATTCCCTGCCTCTGATTCCCCATCTCTGATTCCGCACATCTGATTCCCTGCCTCTGATTCCCCACCTCTGATTCCCCATATCTGATTCCCCACCTCTGTTTCCCCGCCTCTGATTCCCCGCCTCTGTTTCCCCATATCTAATTCCCCACCTCTGATGCACCAACTCTGATTCACCGCCTCTGATTCCCCAGCTTTGATTCCCCGCCTCTGATTCCCCGCATCCGATTCCCCATATCTGATTCCCCGCCTCTGTTTCCCCATATCTGATTCCCCGCCTCTGATTCCCAACTATGATTCCCCACCTCTGATTCCCCAGCTCTGATTCCATGCCTCTGATTCCCCGCGTTCTATTCCCTGCCTCTGATTCCCCGCCTGTGATTCCCCATCTCTGATTCACCACCTCTGATTCCCCACCTCTGATTCCCCATATCTAATTCCCCGCCTCTGTTTGCCCGCCTCTGATTCCCCGCCTCTGTTTCCCCATATCTGATTCCCCGCCTCTGAATCCCCAACTCTGATTCCCTGCCTCTGATTCCCCAGCTCTGATTCCCCGCCTTTGATTCCCCCCGTCTGATTCCCAGCCTCTGAATCCCCGTGTCTGATATCCTGCCTCTGATTCCCCGCCTCTGATTCCTCATCTCAGATTCACCGCCTCTGATTCCCCACCTCTGATTCCCCATCTCTGATTCCGCACATCCGATTCCCTGCCTCTGATTCCCCGACTCTGATTCCCCACCTCTGATTCCCCAGCTCTGATTCCCCGCCTCTGATTCCCCAACTCTGATTCCCCGCCTCTGATAACGCAGCTCTGATTCCCCGCCTCCGATTCCCCGTGTTTGATTCCCTGCCTCTGATTCCCCGCCTCTGATTCCCCATCTCTGATTCACCACCTTTGATTCGCCACCTCTGATTCCCCATATCTGATTCCTCGCCTCTGTTTCCCCGCCTCTGATTCCCCGCCTCTGATTCCCCATATCTCATTCCCCGTCTCTGATTCCCCATCTCTGATTCCCGGACTCTGATTCCCCACCTCTGATTCCCGGCCTCTTATTCCCGGAATCAGATTCCGGCCTCTGATTCCCGGCCTCTGATTCCCTGCTTCTGATTCTGATTCCCTGCCTCTGATTCCCCATTTCTGATTCCGCACATCTAATTCCCTGCCTCTGATTCCCCACCTCTGATTCCCCATATCTGATTCCCCGCCTCTGTTTCCCCGCCTCTGATTCCCAACCTCTGTTTCCCCATATCTGATTCCCCGCCACTGAATCCCCAGCTCTGATTCCCTGCATCTAATTCCCCAGCTCTGATTCCCCGCCTCTGATTCCCCAACTCTGATTCCCCACCTCTGATTCCCCAGCTCTGATTACCCACCTCTGATTCCCCATATCTAATTCCCTGCCTCTGTTTCCCCGCCTCTGATTCCCCGCCACTATTTCCCCATATCTGATTCTCCGCCTCAGAATCCCCAACTCTGATTCCCTGCATCTAATTCCCCAGCTCTGATTCCCCGCCTCTGATTCCCCGTGTCTGATTTCCTGCCTCTGATTCCCCGCCTCTGATTACCCATGTCTGATTCACCGCCTCTGATTCCCCACCTCTGATTCCCCATCTCTGATTCCGCACATCCGACTCCCAGCCTCTGATTCCCCATCTCTGATTCCCCGCCTCTGATTCCCCAACTCTGATTCCCCACCTCTGATTCCGCACATCTAATTCCCTGCCTCTGATTCCCCACCTCTGATTCCCCATATCTGATTCCCCGCCTCTGTTTCCCCGCCTCTGATTCCCCGCCTCTGATGCCCCGTGTTTGATTCCCTGCCTCTCATTCCCCGCCTCTGATTCCCCATCTCTGATTCCGCACATCTAATTCCCTGCCTCTGATTCCCCACCTCTGATTCCCCATATCTGATTCCCCGCCTCTGTTTCCCCGCCTCTGATTCCCCGCCTCTGATGCCCCGTGTTTGATTCCCTGCCTCTGATTCCCCGCCTCTGATTCCCCATCTCTGATTCACCGCCTTTGATTCGCCACCTCTGATTCCCCATATCTGATTCCTCGCCTCTGTTTCCCCGCCTCTGATTTCCCGCCTCTGATTCCCCATATCTCATTCCCCGCCTCTGTTTCCCCGCCTCTGATTCCCGGACTCTGATTCCCCACCTCTGATTCCCGGCCTCTGATTCGCTGCTTCTGATTCTGATTCCCTGCCTCTGATTCCCCATCTCTGATTCCGCACATCTAATTCCCTGCCTCTGATTCCCCACCTCTGATTCCCCATATCTGATTCCCCGCCTCTGTTTCCCCGCCTCTGATTCCCCGCCTCTGTTTCCCCATATCTAAGTCCCCGCCTCTGATTCCCCAACTTTGATTCCCCACCTCTGATTCCCCAGCTCTGATTCCCCGCCTCTGATTCCCCGCATCTGATTCCCTGCATCTGATTCCCAGCCTCTGATTCCCTGCCTCTGATTCCCAAACTCTGATTCCCCACCTCTGATTCCCCATATCTGATTCCCCGCCTCTGTTTCCCCGCCTCTGATTCCCCGCCTCTGTTTCCCCGCCACTGTTTCCCCATATCTGATTCTCCGCCTCTGAATCCCCAACTCTGATTCCCTGCATCTAATTCCCCAGCTCTGATTCCCCGCCTCTGAATCCCCGTGTCTGATATCCTGCCTCTGATTCCCCGCCTCTGATTCCCCATCTCAGATACACCGCCTCTGATTCCCCACCTCTGATTCCCCATCTCTGATTCCGCACATCCGATTCCCTGCCTCTGATTCCCCGACTCTGATTCCCCACCTCTGATTCCCCAGCTCTGATTCCCCGCCTCTGATTCCCCAACTCTGATTCCCTGCCTCTGATTCCCCGCCTCTGTTTCCCCATATCTAAGTCCCCGCCTCTGATTCCCCAACTCTGATTCCCCACCTCTGATTCCCCAGCTCTGATTACCCACCTCTGATTCCCCTAATCTAATTCCCTGCCTCTGTTTCCCCGCCTCTGATTCCCCGCCACTGTTTCCCCATATCTGATTCTCCGCCTCTGAATCCCCAACTCTGATTCCCTGCATCTAATTCCCCAGCTCTGATTCCCCGCCTCTGATTCCCCGTGTCTGATTTCCTGCCTCCGATTCCCCGCCTCTGATTACCCATGTCTGATTCACCGCCTCTGATTCCCCACCTCTGATTCCCCATCTCTGATTCCGCACATCCGATTCCCAGCCTCTGATTCCCCATCTCTGATTCCCCGCCTTTGATTCCCCAACTCTGATTCCCCACCTCTGATTCCCCAGCTCTGATTCCCCGCCTCTGATTCCCCGTGTTTGATTCCCTGCCTCTGATTCCCCGCCTCTGATTCCCCATCTCTGATTCACCGCCTTTGATTCGCCACCTCTGATTCCCCATATCTGATTCCTCGCCTCTGTTTCCCCGCCTCTGATTTCCCGCCTCTGATTCCCCATATCTCATTCCCCGCCTCTGATTCCCCATCTCTGATTCCCGGACTCTGATTCCCCACCTCTGATTCCCGGCCTCTGATTCGCTGCTTCTGATTCTGATTCCCTGCCTCTGATTCCCCATCTCTGATTCCGCACATCTAATTCCCCGCCTCTGTTTCCCCGCCTCTGATTCCCCGCCTCTGTTTCCCCATATCTAAGTCCCCGCCTCTGATTCCTCAACTTTGATTCCCCACCTCTGATTCCCCAGCTCTGATTCCCCGCCTGTGATTCCCCGCATATGATTCCCGACCTCTGATTCCCCACCTCTGATTCCCCATATCTAATTCCCCGCCTCTGTATGCCCGCCTCTGATTCCCCGCCTCTGTTTCCCCATATCTGATTCCCAGCCACTGAATCCCCAACTCTGATTCCCTGCCTCTGATTCCCCAGCTCTGATTCCCCGCCTTTGATTCCCCCCGTCTGATTCCCAGCCTCTGAATCCCCGTGTCTGATATCCTGCCTCTGATTCCCCGCCTCTGATTCGCCATCTCAGATTCACCGCCTCTGATTCCCCACCTCTGATTCCCCATCTCTGATTCCGCACATCCGATTCCCTGCCTCTGATTCCCCGACTCTGATTCCCCACCTCTGATTCCCCAGCTCTGATTCCCCGCCTCTGATTCCACAACTCTGATTCCCCGCCTCTGATTCCCCGCCTCTGTTTCCCCATAACTAATTCCCCGCCTCTGATTCCCCAACTCTGATTCCCCACCTCTGATTCCCCAGCTCTGATTACCCACCTCTGATTCCCCATATCTAATTCCCTGCCTCTGTTTCCCCGCCTCTGATTCCCCGCCACTATTTCCCCATATCTGATTCTCCGCCTCAGAATCCCCAACTCTGATTCCCTGCATCTAATTCCCCAGCTCTGATTCCCCGCCTCTGATTCCCCGTGTCTGATTTCCTGCCTCTGATTCCCTGCCTCTGATTACCCATGTCTGATTCACCGCCTCTGATTCCCCACCTCTGATTCCCCATCTCTGATTCCGCACATCCGACTCCCAGCCTCTGATTCCCCATCTCTGATTCCCCGCCTCTGATTCCCCAACTCTGATTCCCCATCTCTGATTCCCCAGCTCTGATTCCCCGCCTCTGATTCCCCGTGTTTGATTCCCTGCCTCTGATTCCCCGCCTCTGATTCCCCATCTCTGATTCACCGCCTTTGATTCGCCACCTCTGATTCCCCATATCTGATTCCTCGCCTCTGTTTCCCCGCCTCTGATTTCCCGCCTCTGATTCCCCATATCTCATTCCCCGCCTCTGATTCCCCATCTCTGATTCCCGGACTCTGATTCCCCACCTCTGATTCCCGGCCTCTGATTCGCTGCTTCTGATTCTGATTCCCTGCCTCTGATTCCCCATCTCTGATTCCGCACATCTAATTCCCTGCCTCTGATTCCCCATCTCTGATTCCCCATATCTGATTCCCCGCCTCTGTTTCACCGCCTCTGATTCCCCGCCTCTGTTTCCCCATATCTAAGTCCCCGCCTCTGATTACCCAACTTTGATTCCCCACCTCTGATTCCCCAGCTCTGATTCCCCGCCTCTGATTCCCCGCATCTGATTCCCTGCATCTGATTCCCAGCCTCTGATTCCCTGCCTCTGATTCCCAAACTCTGATTCCCCACCTCTGATTCCCCATATCTGATTCCCCGCCTCTGTTTCCCCGCCTCTGATTCCCCGCCTCTGTTTCCCCATATCTGATTCCCCGCCTCTATTTGCCCGCCTCTGATTCCCCGCCTCTGTTTCCCCATATCTGATTACCCGCCTCTGAATCCCCAACTCTGATTCCCTGCCTCTAATTTCCCAGCTCTGATTCCCCGCCTCTGATTCCCCGTGTCTGATTTCCTGCCTCTGATTCCCCGCCTCTGATTACCCATGTCTGATTCACCGCCTCTGATTCCCCACCTCTGATTCCCCATCTCTGATTCCGCACATCCGATTCACTGCCTCTGATTCCCCAGCTCTGATTCCCCGCCTCTGATTCCCCGCGTCTTATTCCCTGCTTCTGATTCTGATTCCCTGCCTCTGATTCCCCATCTCTGATTCTGCACATCTGATTCCCTGCCTCTGATTCCCCACCTCTGATTCGCCATATCTGATTCCCCGCCTCTGTTTCCCCGCCTCTGATTCCCCGACTCTGTTTCCCCATATCTAAGTCCCCGCCTCTGATTCCCCAACTCTGATTCCCCACCTCTGATTCCCCAGCTCTGATTCCCCGCCTCTGATTCCCCGCATCTGATTCCCTGCATATGATTCCCAGCCTCTGATTCCCTGCCTCTGATTCCCAACCTCTGATTCCCCACCTCTGATTCCCCATATCTGATTCCCCGCCTCTGTTTCCCCGCCTCTGATTCCCCGCCTCTGTTTCCCCATATCTCTTTCCCCGCCTCTATTTCCCAGCCTCTGATTCCCAGCCTCTGATTCCCCATATCTGATTCCCCGCCTCTGATTCCCCAACTCTGATTCCCCGCCTCGGATTCCCCAGCTCTGAATCCCCGCCTCTGATTCCCCGCGTCTGATTACCGGCCTCTGATTCCCCGCTCTGATTCCCCATCTCTGATTCACAAACTCTGATTCCCCACCTCTGATTCCCCATATCTGATTTGCCGCCTCTGTTTCCCCGCCTCTGATTCCCCACCTCTGATTCCCCGCCTCTGATTCGCCAGCTATGATTCCCCGCGTCTGATTCCCCGCGTCTGATTCCCTGCCTCTGATTCCCCGCCTCTGATTCCCCATCTCTGATTCACCACCTTTGATTCGCCACCTCTGATTCCCCATATCTGATTCCTCGCCTCTGTTTCCCCGCCTCTGATTCCCCGCCTCTGATTCCCCATATCTCATTCCCCGCCTCTGATTCCCCATCTCTGATTCCCGGACTCTGATTCCCCACCTCTGATTCCCGGCCTCTTATTCCCGGAATCAGATTCCGGCCTCTGATTCCCGGCCTCTGATTCCCTGCTTCTGATTCTGATTCCCTGCCTCTGATTCCCCATTTCTGATTCCGCACATCTAATTCCCTTCCTCTGATTCCCCACCTCTGATTCCCCATATCTGATTCCCCGCCTCTGTTTCCCCGCCTCTGATTCCCCGCCTCTGTTTCCCCATATCTGATTCCCCGCCTCTGAATCCCCAACTCTGATTCCCTGCATCTAATTCCCCAGCTCTGATTCCCCGCCTCTGATTCCCCAACTCTGATTCCCCACCTCTGATTCCCCAGCTCTGATTACCCACCTCTGATTCCCCATATCTCATTCCCCGCCTCTGATTCCCCATCTCTGATTCCCGGACTCTGATTCCCCACCTCTGATTCCCGGCCTCTGATTCGCTGCTTCTGATTCTGATTCCCTGCCTCTGATTCCCCATCTCTGATTCCGCACATCTAATTCCCTGCCTCTGATTCCCCATCTCTGATTCCCCATATCTGATTCCCCGCCTCTGTTTCACCGCCTCTGATTCCCCGCCTCTGTTTCCCCATATCTAAGTCCCCGCCTCTGATTACCCAACTTTGATTCCCCACCTCTGATTCCCCAGCTCTGATTCCCCGCCTCTGATTCCCCGCATCTGATTCCCTGCATCTGATTCCCAGCCTCTGATTCCCTGCCTCTGATTCCCAAACTCTGATTCCCCACCTCTGATTCCCCATATCTGATTCCCCGCCTCTGTTTCCCCGCCTCTGATTCCCCGCCTCTGTTTCCCCATATCTGATTCCCCGCCTCTATTTGCCCGCCTCTGATTCCCCGCCTCTGTTTCCCCATATCTGATTACCCGCCTCTGAATCCCCAACTCTGATTCCCTGCCTCTAATTTCCCAGCTCTGATTCCCCGCCTCTGATTCCCCGTGTCTGATTTCCTGCCTCTGATTCCCCGCCTCTGATTACCCATGTCTGATTCACCGCCTCTGATTCCCCACCTCTGATTCCCCATCTCTGATTCCGCACATCCGATTCACTGCCTCTGATTCCCCAGCTCTGATTCCCCGCCTCTGATTCCCCGCGTCTTATTCCCTGCTTCTGATTCTGATTCCCTGCCTCTGATTCCCCATCTCTGATTCTGCACATCTGATTCCCTGCCTCTGATTCCCCACCTCTGATTCGCCATATCTGATTCCCCGCCTCTGTTTCCCCGCCTCTGATTCCCCGACTCTGTTTCCCCATATCTAAGTCCCCGCCTCTGATTCCCCAACTCTGATTCCCCACCTCTGATTCCCCAGCTCTGATTCCCCGCCTCTGATTCCCCGCATCTGATTCCCTGCATATGATTCCCAGCCTCTGATTCCCTGCCTCTGATTCCCAACCTCTGATTCCCCACCTCTGATTCCCCATATCTGATTCCCCGCCTCTGTTTCCCCGCCTCTGATTCCCCGCCTCTGTTTCCCCATATCTCTTTCCCCGCCTCTATTTCCCAGCCTCTGATTCCCAGCCTCTGATTCCCCATATCTGATTCCCCGCCTCTGATTCCCCAACTCTGATTCCCCGCCTCGGATTCCCCAGCTCTGAATCCCCGCCTCTGATTCCCCGCGTCTGATTACCGGCCTCTGATTCCCCGCTCTGATTCCCCATCTCTGATTCACAAACTCTGATTCCCCACCTCTGATTCCCCATATCTGATTTGCCGCCTCTGTTTCCCCGCCTCTGATTCCCCACCTCTGATTCCCCGCCTCTGATTCGCCAGCTATGATTCCCCGCGTCTGATTCCCCGCGTCTGATTCCCTGCCTCTGATTCCCCGCCTCTGATTCCCCATCTCTGATTCACCACCTTTGATTCGCCACCTCTGATTCCCCATATCTGATTCCTCGCCTCTGTTTCCCCGCCTCTGATTCCCCGCCTCTGATTCCCCATATCTCATTCCCCGCCTCTGATTCCCCATCTCTGATTCCCGGACTCTGATTCCCCACCTCTGATTCCCGGCCTCTTATTCCCGGAATCAGATTCCGGCCTCTGATTCCCGGCCTCTGATTCCCTGCTTCTGATTCTGATTCCCTGCCTCTGATTCCCCATTTCTGATTCCGCACATCTAATTCCCTTCCTCTGATTCCCCACCTCTGATTCCCCATATCTGATTCCCCGCCTCTGTTTCCCCGCCTCTGATTCCCCGCCTCTGTTTCCCCATATCTGATTCCCCGCCTCTGAATCCCCAACTCTGATTCCCTGCATCTAATTCCCCAGCTCTGATTCCCCGCCTCTGATTCCCCAACTCTGATTCCCCACCTCTGATTCCCCAGCTCTGATTACCCACCTCTGATTCCCCATATCTAATTCCCTGCCTCTGTTTCCCCGCCTCTGATTCCCCGCCACTATTTCCCCATATCTGATTCTCCACCTCAGAATCCCCAACTCTGATTCCCTGCATCTAATTCCCCAGCTCTGATTCCCCGCCTCTGATTCCCCGTGTCTGATTTCCCGCCTCTGATTCCCCGCCTCTGATTACGCACATCCGACTCCCAGCCTCTGATTCCCCATCTCTGATTCCCCGCCTCTGATTCCCCAACTCTGATTCCCCACCTCTGATTCCGCACATCTAATTCCCTGCCTCTGATTCCCCACCTCTGATTCCCCATATCTGATTCCCCGCCTCTGTTTCCCCGCCTCTGATTCCCCGCCTCTGATGCCCCGTGTTTGATTCCCTGCCTCTCATTCCCCGCCTCTGATTCCCCATCTCTGATTCCGCACATCTAATTCCCTGCCTGTGATTCCCCACCTCTGATTCCCCATATCTGATTCCCCGCCTCTGTTTCCCCGCCTCTGATTCCCCGCCTCTGATGCCCCGTGTTTGATTCCCTGCCTCTGATTCCCCGCCTCTGATTCCCCATCTCTGATTCACCGCCTTTGATTCGCCACCTCTGATTCCCCATCTCTGATTCCCGGACTCTGATTCCCCACCTCTGATTCCCGGCCTCTTATTCCCGGCATCAGATTCCGGCCTCTGATTCCCGGCCTCTGATTCCCTGCTTCTGATTCTGATTCCCTGCCTCTGATTCCCCATTTCTGATTCCGCACATCTAATTCCCTGCCTCTGATTCCCCACCTCTGATTCCCCATATCTGATTCCCCCCCTCTGATTCCCCGCCTCTGTTTCCCCATATCTGATTCCCCGCCTCTGAATCCCCAACTCTGATTCCCTGCATCTAATTCCCCAGCTGTGATTCCCCGCCTCTGATTCCCCAACTCTGATTCCCCACCTCTGATTCCCCAGCTCTGATTACCCACCTCTGATTCCCCATATCTAATTCCCTGCCTCTGTTTCCCCGCCTCTGATTCCCCGCCACTATTTCCCCATATCTGATTCTCCGCCTCAGAATCCCCAACTCTGATTCCCTGCATCTAATTCCCCAGCTCTGATTCCCCGCCTCTGATTCCCCGTGTCTGATTTCCTGCCTCTGATTCCCCGCCTCTGATTACCCATGTCTGATTCACTGCCTCTGATTCCCCACCTCTGATTCCCCATCTCTGATTCCGCACATCCGAATCCCAGCCTCTGATTCCCCATCTCTGATTCCCCGCCTCTGATTCCCCAACTCTGATTCCCCACCTCTGATTCCGCACATCTAATTCCCTGCCTCTGATTCCCCACCTCTGATTCCCCATATCTGATTCCCCGCCTCTGTTTCCCCGCCTCTGATTCCCCGCCTCTGATGCCCCGTGTTTGATTCCCTGCCTCTGATTCCCCGCCTCTGATTCCCCATCTCTGATTCCGCACATCTAATTCCCTGCCTCTGATTCCCCACCTCTGATTCCCCATATCTGATTCCCCGCCTCTGTTTCCCCGCCTCTGATTCCCCGCCTCTGATGCCCCGTGTTTGATTCCCTGCCTCTGATTCCCCGCCTCTGATTCCCCATCTCTGATTCACCGCCTTTGATTCGCCACCTCTGATTCCCCATATCTGATTCCTCGCCTCTGTTTCCCCGCCTCTGATTTCCCGCCTCTGATTCCCCATATCTCATTCCCCGCCTCTGATTCCCCAACTCTGATTCCCGGACTCTGATTCCCCACCTCTGATTCCCGGCCTCTGATTCGCTGCTTCTGATTCTGATTCCCTGCCTCTGATTCCCCATCTCTGATTCCGCACATCTAATTCCCTGCCTCTGAATCCCCACCTCTGATTCCCCATATCTGATTCCCCGCCTCTGTTTCCTCGCCTCTGATTCCCCGCCTCTGTTTCCCCATATCTAAGTCCCCGCCTCTGATTCCCCAACTTTGATTCCCCACCTCTGATTCCCCAGCTCTGATTCCCCGCCTCTGATTCCCCGCATCTGATTCCCTGCATCTGATTCCCAGCCTCTGATTCCCTGCCTCTGATTCCCAAACTCTGATTCCCCATCTCTGATTCATCGCCTTTGATTCGCCACCTCTGACTCCCCATATCTGATTCCCCGCCTCTGTTTCCCCGCCTCTGATTCCCCGCCTCTGATTCCCCATATCTCATTCCCCGCCTCTGAATCCCCATCTCTGATTCCCCACCTCTGATTCCCGGCCTCTTATTCCCGGCATATGATTCCGGCCTCTGATTCCCGGCCTCTGATTCCCTGCTTCTGATTCTGATTCCCTGCCTTTGATTCCCCATCTCTGATTCCGCACATCTGATTCCCTGCCTCTGATTCCCCATCTCTGATTCCCCATATCTGATTCCCCGCCTCTGTTTCCCCGCCTCTAATTCCCCGCCTCTGTTTCCCAATATCTAAGTCCCCGCCTCTGATTCCCCAACTCTGATTCCCCACCTCTGATTCCCCAGCTCTGATTTCCCGCCTCTGAATCCCCGCATCTGATTCCCTGCATCTGATTCCATGCCTCTGATTCCCTGCCTCTGATTTGCAACCTCTAATTCCCCACCACTGATTCCCCATATCTGATTCCCAGCCTCTGTTTCCCCGCCTCTGATTCCCCGCCTCTGTTTCCCCATATCTGATTCCCGGCCTCTGATTCCCCGCCTCTGATTCCCCGCCTCTGATTCCCTGCCTCTGATTCCACATCTCCGATCCCGCAAATCTGAATCCCTGCCTCTGATTCCCCGCCTCTGATTCCCCGCCTCTGATTCCCTGCCTCTGATTCCCAACCTCTGATTCCCCACCTCTGATTCCCCGTGTTTGATTCCCCGCCTCTGATTCCCCATCTCTGATTCACCGCCTTTGATTCGCCACCTCTGATTCCCCATATCTGATTCCTAGCCTCTGTTTACCCGCCTCTGATTCCCCGCCTCTGATTCCCCATATCTCATTCCCCGCCTCTGATTCCCCACCTTTGATTCCCCGCCTCTTATTCCCAGCATCAGATTCCAGGCCTCTGATTCCCGGCATCCGATTCCCCGCTTCTGATTCTGATTCCCTGCCTCTGATTCCCCATCTCTGATTCCGCACATCTGATTCCCTGCCTCTGATTCCCCACCTCTGATTCCCCATATCTGATTCCCCACCTCTGTTTCCCCGCCTCTGATTCCCCGCCTCTGTTTCCCCATATCTAATTCCCTGCCTCTGATTCCCCACCTCTGATTCCCCATATCTGATTCCCCGCCTCTGTTTCCCCGCCTCTGATTCCCCGCCTCTGATGCCCCGTGTTTGATTCCCTGCCTCTCATTCCCCGCCTCTGATTCCCCATCTCTGATTCCGCACATCTAATTCCCTGCCTCTGATTCCCCACCTCTGATTCCCCATATCTGATTCCCCGCCTCTGTTTCCCCGCCTCTGATTCCCCGCCTCTGATGCCCCGTGTTTGATTCCCTGCCTCTGATTCCCCGCCTCTGATTCCCCATCTCTGATTCACCGCCTTTGATTCGCCACCTCTGATTCCCCATATCTGATTCCTCGCCTCTGTTTCCCCGCCTCTGATTTCCCGCCTCTGATTCCCCATATCTCATTCCCCGCCTCTGATTCCCCGCCTCTGATTCCCGGACTCTGATTCCCCACCTCTGATTCCCGGCCTCTGATTCGCTGCTTCTGATTCTGATTCCCTGCCTCTGATTCCCCATCTCTGATTCCGCACATCTAATTCCCTGCCTCTGATTCCCCACCTCTGATTCCCCATATCTGATTCCCCGCCTCTGTTTCCCCGCCTCTGATTCCCCGCCTCTGTTTCCCCATATCTAAGTCCCCGCCTCTGATTCCCCAACTTTGATTCCCCACCTCTGATTCCCCAGCTCTGATTCCCCGCCTCTGATTCCCCGCATCTGATTCCCTGCATCTGATTCCCAGCCTCTGATTCCCTGCCTCTGATTCCCAAACTCTGATTCCCCACCTCTGATTCCCCATATCTGATTCCCCGCCTCTGTTTCCCCGCCTCTGATTCCCCGCCTCTGTTTCCCCGCCACTGTTTCCCCATATCTGATTCTCCGCCTCTGAATCCCCAACTCTGATTCCCTGCATCTAATTCCCCAGCTCTGATTCCCCGCCTCTGAATCCCCGTGTCTGATATCCTGCCTCTGATTCCCCGCCTCTGATTCCCCATCTCAGATACACCGCCTCTGATTCCCCACCTCTGATTCCCCATCTCTGATTCCGCACATCCGATTCCCTGCCTCTGATTCCCCGACTCTGATTCCCCACCTCTGATTCCCCAGCTCTGATTCCCCGCCTCTGATTCCCCAACTCTGATTCCCTGCCTCTGATTCCCCGCCTCTGTTTCCCCATATCTAAGTCCCCGCCTCTGATTCCCCAACTCTGATTCCCCACCTCTGATTCCCCAGCTCTGAATACCCACCTCTGATTCCCCTAATCTAATTCCCTGCCTCTGTTTCCCCGCCTCTGATTCCCCGCCACTGTTTCCCCATATCTGATTCTCCGCCTCTGAATCCCCAACTCTGATTCCCTGCATCTAATTCCCCAGCTCTGATTCCCCGCCTCTGATTCCCCGTGTCTGATTTCCTGCCTCCGATTCCCCGCCTCTGATTACCCATGTCTGATTCACCGCCTCTGATTCCCCACCTCTGATTCCCCATCTCTGATTCCGCACATCCGATTCCCAGCCTCTGATTCCCCATCTCTGATTCCCCGCCTTTGATTCCCCAACTCTGATTCCCCACCTCTGATTCCCCAGCTCTGATTCCCCGCCTCTGATTCCCCGTGTTTGATTCCCTGCCTCTGGTTCCCCGCCTCTGATTCCCCATCTCTGATTCACCGCCTTTGATTCGCCACCTCTGATTCCCCATATCTGATTCCTCGCCTCTGTTTCCCCGCCTCTGATTTCCCGCCTCTGATTCCCCATATCTCATTCCCCGCCTCTGATTCCCCATCTCTGATTCCCGGACTCTGATTCCCCACCTCTGATTCCCGGCCTCTGATTCGCTGCTTCTGATTCTGATTCCCTGCCTCTGATTTCCCATCTCTGATTCCGCACATCTAATTCCCCGCCTCTGTTTCCCCGCCTCTGATTCCCCGCCTCTGTTTCCCCATATCTAAGTCCCCGCCTCTGATTCCTCAACTTTGATTCCCCACCTCTGATTCCCCAGCTCTGATTCCCCGCCTGTGATTCCCCGCATCTGATTCCCCACCTCTGATTCCCCACCTCTGATTCCCCATATCTAATTCCCCGCCTCTGTATGCCCGCCTCTGATTCCCCGCCTCTGTTTCCCCATATCTGATTCCCCGCCACTGAATCCCCAACTCTGATTCCCTGCCTCTGATTCCCCAGCTCTGATTCCCCGCCTTTGATTCCCCCGTCTGATTCCCAGCCTCTGAATCCCCGTGTCTGATATCCTGCCTCTGATTCCCCGCCTCTGATTCCCCATCTCAGATTCACCGCCTCTGATTCCCCACCTCTGATTCCCCATCTCTGATTCCGCACATCCGATTCCCTGCCTCTGATTCCCCGACTCTGATTCCCCACCTCTGATTCCCCAGCTCTGATTCCCCGCCTCTGATTCCACAACTCTGATTCCCCGCCTCTGATTCCCCGCCTCTGTTTCCCCATAACTAATTCCCCGCCTCTGATTCCCCAACTCTGATTCCCCACCTCTGATTCCCCAGCTCTGATTACCCACCTCTGATTCCCCATATCTAATTCCCTGCCTCTGTTTCCCCGCCTCTGATTCCCCGCCACTATTTCCCCATATCTGATTCTCCGCCTCAGAATCCCCAACTCTGATTCCCTGCATCTAATTCCCCAGCTCTGATTCCCCGCCTCTGATTCCCCGTGTCTGATTTCCTGCCTCTGATTCCCCGCCTCTGATTACCCATGTCTGATTCACCGCCTCTGATTCCCCACCTCTGATTCCCCATCTCTGATTCCGCACATCCGACTCCCAGCCTCTGATTCCCCATCTCTGATTCCCCGCCTCTGATTCCCCAACTCTGATTCCCCATCTCTGATTCCCCAGCTCTGATTCCCCGCCTCTGATTCCCCGTGTTTGATTCCCTGCCTCTGATTCCCCGCCTCTGATTCCCCATCTCTGATTCACCGCCTTTGATTCGCCACCTCTGATTCCCCATATCTGATTCCTCGCCTCTGTTTCCCCGCCTCTGATTTCCCGCCTCTGATTCCCCATATCTCATTCCCCGCCTCTGATTCCCCATCTCTGATTCCCGGACTCTGATTCCCCACCTCTGATTCCCGGCCTCTGATTCGCTGCTTCTGATTCTGATTCCCTGCCTCTGATTCCCCATCTCTGATTCCGCACATCTAATTCCCTGCCTCTGATTCCCCATCTCTGATTCCCCATATCTGATTCCCCGCCTCTGTTTCACCGCCTCTGATTCCCCACCTCTGTTTCCCCATATCTAAGTCCCCGCCTCTGATTACCCAACTTTGATTCCCCACCTCTGATTCCCCAGCTCTGATTCCCCGCCTCTGATTCCCCGCATCTGATTCCCTGCATCTGATTCCCAGCCTCTGATTCCCTGCCTCTGATTCCCAAACTCTGATTCCCCACCTCTGATTCCCCATATCTGATTCCCCGCCTCTGTTTCCCCGCCTCTGATTCCCCGCCTCTGTTTCCCCATATCTGATTTCCCGCCTCTATTTGCCCGCCTCTGATTCCCCGCCTCTGTTTCCCCATATCTGATTACCCGCCTCTGAATCCCCAACTCTGATTCCCTGCCTCTAATTTCCCAGCTCTGATTCCCCGCCTCTGATTCCCCGTGTCTGATTTCCTGCCTCTGATTCCCCGCCTCTGATTACCCATGTCTGATTCACCGCCTCTGATTCCCCACCTCTGATTCCCCATCTCTGATTCCGCACATCCGATTCACTGCCTCTGATTCCCCAGCTCTGATTCCCCGCCTCTGATTCCCCGCGTCTTATTCCCTGCTTCTGATTCTGATTCCCTGCCTCTGATTCCCCATCTCTGATTCTGCACATCTGATTCCCTGCCTCTGATTCCCCACCTCTGATTCCCCATATCTGATTCCCCGCCTCTGTTTCCCCGCCTCTGATTCCCCGACTCTGTTTCCCCATATCTAAGTCCCCGCCTCTGATTCCCCAACTCTGATTCCCCACCTCTGATTCCCCAGCTCTGATTCCCCGCCTCTGATTCCCCGCATCTGATTCCCTGCATATGATTCCCAGCCTCTGATTCCCTGCCTCTGATTCCCAACCTCTGATTCCCCACCTCTGATTCCCCATATCTGATTCCCCGCCTCTGTTTCCCCGCCTCTGATTCCCCGCCTCTGTTTCCCCATATCTCTTTCCCCGCCTCTATTTCCCAGCCTCTGATTCCCAGCCTCTGATTCCCCATATCTGATTCCCCGCCTCTGATTCCCCAACTCTGATTCCCCGCCTCGGATTCCCCAGCTCTGAATCCCCGCCTCTGATTCCCCGCGTCTGATTACCGGCCTCTGATTCCCCGCTCTGATTCCCCATCTCTGATTCACAACCTCTGATTCCCCACCTCTGATTCCCCATATCTGATTTGCCGCCTCTGTTTCCCCGCCTCTGATTCCCCACCTCTGATTCCCCGCCTCTGATTCGCCAGCTATGATTCCCCGCGTCTGATTCCCCGCGTCTGATTCCCTGCCTCTGATTCCCCGCCTCTGATACCACATCTCTGATTCACCACCTCTGATTCCCCGCGTCTGATTCCCCGCCTCTGATTCACCATCTCTGATTCCCCATCTCTGATTCCCCAATTCTGATTCACCGCCTCTGATTCCCCAGCTCTGTTTCCTCGCCTCTGATTCCCTGCCTCTGATTCCCAACCTCTGATTCCCCACCTCTGATTTCCCATATTGATTCCCTGCCTCTGATTCCCCGCCTCTGATTCCCCAACTCTGATTCCCCGCCTCTGATTCCCCAGCTCTGATTCCCCGCCTCTGATTCCCCGTGTTTGATTCCCTGCCTCTGATTCCCGGCCTCTGATTCCCCATCTCTGATTCATCGCCTTTGATTGGCCACCTCTGACTCCCCATATCTGATTCCCCGCCTCTGTTTCCCCGCCTCTGATTCCCCGCCTCTGATTCCCCATATCTCATTCCCCGCCTCTGAATCCCCATCTCTGATTCCCCACCCCTGATTCCCGGCCTCTTATTCCCGGCATATGATTCCGGCCTCTGATTCCCGGCCTCTGATTCCCTGCTTCTGATTCTGATTCCCTGCCTTTGATTCCCCATCTCTGATTCCGCACATCTGATTCCCTGCCTTTGATTCCCCATCTCTGATTCCGCACATCTGATTCCCTGCCTCTGATTCCCCATCTCTGATTCCCCATATCTGATTCCCCGCCTCTGTTTCCCCGCCTCTGATTCCCCGCCTCTGTTTCCCAATATCTAAGTCCCCGCCTCTGATTCCCCAACTCTGATTCCCCACCTCTGATTCCCCAACTCTGATTACCCGCCTCTGAATCCCCAACTCTGATTCCCTGCCTCTAATTTCCCAGCTCTGATTCCCCGCCTCTGATTCCCCGTGTCTGATTTCCTGCCTCTGATTCCCCGCCTCTGATTACCCATGTCTGATTCACCGCCTCTGATTCCCCACCTCTGATTCCCCATCTCTGATTCCGCACATCCGATTCACTGCCTCTGATTCCCCAGCTCTGATTCCCCGCCTCTGATTCCCCGCGTCTTATTCCCTGCTTCTGATTCTGATTCCCTGCCTCTGATTCCCCATCTCTGATTCTGCACATCTGATTCCCTGCCTCTGATTCCCCACCTCTGATTCGCCATATCTGATTCCCCGCCTCTGTTTCCCCGCCTCTGATTCCCCGACTCTGTTTCCCCATATCTAAGTCCCCGCCTCTGATTCCCCAACTCTGATTCCCCACCTCTGATTCCCCAGCTCTGATTCCCCGCCTCTGATTCCCCGCATCTGATTCCCTGCATATGATTCCCAGCCTCTGATTCCCTGCCTCTGATTCCCAACCTCTGATTCCCCACCTCTGATTCCCCATATCTGATTCCCCGCCTCTGTTTCCCCGCCTCTGATTCCCCGCCTCTGTTTCCCCATATCTCTTTCCCCGCCTCTATTTCCCAGCCTCTGATTCCCAGCCTCTGATTCCCCATATCTGATTCCCCGCCTCTGATTCCCCAACTCTGATTCCCCGCCTCGGATTCCCCAGCTCTGAATCCCCGCCTCTGATTCCCCGCGTCTGATTACCGGCCTCTGATTCCCCGCTCTGATTCCCCATCTCTGATTCACAACCTCTGATTCCCCACCTCTGATTCCCCATATCTGATTTGCCGCCTCTGTTTCCCCGCCTCTGATTCCCCACCTCTGATTCCCCGCCTCTGATTCGCCAGCTATGATTCCCCGCGTCTGATTCCCCGCGTCTGATTCCCTGCCTCTGATTCCCCGCCTCTGATACCACATCTCTGATTCACCACCTCTGATTCCCCGCGTCTGATTCCCCGCCTCTGATTCACCATCTCTGATTCCCCATCTCTGATTCCCCAATTCTGATTCACCGCCTCTGATTCCCCAGCTCTGTTTCCTCGCCTCTGATTCCCTGCCTCTGATTCCCAACCTCTGATTCCCCACCTCTGATTTCCCATATTGATTCCCTGCCTCTGATTCCCCGCCTCTGATTCCCCAACTCTGATTCCCCGCCTCTGATTCCCCAGCTCTGATTCCCCGCCTCTGATTCCCCGTGTTTGATTCCCTGCCTCTGATTCCCGGCCTCTGATTCCCCATCTCTGATTCATCGCCTTTGATTCGCCACCTCTGACTCCCCATATCTGATTCCCCGCCTCTGTTTCCCCGCCTCTGATTCCCCGCCTCTGATTCCCCATATCTCATTCCCCGCCTCTGAATCCCCATCTCTGATTCCCCACCCCTGATTCCCGGCCTCTTATTCCCGGCATATGATTCCGGCCTCTGATTCCCGGCCTCTGATTCCCTGCTTCTGATTCTGATTCCCTGCCTTTGATTCCCCATCTCTGATTCCGCACATCTGATTCCCTGCCTTTGATTCCCCATCTCTGATTCCGCACATCTGATTCCCTGCCTCTGATTCCCCATCTCTGATTCCCCATATCTGATTCCCCGCCTCTGTTTCCCCGCCTCTGATTCCCCGCCTCTGTTTCCCAATATCTAAGTCCCCGCCTCTGATTCCCCAACTCTGATTCCCCACCTCTGATTCCCCAACTCTGATTTCCCGCCTCTGAATCCCCGCATCTGATTCCCTGCATCTGATTCCATGCCTCTGATTCCCTGCCTCTGATTTGCAACCTCTGATTCCCCACCACTGATTCCCCATATCTGATTCCCAGCCTCTGTTTCCCCGCCTCTGATTCCCCGCCTCTGTTTCGCCATATCTGATTCCCGGCCTCTGATTCCCCGCCTCTGATTCCCCGCCTCTGATTCCCTGCCTCTGATTCCACATCTCCGATCCCGCAAATCTGATTCCCTGCCTCTGATTCCCCGCCTCTGATTCCCCGCCTCTGATTCCCTGCCTCTGATTCCCAACCTCTGATTCCCCACCTCTGATTCCCCGTGTTTGATTCCCCGCCTCTGATTCCCCATCTCTGATTCACCGCCTTTGATTCGCCACCTCTGATTCCCCATATCTGATTCCTCGCCTCTGTTTACCCTCCTCTGATTCCCCGCCTCTGATTCCCCATATCTCATTCCCCGCCTCTGATTCCCCACCCCTGATTCCCCGCCTCTTATTCCCAGCATCAGATTCCAGGCCTCTGATTCCCGGCATCTGATTCCCCGCTTCTGATTCTGATTCCCTGCCTCTGATTCCCCATCTCTGATTCCGCACATCTGATTCCCTGCCTCTGATTCCCCACCTCTGATTCCCCATATCTGATTCCCCACCTCTGTTTCCCCGCCTCTGATTCCCCGCCTCTGTTTCCCCATATCTAATTCCCCACCTCTGATGCACCAACTCTGATTCACCGCCTCTGATTCCCCAGCTCTGATTCCCCGCCTCTGATTCCCCGCATCCGATTCCCCATATCTGATTCCACGCCTCTGTTTCCCCATATCTGATTCCCCGCCTCTGATTCCCAACTATGATTCCCCACCTCTGATTCCCCAGCTCTGATTCCATGCCTCTGATTCCCCGCGTTCTATTCCCTGCCTCTGATTCCCCGCCTGTGATTCCCCATCTCTGATTCACCACCTCTGATTCCCCACCTCTGATTCCCCATATCTAATTCCCCGCCTCTGTTTGCCCGCCTCTGATTCCCCGCCTCTGTTTCCCCATATCTGATTCCCCGCCTCTGAATCCCCAACTCTGATTCCCTGCCTCTGATTCCCCAGCTCTGATTCCCCGCCTTTGATTCCCCCCGTCTGATTCCCAGCCTCTGAATCCCCGTGTCTGATATCCTGCCTCTGATTCCCCGCCTCTGATTCCTCATCTCAGATTCACCGCCTCTGATTCCCCACCTCTGATTCCCCATCTCTGATTCCGCACATCCGATTCCCTGCCTCTGATTCCCCGACTCTGATTCCCCACCTCTGATTCCCCAGCTCTGATTCCCCGCCTCTGATTCCCCAACTCTGATTCCCCGCCTCTGATAACGCAGCTCTGATTCCCCGCCTCCGATTCCCCGTGTTTGATTCCCTGCCTCTGATTCCCCGCCTCTGATTCCCCATCTCTGATTCACCACCTTTGATTCGCCACCTCTGATTCCCCATATCTGATTCCTCGCCTCTGTTTCCCCGCCTCTGATTCCCCGCCTCTGATTCCCCATATCTCATTCCCCGCCTCTGATTCCCCATCTCTGATTCCCGGACTCTGATTCCCCACCTCTGATTCCCGGCCTCTTATTCCCGGCATCAGATTCCGGCCTCTGATTCCCGGCCTCTGATTCCCTGCTTCTGATTCTGATTCCCTGCCTCTGATTCCCCATTTCTGATTCCGCACATCTAATTCCCTGCCTCTGATTCCCCACCTCTGATTCCCCATATCTGATTCCCCGCCTCTGTTTCCCCGCCTCTGATTCCCCGCCTCTGATTCCCCATATCTGATTCCCCGCCTCTGAATCCCCAACTCTGATTCCCTGCATCTAATTCCCCAGCTCTGATTCCCCGCCTCTGATTCCCCAACTCTGATTCCCCACCTCTGATTCCCCAGCTCTGATTACCCACCTCTGATTCCCCATATCTAATTCCCTGCCTCTGTTTCCCCGCCTCTGATTCCCCGCCACTATTTCCCCATATCTGATTCTCCGCCTCAGAATCCCCAACTCTGATTCCCTGCATCTAATTCCCCAGCTCTGATTCCCCGCCTCTGATTCCCCGTGTCTGATTTCCTGCCTCTGATTCCCCGCCTCTGATTACCCATGTCTGATTCACCGCCTCTGATTCCCCACCTCTGATTCCCCATCTCTGATTCCGCACATCCGACTCCCAGCCTCTGATTCCCCATCTCTGATTCCCCGCCTCTGATTCCCCAACTCTGATTCCCCACCTCTGATTCTGCACATCTAATTCCCTGCCTCTGATTCCCCACCTCTGATTCCCCATATCTGATTCCCCGCCTCTGTTTCCCCGCCTCTGATTCCCCGCCTCTGATGCCCCGTGTTTGATTCCCTGCCTCTGATTCCCCGCCTCTGATTCCCCATCTCTGATTCCGCACATCTAATTCCCTGCCTCTGATTCCCCACCTCTGATTCCCCATATCTGATTCCCCGCCTCTGTTTCCCCGCCTCTGATTCCCCGCCTCTGATGCCCCGTGTTTGATTCCCTGCCTCTGATTCCCCGCCTCTGATTCCCCATCTCTGATTCACCGCCTTTGATTCGCCACCTCTGATTCCCCATATCTGATTCCTCGCCTCTGTTTCCCCGCCTCTGATTTCCCGCCTCTGATTCCCCATATCTCATTCCCCGCCTCTGATTCCCCAACTCTGATTCCCGGACTCTGATTCCCCACCTCTGATTCCCGGCCTCTGATTCGCTGCTTCTGATTCTGATTCCCTGCCTCTGATTCCCCATCTCTGATTCCGCACATCTAATTCCCTGCCTCTGATTCCCCACCTCTGATTCCCCATATCTGATTCCCCGCCTCTGTTTCCCCGCCTCTGATTCCCCGACTCTGTTTCCCCATATCTAAGTCCCCGCCTCTGATTCCCCAACTTTGATTCCCCACCTCTGATTCCCCAGCTCTGATTCCCCGCCTCTGATTCCCCGCATCTGATTCCCTGCATCTGATTCCCAGCCTCTGATTCCCTGCCTCTGATTCCCAAACTCTGATTCCCCACCTCTGATTCCCCATATCTGATTCCCCGCCTCTGTTTCCCCGCCTCTGATTCCCCGCCTTTGTTTCCCCGCCACTGTTTCCCCATATCTGATTCTCCGCCTCTGAATCCCCAACTCTGATTCCCTGCATCTAATTCCCCAGCTCTGATTCCCCGCCTCTGAATCCCCGTGTCTGATATCCTGCCTCTGATTCCCCGCCTCTGATTCCCCATCTCAGATTCACCGCCTCTGATTCCCCGCCTCTGATTCCCCATATCTCATTCCCCGCCTCTGAATCCCCATCTCTGATTCCCCACCTCTGATTCCCGGCCTCTTATTCCCGGCATATGATTCCGGCCTCTGATTCCCGGCCTCTGATTCCCTGCTTCTGATTCTGATTCCCTGCCTTTGATTCCCCATCTCTGATTCCGCACATCTGATTCCCTGCCTTTGATTCCCCATCTCTGATTCCGCACATCTGATTCCCTGCCTCTGATTCCCCATCTCTGATTCCCCATATCTGATTCCCCGCCTCTGTTTCCCCGCCTCTGATTCCCCGCCTCTGTTTCCCAATATCTAAGTCCCCGCCTCTGATTCCCCAACTCTGATTCCCCACCTCTGATTCCCCAGCTCTGATATCCCGCCTCTGAATCCCCGCATCTGATTCCCTGCATCTGATTCCATGCCTCTGATTCCCTGCCTCTGATTTGCAACCTCTGATTCCCCACCACTGATTCCCCATATCTGATTCCCAGCCTCTGTTTCCCCGCCTCTGATTCCCCGCCTCTGTTTCGCCATATCTGATTCCCGGCCTCTGATTCCCCGCCTCTGATTCCCCGCCTCTGATTCCCTGCCTCTGATTCCACATCTCCGATCCCGCAAATCTGATTCCCTGCCTCTGATTCCCCGCCTCTGATTCCCCGCCTCTGATTCCCTGCCTCTGATTCCCAACCTCTGATTCCCCATCTCTGATTCACCGCCTTTGATTCGCCACCTCTGATTCCCCATCTCTGATTCCCGGACTCTGATTCCCCACCTCTGATTCCCGGCCTCTTATTCCCGGCATCAGATTCCGGCCTCTGATTCCCGGCCTCTGATTCCCTGCTTCTGATTCTGATTCCCTGCCTCTGATTCCCCATTTCTGATTCCGCACATCTAATTCCCTGCCTCTGATTCCCCACCTCTGATTCCCCATATCTGATTCCCCCCCTCTGATTCCCCGCCTCTGTTTCCCCATATCTGATTCCCCGCCTCTGAATCCCCAACTCTGATTCCCTGCATCTAATTCCCCAGCTGTGATTCCCCGCCTCTGATTCCCCAACTCTGATTCCCCACCTCTGATTCCCCAGCTCTGATTACCCACCTCTGATTCCCAATATCTAATTCCCTGCCTCTGTTTCCCCGCCTCTGATTCCCCGCCACTATTTCCCCATATCTGATTCTCCGCCTCAGAATCCCCAACTCTGATTCCCTGCATCTAATTCCCCAGCTCTGCTTCCCCGCCTCTGATTCCCCGTGTCTGATTTCCTGCCTCTGATTCCCCGCCTCTGATTACCCATGTCTGATTCACTGCCTCTGATTCCCCACCTCTGATTCCCCATCTCTGATTCCGCACATCCGAATCCCAGCCTCTGATTCCCCATCTCTGATTCCCCGCCTCTGATTCCCCAACTCTGATTCCCCACCTCTGATTCCGCACATCTAATTCCCTGCCTCTGATTCCCCACCTCTGATTCCCCATATCTGATTCCCCGCCTCTGTTTCCCCGCCTCTGATTCCCCGCCTCTGATGCCCCGTGTTTGATTCCCTGCCTCTGATTCCCCGCCTCTGATTCCCCATCTCTGATTCCGCACATCTAATTCCCTGCCTCTGATTCCCCACCTCTGATTCCCCATATCTGATTCCCCGCCTCTGTTTCCCCGCCTCTGATTCCCCGCCTCTGATGCCCCGTGTTTGATTCCCTGCCTCTGATTCCCCGCCTCTGATTCCCCATCTCTGATTCACCGCCTTTGATTCGCCACCTCTGATTCCCCATATCTGATTCCTCGCCTCTGTTTCCCCGCCTCTGATTTCCCGCCTCTGATTCCCCATATCTCATTCCCCGCCTCTGATTCCCCAACTCTGATTCCCGGACTCTGATTCCCCACCTCTGATTCCCGGCCTCTGATTCGCTGCTTCTGATTCTGATTCCCTGCCTCTGATTCCCCATCTCTGATTCCGCACATCTAATTCCCTGCCTCTGAATCCCCACCTCTGATTCCCCATATCTGATTCCCCGCCTCTGTTTCCCCGCCTCTGATTCCCCGCCTCTGTTTCCCCATATCTAAGTCCCCGCCTCTGATTCCCCAACTTTGATTCCCCACCTCTGATTCCCCAGCTCTGATTCCCCGCCTCTGATTCCCCGCATCTGATTCCCTGCATCTGATTCCCAGCCTCTGATTCCCTGCCTCTGATTCCCAAACTCTGATTCCCCATCTCTGATTCATCGCCTTTGATTCGCCACCTCTGACTCCCCATATCTGATTCCCCGCCTCTGTTTCCCCGCCTCTGATTCCCCGCCTCTGATTCCCCATATCTCATTCCCCGCCTCTGAATCCCCATCTCTGATTCCCCACCTCTGATTCCCGGCCTCTTATTCCCGGCATATGATTCCGGCCTCTGATTCCCGGCCTCTGATTCCCTGCTTCTGATTCTGATTCCCTGCCTTTGATTCCCCATCTCTGATTCCGCACATCTGATTCCCTGCCTCTGATTCCCCATCTCTGATTCCCCATATCTGATTCCCCGCCTCTGTTTCCCCGCCTCTAATTCCCCGCCTCTGTTTCCCAATATCTAAGTCCCCGCCTCTGATTCCCCAACTCTGATTCCCCACCTCTGATTCCCCAGCTCTGATTTCCCGCCTCTGAATCCCCGCATCTGATTCCCTGCATCTGATTCCATGCCTCTGATTCCCTGCCTCTGATTTGCAACCTCTAATTCCCCACCACTGATTCCCCATATCTGATTCCCAGCCTCTGTTTCCCCGCCTCTGATTCCCCGCCTCTGTTTCCCCATATCTGATTCCCGGCCTCTGATTCCCCGCCTCTGATTCCCCGCCTCTGATTCCCTGCCTCTGATTCCACATCTCCGATCCCGCAAATCTGAATCCCTGCCTCTGATTCCCCGCCTCTGATTCCCCGCCTCTGATTCCCTGCCTCTGATTCCCAACCTCTGATTCCCCACCTCTGATTCCCCGTGTTTGATTCCCCGCCTCTGATTCCCCATCTCTGATTCACCGCCTTTGATTCGCCACCTCTGATTCCCCATATCTGATTCCTAGCCTCTGTTTACCCGCCTCTGATTCCCCGCCTCTGATTCCCCATATCTCATTCCCCGCCTCTGATTCCCCACCTTTGATTCCCCGCCTCTTATTCCCAGCATCAGATTCCAGGCCTCTGATTCCCGGCATCTGATTCCCCGCTTCTGATTCTGATTCCCTGCCTCTGATTCCCCATCTCTGATTCCGCACATCTGATTCCCTGCCTCTGATTCCCCACCTCTGATTCCCCATATCTGATTCCCCACCTCTGTTTCCCCGCCTCTGATTCCCCGCCTCTGTTTCCCCATATCTAATTCCCTGCCTCTGATTCCCCACCTCTGATTCCCCATATCTGATTCCCCGCCTCTGTTTCCCCGCCTCTGATTCCCCGCCTCTGATGCCCCGTGTTTGATTCCCTGCCTCTCATTCCCCGCCTCTGATTCCCCATCTCTGATTCCGCACATCTAATTCCCTGCCTCTGATTCCCCACCTCTGATTCCCCATATCTGATTCCCCGCCTCTGTTTCCCCGCCTCTGATTCCCCGCCTCTGATGCCCCGTGTTTGATTCCCTGCCTCTGATTCCCCGCCTCTGATTCCCCATCTCTGATTCACCGCCTTTGATTCGCCACCTCTGATTCCCCATATCTGATTCCTCGCCTCTGTTTCCCCGCCTCTGATTTCCCGCCTCTGATTCCCCATATCTCATTCCCCGCCTCTGATTCCCCGCCTCTGATTCCCGGACTCTGATTCCCCACCTCTGATTCCCGGCCTCTGATTCGCTGCTTCTGATTCTGATTCCCTGCCTCTGATTCCCCATCTCTGATTCCGCACATCTAATTCCCTGCCTCTGATTCCCCACCTCTGATTCCCCATATCTGATTCCCCGCCTCTGTTTCCCCGCCTCTGATTCCCCGCCTCTGTTTCCCCATATCTAAGTCCCCGCCTCTGATTCCCCAACTTTGATTCCCCACCTCTGATTCCCCAGCTCTGATTCCCCGCCTCTGATTCCCCGCATCTGATTCCCTGCATCTGATTCCCAGCCTCTGATTCCCTGCCTCTGATTCCCAAACTCTGATTCCCCACCTCTGATTCCCCATATCTGATTCCCCGCCTCTGTTTCCCCGCCTCTGATTCCCCGCCTCTGTTTCCCCGCCACTGTTTCCCCATATCTGATTCTCCGCCTCTGAATCCCCAACTCTGATTCCCTGCATCTAATTCCCCAGCTCTGATTCCCCGCCTCTGAATCCCCGTGTCTGATATCCTGCCTCTGATTCCCCGCCTCTGATTCCCCATCTCAGATACACCGCCTCTGATTCCCCACCTCTGATTCCCCATCTCTGATTCCGCACATCCGATTCCCTGCCTCTGATTCCCCGACTCTGATTCCCCACCTCTGATTCCCCAGCTCTGATTCCCCGCCTCTGATTCCCCAACTCTGATTCCCTGCCTCTGATTCCCCGCCTCTGTTTCCCCATATCTAAGTCCCCGCCTCTGATTCCCCAACTCTGATTCCCCACCTCTGATTCCCCAGCTCTGAATACCCACCTCTGATTCCCCTAATCTAATTCCCTGCCTCTGTTTCCCCGCCTCTGATTCCCCGCCACTGTTTCCCCATATCTGATTCTCCGCCTCTGAATCCCCAACTCTGATTCCCTGCATCTAATTCCCCAGCTCTGATTCCCCGCCTCTGATTCCCCGTGTCTGATTTCCTGCCTCCGATTCCCCGCCTCTGATTACCCATGTCTGATTCACCGCCTCTGATTCCCCACCTCTGATTCCCCATCTCTGATTCCGCACATCCGATTCCCAGCCTCTGATTCCCCATCTCTGATTCCCCGCCTTTGATTCCCCAACTCTGATTCCCCACCTCTGATTCCCCAGCTCTGATTCCCCGCCTCTGATTCCCCGTGTTTGATTCCCTGCCTCTGATTCCCCGCCTCTGATTCCCCATCTCTGATTCACCGCCTTTGATTCGCCACCTCTGATTCCCCATATCTGATTCCTCGCCTCTGTTTCCCCGCCTCTGATTTCCCGCCTCTGATTCCCCATATCTCATTCCCCGCCTCTGATTCCCCATCTCTGATTCCCGGACTCTGATTCCCCACCTCTGATTCCCGGCCTCTGATTCGCTGCTTCTGATTCTGATTCCCTGCCTCTGATTCCCCATCTCTGATTCCGCACATCTAATTCCCCGCCTCTGTTTCCCCGCCTCTGATTCCCCGCCTCTGTTTCCCCATATCTAAGTCCCCGCCTCTGATTCCTCAACTTTGATTCCCCACCTCTGATTCCCCAGCTCTGATTCCCCGCCTGTGATTCCCCGCATCTGATTCCCCACCTCTGATTCCCCACCTCTGATTCCCCATATCTAATTCCCCGCCTCTGTATGCCCGCCTCTGATTCCCCGCCTCTGTTTCCCCATATCTGATTCCCCGCCACTGAATCCCCAACTCTGATTCCCTGCCTCTGATTCCCCAGCTCTGATTCCCCGCCTTTGATTCCCCCCGTCTGATTCCCAGCCTCTGAATCCCCGTGTCTGATATCCTGCCTCTGATTCCCCGCCTCTGATTCCCCATCTCAGATTCACCGCCTCTGATTCCCCACCTCTGATTCCCCATCTCTGATTCCGCACATCCGATTCCCTGCCTCTGATTCCCCGACTCTGATTCCCCACCTCTGATTCCCCAGCTCTGATTCCCCGCCTCTGATTCCACAACTCTGATTCCCCGCCTCTGATTCCCCGCCTCTGTTTCCCCATAACTAATTCCCCGCCTCTGATTCCCCAACTCTGATTCCCCACCTCTCATTCCCCAGCTCTGATTACCCACCTCTGATTCCCCATATCTAATTCCCTGCCTCTGTTTCCCCGCCTCTGATTCCCCGCCACTATTTCCCCATATCTGATTCTCCGCCTCAGAATCCCCAACTCTGATTCCCTGCATCTAATTCCCCAGCTCTGATTCCCCGCCTCTGATTCCCCGTGTCTGATTTCCTGCCTCTGATTCCCCGCCTCTGATTACCCATGTCTGATTCACCGCCTCTGATTCCCCACCTCTGATTCCCCATCTCTGATTCCGCACATCCGACTCCCAGCCTCTGATTCCCCATCTCTGATTCCCCGCCTCTGATTCCCCAACTCTGATTCCCCATCTCTGATTCCCCAGCTCTGATTCCCCGCCTCTGATTCCCCGTGTTTGATTCCCTGCCTCTGATTCCCCGCCTCTGATTCCCCATCTCTGATTCACCGCCTTTGATTCGCCACCTCTGATTCCCCATATCTGATTCCTCGCCTCTGTTTCCCCGCCTCTGATTTCCCGCCTCTGATTCCCCATATCTCATTCCCCGCCTCTGATTCCCCATCTCTGATTCCCGGACTCTGATTCCCCACCTCTGATTCCCGGCCTCTGATTCGCTGCTTCTGATTCTGATTCCCTGCCTCTGATTCCCCATCTCTGATTCCGCACATCTAATTCCCTGCCTCTGATTCCCCATCTCTGATTCCCCATATCTGATTCCCCGCCTCTGTTTCACCGCCTCTGATTCCCCACCTCTGTTTCCCCATATCTAAGTCCCCGCCTCTGATTACCCAACTTTGATTCCCCACCTCTGATTCCCCAGCTCTGATTCCCCGCCTCTGATTCCCCGCATCTGATTCCCTGCATCTGATTCCCAGCCTCTGATTCCCTGCCTCTGATTCCCAAACTCTGATTCCCCACCTCTGATTCCCCATATCTGATTCCCCGCCTCTGTTTCCCCGCCTCTGATTCCCCGCCTCTGTTTCCCCATATCTGATTTCCCGCCTCTATTTGCCCGCCTCTGATTCCCCGCCTCTGTTTCCCCATATCTGATTACCCGCCTCTGAATCCCCAACTCTGATTCCCTGCCTCTAATTTCCCAGCTCTGATTCCCCGCCTCTGATTCCCCGTGTCTGATTTCCTGCCTCTGATTCCCCGCCTCTGATTACCCATGTCTGATTCACCGCCTCTGATTCCCCACCTCTGATTCCCCATCTCTGATTCCGCACATCCGATTCACTGCCTCTGATTCCCCAGCTCTGATTCCCCGCCTCTGATTCCCCGCGTCTTATTCCCTGCTTCTGATTCTGATTCCCTGCCTCTGATTCCCCATCTCTGATTCTGCACATCTGATTCCCTGCCTCTGATTCCCCACCTCTGATTCGCCATATCTGATTCCCCGCCTCTGTTTCCCCGCCTCTGATTCCCCGACTCTGTTTCCCCATATCTAAGTCCCCGCCTCTGATTCCCCAACTCTGATTCCCCACCTCTGATTCCCCAGCTCTGATTCCCCGCCTCTGATTCCCCGCATCTGATTCCCTGCATATGATTCCCAGCCTCTGATTCCCCGTGTCTGATTTCCTGCCTCTGATTCCCCGCCTCTGATTACCCATGTCTGATTCACCGCCTCTGATTCCCCACCTCTGATTCCCCATCTCTGATTCCGCACATCCGACTCCCAGCCTCTGATTCCCCATCTCTGATTCCCCGCCTCTGATTCCCCAACTCTGATTCCCCATCTCTGATTCCCCAGCTCTGATTCCCCGCCTCTGATTCCCCGTGTTTGATTCCCTGCCTCTGATTCCCCGCCTCTGATTCCCCATCTCTGATTCACCGCCTTTGATTCGCCACCTCTGATTCCCCATATCTGATTCCTCGCCTCTGTTTCCCCGCCTCTGATTTCCCGCCTCTGATTCCCCATATCTCATTCCCCGCCTCTGATTCCCCATCTCTGATTCCCGGACTCTGATTCCCCACCTCTGATTCCCGGCCTCTGATTCGCTGCTTCTGATTCTGATTCCCTGCCTCTGATTCCCCATCTCTGATTCCGCACATCTAATTCCCTGCCTCTGATTCCCCATCTCTGATTCCCCATATCTGATTCCCCGCCTCTGTTTCACCGCCTCTGATTCCCCACCTCTGTTTCCCCATATCTAAGTCCCCGCCTCTGATTACCCAACTTTGATTCCCCACCTCTGATTCCCCAGCTCTGATTCCCCGCCTCTGATTCCCCGCATCTGATTCCCTGCATCTGATTCCCAGCCTCTGATTCCCTGCCTCTGATTCCCAAACTCTGATTCCCCACCTCTGATTCCCCATATCTGATTCCCCGCCTCTGTTTCCCCGCCTCTGATTCCCCGCCTCTGTTTCCCCATATCTGATTTCCCGCCTCTATTTGCCCGCCTCTGATTCCCCGCCTCTGTTTCCCCATATCTGATTACCCGCCTCTGAATCCCCAACTCTGATTCCCTGCCTCTAATTTCCCAGCTCTGATTCCCCGCCTCTGATTCCCCGTGTCTGATTTCCTGCCTCTGATTCCCCGCCTCTGATTACCCATGTCTGATTCACCGCCTCTGATTCCCCACCTCTGATTCCCCATCTCTGATTCCGCACATCCGATTCACTGCCTCTGATTCCCCAGCTCTGATTCCCCGCCTCTGATTCCCCGCGTCTTATTCCCTGCTTCTGATTCTGATTCCCTGCCTCTGATTCCCCATCTCTGATTCTGCACATCTGATTCCCTGCCTCTGATTCCCCACCTCTGATTCGCCATATCTGATTCCCCGCCTCTGTTTCCCCGCCTCTGATTCCCCGACTCTGTTTCCCCATATCTAAGTCCCCGCCTCTGATTCCCCAACTCTGATTCCCCACCTCTGATTCCCCAGCTCTGATTCCCCGCCTCTGATTCCCCGCATCTGATTCCCTGCATATGATTCCCAGCCTCTGATTCCCTGCCTCTGATTCCCAACCTCTGATTCCCCACCTCTGATTCCCCATATCTGATTCCCCGCCTCTGTTTCCCCGCCTCTGATTCCCCGCCTCTGTTTCCCCATATCTCTTTCCCCGCCTCTATTTCCCAGCCTCTGATTCCCAGCCTCTGATTCCCCATATCTGATTCCCCGCCTCTGATTCCCCAACTCTGATTCCCCGCCTCGGATTCCCCAGCTCTGAATCCCCGCCTCTGATTCCCCGCGTCTGATTACCGGCCTCTGATTCCCCGCTCTGATTCCCCATCTCTGATTCACAACCTCTGATTCCCCACCTCTGATTCCCCATATCTGATTTGCCGCCTCTGTTTCCCCGCCTCTGATTCCCCACCTCTGATTCCCCGCCTCTGATTCGCCAGCTATGATTCCCCGCGTCTGATTCCCCGCGTCTGATTCCCTGCCTCTGATTCCCCGCCTCTGATACCACATCTCTGATTCACCACCTCTGATTCCCCGCGTCTGATTCCCCGCCTCTGATTCACCATCTCTGATTCCCCATCTCTGATTCCCCAATTCTGATTCACCGCCTCTGATTCCCCAGCTCTGTTTCCTCGCCTCTGATTCCCTGCCTCTGATTCCCAACCTCTGATTCCCCACCTCTGATTTCCCATATTGATTCCCTGCCTCTGATTCCCCGCCTCTGATTCCCCAACTCTGATTCCCCGCCTCTGATTCCCCAGCTCTGATTCCCCGCCTCTGATTCCCCGTGTTTGATTCCCTGCCTCTGATTCCCGGCCTCTGATTCCCCATCTCTGATTCATCGCCTTTGATTCGCCACCTCTGACTCCCCATATCTGATTCCCCGCCTCTGTTTCCCCGCCTCTGATTCCCCGCCTCTGATTCCCCATATCTCATTCCCCGCCTCTGAATCCCCATCTCTGATTCCCCACCTCTGATTCCCGGCCTCTTATTCCCGGCATATGATTCCGGCCTCTGATTCCCGGCCTCTGATTCCCTGCTTCTGATTCTGATTCCCTGCCTTTGATTCCCCATCTCTGATTCCGCACATCTGATTCCCTGCCTTTGATTCCCCATCTCTGATTCCGCACATCTGATTCCCTGCCTCTGATTCCCCATCTCTGATTCCCCATATCTGATTCCCCGCCTCTGTTTCCCCGCCTCTGATTCCCCGCCTCTGTTTCCCAATATCTAAGTCCCCGCCTCTGATTCCCCAACTCTGATTCCCCACCTCTGATTCCCCAACTCTGATTTCCCGCCTCTGAATCCCCGCATCTGATTCCCTGCATCTGATTCCATGCCTCTGATTCCCTGCCTCTGATTTGCAACCTCTGATTCCCCACCACTGATTCCCCATATCTGATTCCCAGCCTCTGTTTCCCCGCCTCTGATTCCCCGCCTCTGTTTCGCCATATCTGATTCCCGGCCTCTGATTCCCCGCCTCTGATTCCCCGCCTCTGATTCCCTGCCTCTGATTCCACATCTCCGATCCCGCAAATCTGATTCCCTGCCTCTGATTCCCCGCCTCTGATTCCCCGCCTCTGATTCCCTGCCTCTGATTCCCAACCTCTGATTCCCCACCTCTGATTCCCCGTGTTTGATTCCCCGCCTCTGATTCCCCATCTCTGATTCACCGCCTTTGATTCGCCACCTCTGATTCCCCATATCTGATTCCTCGCCTCTGTTTACCCTCCTCTGATTCCCCGCCTCTGATTCCCCATATCTCATTCCCCGCCTCTGATTCCCCACCCCTGATTCCCCGCCTCTTATTCCCAGCATCAGATTCCAGGCCTCTGATTCCCGGCATCTGATTCCCCGCTTCTGATTCTGATTCCCTGCCTCTGATTCCCCATCTCTGATTCCGCACATCTGATTCCCTGCCTCTGATTCCCCACCTCTGATTCCCCATATCTGATTCCCCACCTCTGTTTCCCCGCCTCTGATTCCCCGCCTCTGTTTCCCCATATCTAATTCCCCACCTCTGATGCACCAACTCTGATTCACCGCCTCTGATTCCCCAGCTCTGATTCCCCGCCTCTGATTCCCCGCATCCGATTCCCCATATCTGATTCCACGCCTCTGTTTCCCCATATCTGATTCCCCGCCTCTGATTCCCAACTATGATTCCCCACCTCTGATTCCCCAGCTCTGATTCCATGCCTCTGATTCCCCGCGTTCTATTCCCTGCCTCTGATTCCCCGCCTGTGATTCCCCATCTCTGATTCACCACCTCTGATTCCCCACCTCTGATTCCCCATATCTAATTCCCCGCCTCTGTTTGCCCGCCTCTGATTCCCCGCCTCTGTTTCCCCATATCTGATTCCCCGCCTCTGAATCCCCAACTCTGATTCCCTGCCTCTGATTCCCCAGCTCTGATTCCCCGCCTTTGATTCCCCCCGTCTGATTCCCAGCCTCTGAATCCCCGTGTCTGATATCCTGCCTCTGATTCCCCGCCTCTGATTCCTCATCTCAGATTCACCGCCTCTGATTCCCCACCTCTGATTCCCCATCTCTGATTCCGCACATCCGATTCCCTGCCTCTGATTCCCCGACTCTGATTCCCCACCTCTGATTCCCCAGCTCTGATTCCCCGCCTCTGATTCCCCAAATCTGATTCCCCGCCTCTGATAACGCAGCTCTGATTCCCCGCCTCCGATTCCCCGTGTTTGATTCCCTGCCTCTGATTCCCCGCCTCTGATTCCCCATCTCTGATTCACCACCTTTGATTCGCCACCTCTGATTCCCCATATCTGATTCCTCGCCTCTGTTTCCCCGCCTCTGATTCCCCGCCTCTGATTCCCCATATCTCATTCCCCGCCTCTGATTCCCCATCTCTGATTCCCGGACTCTGATTCCCCACCTCTGATTCCCGGCCTCTTATTCCCGGCATCAGATTCCGGCCTCTGATTCCCGGCCTCTGATTCCCTGCTTCTGATTCTGATTCCCTGCCTCTGATTCCCCATTTCTGATTCCGCACATCTAATTCCCTGCCTCTGATTCCCCACCTCTGATTCCCCATATCTGATTCCCCGCCTCTGTTTCCCCGCCTCTGATTCCCCGCCTCTGTTTCCCCATATCTGATTCCCCGCCTCTGAATCCCCAACTCTGATTCCCTGCATCTAATTCCCCAGCTCTGATTCCCCGCCTCTGATTCCCCAACTCTGATTCCCCACCTCTGATTCCCCAGCTCTGATTACCCACCTCTGATTCCCCATATCTAATTCCCTGCCTCTGTTTCCCCGCCTCTGATTCCCCGCCACTATTTCCCCATATCTGATTCTCCGCCTCAGAATCCCCAACTCTGATTCCCTGCATCTAATTCCCCAGCTCTGATTCCCCGCCTCTGATTCCCCGTGTCTGATTTCCTGCCTCTGATTCCCCGCCTCTGATTACCCATGTCTGATTCACCGCCTCTGATTCCCCACCTCTGATTCCCCATCTCTGATTCCGCACATCCGACTCCCAGCCTCTGATTCCCCATCTCTGATTCCCCGCCTCTGATTCCCCAACTCTGATTCCCCACCTCTGATTCCGCACATCTAATTCCCTGCCTCTGATTCCCCACCTCTGATTCCCCATATCTGATTCCCCGCCTCTGTTTCCCCGCCTCTGATTCCCCGCCTCTGATGCCCCGTGTTTGATTCCCTGCCTCTGATTCCCCGCCTCTGATTCCCCATCTCTGATTCCGCACATCTAATTCCCTGCCTCTGATTCCCCACCTCTGATTCCCCATATCTGATTCCCCGCCTCTGTTTCCCCGCCTCTGATTCCCCGCCTCTGATGCCCCGTGTTTGATTCCCTGCCTCTGATTCCCCGCCTCTGATTCCCCAACTCTGATTCACCGCCTTTGATTCGCCACCTCTGATTCCCCATATCTGATTCCTCGCCTGTGTTTCCCCGCCTCTGATTTCCCGCCTCTGATTCCCCATATCTCATTCCCCGCCTCTGATTCCCCAACTCTGATTCCCGGACTCTGATTCCCCACCTCTGATTCCCGGCCTCTGATTCGCTGCTTCTGATTCTGATTCCCTGCCTCTGATTCCCCATCTCTGATTCCACACATCTAATTCCCTGCCTCTGATTCCCCACCTCTGATTCCCCATATCTGATTCCCCGCCTCTGTTTCCCCGCCTCTGATTCCCCGCCTCTGTTTCCCCATATCTAAGTCCCCGCCTCTGATTCCCCAACTTTGATTCCCCACCTCTGATTCCCCAGCTCTGATTCCCCGCCTCTGATTCCCCGCATCTGATTCCCTGCATCTGATTCCCAGCCTCTGATTCCCTGCCTCTGATTCCCAAACTCTGATTCCCCACCTCTGATTCCCGGCCTCTTATTCCCGGCATCAGATTCCGGCCTCTGATTCCCGGCCTCTGATTCCCTGCTTCTGATTCTGATTCCCTGCCTCTGATTCCCCATTTCTGATTCCGCACATCTAATTCCCTGCCTCTGATTCCCCACCTCTGATTCCCCATATCTGATTCCCCGCCTCTGTTTCCCCGCCTCTGATTCCCCGCCTCTGTTTCCCCATATCTGATTCCCCGCCTCTGAATCCCCAACTCTGATTCCCTGCATCTAATTCCCCAGCTCTGATTCCCCGCCTCTGATTCCCCAACTCTGATTCCCCACCTCTGATTCCCCAGCTCTGATTACCCACCTCTGATTCCCCATATCTAATTCCCTGCCTCTGTTTCCCCGCCTCTGATTCCCCGCCACTATTTCCCCATATCTGATTCTCCGCCTCAGAATCCCCAACTCTGATTCCCTGCATCTAATTCCCCAGCTCTGATTCCCCGCCTCTGATTCCCCGTGTCTGATTTCCTGCCTCTGATTCCCCGCCTCTGATTACCCATGTCTGATTCACCGCCTCTGATTCCCCACCTCTGATTCCCCATCTCTGATTCCGCACATCCGACTCCCAGCCTCTGATTCCCCATCTCTGATTCCCCGCCTCTGATTCCCCAACTCTGATTCCCCACCTCTGATTCCGCACATCTAATTCCCTGCCTCTGATTCCCCACCTCTGATTCCCCATATCTGATTCCCCGCCTCTGTTTCCCCGCCTCTGATTCCCCGCCTCTGATGCCCCGTGTTTGATTCCCTGCCTCTGATTCCCCGCCTCTGATTCCCCATCTCTGATTCCGCACATCTAATTCCCTGCCTCTGATTCCCCACCTCTGATTCCCCATATCTGATTCCCCGCCTCTGTTTCCCCGCCTCTGATTCCCCGCCTCTGATGCCCCGTGTTTGATTCCCTGCCTCTGATTCCCCGCCTCTGATTCCCCAACTCTGATTCACCGCCTTTGATTCGCCACCTCTGATTCCCCATATCTGATTCCTCGCCTGTGTTTCCCCGCCTCTGATTTCCCGCCTCTGATTCCCCATATCTCATTCCCCGCCTCTGATTCCCCAACTCTGATTCCCGGACTCTGATTCCCCACCTCTGATTCCCGGCCTCTGATTCGCTGCTTCTGATTCTGATTCCCTGCCTCTGATTCCCCATCTCTGATTCCACACATCTAATTCCCTGCCTCTGATTCCCCACCTCTGATTCCCCATATCTGATTCCCCGCCTCTGTTTCCCCGCCTCTGATTCCCCGCCTCTGTTTCCCCATATCTAAGTCCCCGCCTCTGATTCCCCAACTTTGATTCCCCACCTCTGATTCCCCAGCTCTGATTCCCCGCCTCTGATTCCCCGCATCTGATTCCCTGCATCTGATTCCCAGCCTCTGATTCCCTGCCTCTGATTCCCAAACTCTGATTCCCCACCTCTGATTCCCCATATCTGATTCCCCGCCTCTGTTTCCCCGCCTCTGATTCCCCGCCTTTGTTTCCCCGCCACTGTTTCCCCATATCTGATTCTCCGCCTCTGAATCCCCAACTCTGATTCCCTGCATCTAATTCCCCAGCTCTGATTCCCCGCCTCTGAATCCCCGTGTCTGATATCCTGCCTCTGATTCCCCGCCTCTGATTCCCCATCTCAGATTCACCGCCTCTGATTCCCCGCCTCTGATTCCCCATATCTCATTCCCCGCCTCTGAATCCCCATCTCTGATTCCCCACCTCTGATTCCCGGCCTCTTATTCCCGGCATATGATTCCGGCCTCTGATTCCCGGCCTCTGATTCCCTGCTTCTGATTCTGATTCCCTGCCTTTGATTCCCCATCTCTGATTCCGCACATCTGATTCCCTGCCTTTGATTCCCCATCTCTGATTCCGCACATCTGATTCCCTGCCTCTGATTCCCCATCTCTGATTCCCCATATCTGATTCCCCGCCTCTGTTTCCCCGCCTCTGATTCCCCGCCTCTGTTTCCCAATATCTAAGTCCCCGCCTCTGATTCCCCAACTCTGATTCCCCACCTCTGATTCCCCAGCTCTGATATCCCGCCTCTGAATCCCCGCATCTGATTCCCTGCATCTGATTCCATGCCTCTGATTCCCTGCCTCTGATTTGCAACCTCTGATTCCCCACCACTGATTCCCCATATCTGATTCCCAGCCTCTGTTTCCCCGCCTCTGATTCCCCGCCTCTGTTTCGCCATATCTGATTCCCGGCCTCTGATTCCCCGCCTCTGATTCCCCGCCTCTGATTCCCTGCCTCTGATTCCACATCTCCGATCCCGCAAATCTGATTCCCTGCCTCTGATTCCCCGCCTCTGATTCCCCGCCTCTGATTCCCTGCCTCTGATTCCCAACCTCTGATTCCCCACCTCTGATTCCCCGTGTTTGATTCCCCGCCTCTGATTCCCCATCTCTGATTCACCGCCTTTGATTCGCCACCTCTGATTCCCCATATCTGATTCCTCGCCTCTGTTTACCCGCCTCTGATTCCCCGCCTCTGATTCCCCATATCTCATTCCCCGCCTCTGATTCCCCACCTCTGATTCCCCGCCTCTTATTCCCAGCATCAGATTCCAGGCCTCTGATTCCCGGCATCTGATTCCCCGCTTCTGATTCTGATTCCCTGCCTCTGATTCCCCATCTCTGATTCCGCACATCTGATTCCCTGCCTCTGATTCCCCACCTCTGATTCCCCATATCTGATTCCCCACCTCTGTTTCCCCGCCTCTGATTCCCCGCCTCTGTTTCCCCATATCTAATTCCCCACCTCTGATGCACCAACTCTGATTCACCGCCTCTGATTCCCCAGCTCTGATTCCCCGCCTCTGATTCCCCGCATCCGATTAACCATATCTGATTCCCCGCCTCTGTTTCCCCATATCTGATTCCCCGCCTCTGATTCCCAACTATGATTCCCCACCTCTGATTCCCCAGCTCTGATTCCATGCCTCTGATTCCCCGCGTTCTATTCCCTGCCTCTGATTCCCCGCCTGTGATTCCCCATCTCTGATTCACCACCTCTGATTCCCCACCTCTGATTCCCCATATCTAATTCCCCGCCTCTGTTTGCCCGCCTCTGAGTCCCCGCCTCTGTTTCCCCATATCTGATTCCCCGCCTCTGAATCCCCAACTCTGATTCCCTGCCTCTGATTCCCCAGCTCTGATTCCCCGCCTTTGATTCCCCCCGTCTGATTCCCAGCCTCTGAATCCCCGTGTCTGATATCCTGCCTCTGATTCCCCGCCTCTGATTCCTCATCTCAGATTCACCGCCTCTGATTCCCCACCTCTGATTCCCCATCTCTGATTCCGCACATCCGATTCCCTGCCTCTGATTCCCCGACTCTGATTCCCCACCTCTGATTCCCCAGCTCTGATTCCCCGCCTCTGATTCCCCAACTCTGATTCCCCGCCTCTGATAACGCAGCTCTGATTCCCCGCCTCCGATTCCCCGTGTTTGATTCCCTGCCTCTGATTCCCCGCCTCTGATTCCCCATCTCTGATTCACCACCTTTGATTCGCCACCTCTGATTCCCCATATCTGATTCCTCGCCTCTGTTTCCCCGCCTCTGATTCCACGCCTCTGATTCCCCATATCTCATTCCCCGCCTCTGATTCCCAATCTCTGATTCCCGGACTCTGATTCCCCACCTCTGATTCCCGGCCTCTTATTCCCGGCATCAGATTCCGGCCTCTGATTCCCGGCCTCTGATTCCCTGCTTCTGAATCTGATTCCCTGCCTCTGATTCCCCATTTCTGATTCCGCACATCTAATTCCCTGCCTCTGATTCCCCACCTCTGATTCCCCATATCTGATTCCCCGCCTCTGTTTCCCCGCCGCTGATTCCCCGCATCTGTTTCCCCATATCTGATTCCCCGCCTCTGAATCCCCAACTCTGATTCCCTGCATCTAATTCCCCAGCTCTGATTCCCCGCCTCTGATTCCCCAACTCTGATTCCCCACCTCTGATTCCCCAGCTCTGATTACCCACCTCTGATTCCCCATATCTAATTCCCTGCCTCTGTATCCCCGCCTCTGATTCCCCGCCACTATTTCCCCATATCTGATTCTCCGCCTCAGAATCCCCAACTCTGATTCCCTGCATCTAATTCCCCAGCTCTGATTCCCCGCCTCTGATTCCCCGTGTCTGATTTCCTGCCTCTGATTCCCCGCCTCTGATTACCCATGTCTGATTCACCGCCTCTGATTCCCCACCTCTGATTCCCCATCTCTGATTCCGCACATCCGACTCCCAGCCTCTGATTCCCCATCTCTGATTCCCCGCCTCTGATTCCCCAACTCTGATTCCCCACCTCTGATTCCGCACATCTAATTCCCTGCCTCTGATTCCCCACCTCTGATTCCCCATATCTGATTCCCCGCCTCTGTTTCCCCGCCTCTGATTCCCCGCCTCTGATGCCCCGTGTTTGATTCCCTGCCTCTGATTCCCCGCCTCTGATTCCCCATCTCTGATTCCGCACATCTAATTCCCTGCCTCTGATTCCCCACCTCTGATTCCCCATATCTGATTCCCCGCCTCTGTTTCCCCGCCTCTGATTCCCCGCCTCTGATGCCCCGTGTTTGATTCCCTGCCTCTGATTCCCCGCCTCTGATTCCCCATCTCTGATTCACCGCCTTTGATTCGCCACCTCTGATTCCCCATATCTGATTCCTCGCCTCTGTTTCCCCGCCTCTGATTTCCCGCCTCTGATTCCCCATATCTCATTCCCCGCCTCTGATTCCCCAACTCTGATTCCCGGACTCTGATTCCCAACCTCTGATTCCCGGCCTCTGATTCGCTGCTTCTGATTCTGATTCCCTGCCTCTGATTCCCCATCTCTGATTCCGCACATCTAATTCCCTGCCTCTGATTCCCCACCTCTGATTCCCCATATCTGATTCCCCGCCTCTGTTTCCCCGCCTCTGATTCCCCGCCTCTGTTTCCCCATATCTAAGTCCCCGCCTCAGATTCCCCAACTTTGATTCCCCACCTCTGATTCCCCAGCTCTGATTCCCCGCCTCTGATTCCCCGCATCTGATTCCCTGCATCTGATTCCCAGCCTCTGATTCCCTGCCTCTGATTCCCAAACTCTGATTCCCCACCTCTGATTCCCCATATCTGATTCCCCGCCTCTGTTTCCCCGCCTCTGATTCCCTGCCTCTGTTTCCCCGCCACTGTTTCCCCATATCTGATTCTCCGCCTCTGAATCCCCAACTCTGATTCGCTGCATCTAATTCCCCAGCTCTGATTCCCCGCCTCTGAATCCCCGTGTCTGATATCCTGCCTCTGATTCCCCGCCTCTGATTCCCCATCTCAGATTCACCGCCTCTGATTCCCCACCTCTGATTCCCCATCTCTGATTCCGCACATCCGATTCCCTGCCTCTGATTCGCCGACTCTGATTCCCAACCTCTGATTCCCCAGCTCTGATTCCCCGCCTCTGATTCCCCAACTCTGATTCCCTGCCTCTGATTCCCCGCCTCTGTTTCCCCATATCTAAGTCCCCGCCTCTGATTCCCCAACTCTGATTCCCCACCTCTGATTCCCCAGCTCTGATTACCCACCTCTGATTCCCCTAATCTAATTCCCTGCCTCTGTTTCCCCGCCTCTGATTCCCCGCCACTGTTTCCCCATATCTGATTCTCCGCCTCTGAATCCCCAACTCTGATTCCCTGCATCTAATTCCCCAGCTCTGATTCCCCGCCTCTGATTCCCCGTGTCTGATTTCCTGCCTCCGATTCCCCGCCTCTGATTACCCATGTCTGATTCACCGCCTCTGATTCCCCACCTCTGATTCCCCATCTCTGATTCCGCACATCCGATTCCCAGCCTCTGATTCCCCATCTCTGATTCCCCGCCTTTGATTCCCCAACTCTGATTCCCCACCTCTGATTCCCCAGCTCTGATTCCCCGCCTCTGATTCCCCGTGTTTGATTCCCTGCCTCTGATTCCCCGCCTCTGATTCCCCATCTCTGATTCACCGCCTTTGATTCGCCACCTCTGATTCCCCATATCTGATTCCTCGCCTCTGTTTCCCCGCCTCTGATTTCCCGCCTCTGATTCCCCATATCTCATTCCCCGCCTCTGATTCCCCATCTCTGATTCCCGGACTCTGATTCCCCACCTCTGATTCCCGGCCTCTGATTCGCTGCTTCTGATTCTGATTCCCTGCCTCTGATTCCCCATCTCTGATTCCGCACATCTAATTCCACGCCTCTGTTTCCCCGCCTCTGATTCCCCGCCTCTGTTTCCCCATATCTAAGTCCCCGCCTCTGATTCCCCAACTTTGATTCCCCACCTCTGATTCCCCAGCTCTGATTCCCCGCCTCTGATTCCCCGCATCTGATTCCCCACCTCTGATTCCCCAGCTCTGATTCCGCGCCTCTGATTCCCCAACTCTGATTCCCCGCCTCTGATTCCCCGCCTCTGTTTCCCCATATCTGATTCCCCATCTCTGATTCCGCACATCCGATTCCCTGCCTCTGATTCCCCGCCTCTGATTCCCCAACTTTGATTCCCCACCTCTGATTCCCCAGCTCTGATTCCCCGCCTCTGATTCCCCATATCTGATTACCCACCTCTGATTCCCCATATCTAATTCCCAGCCTCTGTTTCCCCGCCTCTGATTCCCCGCCACTGTTTCCCCATATCTGATTCTCCGCCTCTGAATCCCCAACTCTGATTCCCTGCATCTAATTCCCCAGCTCTGATTCCCCGCCTCTGATTCCCCGTGTCTGATTTCCTGCCTCTGATTCCCCACCTCTGATTACCCATGTCTGATTCACCGCCTCTGTTTCCCTGCCTCTGATTCCCCGCCTCTGTTTCCCCATATCTAATTCCCCACCTCTGATGCACCAACTCTGATTCCCCGCCTCTGATTCCCCAGCTCTGATTCCCCGCCTCTGATTCCCCGCATCCGATTCCCCATATCTGATTCCACGCCTCTGTTTCCCCGCCTCTGATTCCCCGCCTCTGTTTCCCCATATCTGATTCCCCGCCTCTGATTCCCAACTATGATTCCCCGCCTCTGATACCCCAACTCTGATTCCCCACCTCTGATTCCCCAGCTCTGATTCCCCGCCTCTGATTCCCCAACTCTGATTCCCCACCTCTGATTCCCCAACTCTGATTACCCACCTCTGATTCCCCATATCTAATTCCCAGCCTCTGTTTCCCCGCCTCTGATTCCCCGCCACTGTTTCCCCATATCTGATTCTCCGCCTCTGAATCCCCAACTCTGATTCCCTGCATCTAATTCCCCAGCTCTGATTCCCCGCCTCTGTTTCCCCATATCTAATTCCCCACCTCTGATGCACCAACTCTGATTCCCCGCCTCTGATTCCCCAGCTCTGATTCCCCGCCTCTGATTCCCCGCATCCGATTCCCCATATCTCATTCCACGCCTCTGTTTCCCCGCCTCTGATTCCCCGCCTCTGTTTCCCCATATCTGATTCCCCGCCTCTGATTCCCAACTATGATTCCCCGCCTCTGATTCCCCAGCTCTGATTCCCAGCCTCTGAATCCCCGTGTCTGATATCCTGCCTCTGATTCCCCGCCTCTGATTCCCCATCTCAGATTCACCGCCTCTGATTCCCCACCTCTGATTCCCCATCTCTGATTCCGCACATCCGATTCCCTGCCTCTGATTCCCCGCCTCTGATTCCCCAACTTTGATTCCCCGCCTCTGATTCACCGCATCTGATTCCCCACCTCTGATTCCCCAGCTCTGATTCCCCGCCTCTGATTCCCCAACTCTGATTCCCCACCTCTGATTCCCCAGCTCTGATTACCCACCTCTGATTCCCCATATCTAATTCCCAGCCTCTGTTTCCCCGCCTTTGATTCCCCGCCACTGTTTCCCCATATCTGATTCTCCGCCTCTGAATCCCCAACTCTGATTCCCTGCATCTAATTCCCCAGCTCTGATTCCCCACCTCTGATTCCCCGTGTCTGATTTCCTGCCTCTGATTCCCCGCCTCTGATTACCCATGTCTGATTCACCACCTCTGTTTCCCCGCCTCTGATTCCCCGCCTCTGTTTCCCCATATCTAATTCCCCACCTCTGATGCACCAACTCTGATTCCCCGCCTCTGATTCCCCAGCTCTGATTCCCCGCCTCTGATTCCCCGCATCCGATTCCCCATATCTGATTCCCCGCCTCTGTTTCCCCGCCTCTGATTCCCCGCCTCTGTTTCCCCATATCTGATTCCCCGCCTCTGATTCCCAACTATGATTCCCCGCCTCTGATTCCCCAGCTCTGATTCCCTGCCTCTGATTCCCCGCGTTCTATTCCCTGCCTCTGATTCCCCGCCTGTGATTCCCTATCTCTGATTCACCACCTCTGATTCCCCACCTCTGATTCCCCATATCTAATTCCCCGCCTCTGTTTGCCCGCCTCTGATTCCCCGCCTCTGTTTCCCCATATCTGATTCCCCGCCACTGAATCCCCAACTCTGATTCCCTGCCTCTGATTCCCCAGCTCTGATTCCCCGCCTTTGATTCCCCCCGTCTGATTCCCAGCCTCTGAATCCCCGTGTCTGATATCCTGCCTCTGATTCCCCGCCTCTGATTCCCCATCTCAGATTCACCGCCTCTGATTCCCCACCTCTGATTCCCCATCTCTGATTCCGCACATCCGATTCCCTGCCTCTGATTCCCGGACTCTGATTCACCACCTCTGATTCCCCAGCTCTGATTCCCCGCCTCTGATTCCCCAACTCTGATTCCCTGCCTCTGATTCCCCGCCTCTGTTTCCCCATATCTAAGGCCCCGCCTCTGATTCCCCAACTCTGATTCCCCACCTCTGATTCCCCAGCTCTGATTACCCACCTCTGATTCCCCTAATCTAATTCCCTGCCTCTGTTTCCCCGCCTCTGATTCCCTGCCACTGTTTCCCCATATCTGATTCTCCGCCTCTGAATCCCCAACTCTGATTCCCTGCATCTAATTCCCCAGCTCTGATTCCCCGCCTCTGATTCCCCGTGTCTGATTTCCTGCCTCCGATTCCCCGCCTCTGATTAACCATGTCTAATTCACCGCCTCTGATTCCCCACCTCTGATTCCCCATCTCTGATTCCGCACATCCGATTCCCAGCCTCTGATTCCCCATCTCTGATTCCCCGCCTCTGATTCCCCAACTCTGATTCCCCACCTCTGATTCCCCAGCTCTGATTCCCCGCCTCTGATTCCCCGTGTTTGATTCCCTGCCTCTGATTCCCCATCTCTGATTTCCCGCCTCTGATTCCCCATATCTCATTCCCCGCCTCTGATTCCCCATCTCTGATTCCCGGACTCTGATTCCCCACCTCTGATTCCCGGCCTCTGATTCGCTGCTTCTGATTCTGATTCCCTGCCTCTGATTCCCCATCTCTGATTCCGCACATCTAATTCCCCGCCTCTGTTTCCCCGCCTCTGATTCCCCGCCTCTGTTTCCCAATATCTAAGTCCCCGCCTCTGATTCCCCAACTTTGATTCCCCACCTCTGATTCCCCAGCTCTGATTCCCCGCCTCTGATTCCCCGCATCTGATTCCCTGCATCTGATTCCCAGCCTCTGATTCCCAGCCTCTGATTCCCAAACTCTGATTCCCCACCTCTGATTCCCCATATCTGATTCCCCGCCTCTGTTTCCCCGCCTCTGATTCCCCGCCTCTGTTTCCCCATATCTTATTCCCCGCCTCTGTTTCCCCGCCTCTGATTCCCCGCCTCTGATTCCCCGTGTCTGATTTCCTGCCTCTGATTCCCCGCTTCTGATTACCCATGTCTGATTCACCGCCTCTGATTCCCCACCTCTGATTCCCCATCTCTGATTCCGCACATCCGATTCCCCGCCTCTGATTCCCCGCCTCTGTTTCCCCATATCTGATTCCCCGCCTCTGATTCCCAACTATGATTCCCCGCCTCTGATTCCCCAGCTCTGATTCCCAGCCTCTGAATCCCCGTGTCTGATATCCTGCCTCTGATTCCCCGCCTCTGATTCCCCATCTCAGATTCACCGCCTCTGATTCCCCACCTCTGATTCCCCATCTCTGATTCCGCACATCCGATTCCCTGCCTCTGATTCCCCGCCTCTGATTCCCCAACTTTGATTCCCCGCCTCTGATTCACCGCATCTGATTCCCCACCTCTGATTCCCCAGCTCTGATTCCCCGCCTCTGATTCCCCAACTCTGATTCCCCACCTCTGATTCCCCAGCTCTGATTACCCACCTCTGATTCCCCATATCTAATTCCCAGCCTCTGTTTCCCCGCCTTTGATTCCCCGCCACTGTTTCCCCATATCTGATTCTCCGCCTCTGAATCCCCAACTCTGATTCCCTGCATCTAATTCCCCAGCTCTGATTCCCCACCTCTGATTCCCCGTGTCTGATTTCCTGCCTCTGATTCCCCGCCTCTGATTACCCATGTCTGATTCACCGCCTCTGTTTCCCCGCCTCTGATTCCCCGCCTCTGTTTCCCCATATCTAATTCCCCACCTCTGATGCACCAACTCTGATTCCCCGCCTCTGATACCCCAGCTCTGATTCCCCGCCTCTGATTCCCCGCATCCGATTCCCCATATCTGATTCCCCGCCTCTGTTTCCCCGCCTCTGATTCCCCGCCTCTGTTTCCCCATATCTGATTCCCCGCCTCTGATTCCCAACTATGATTCCCCGCCTCTGATTCCCCAGCTCTGATTCCCTGCCTCTGATTCCCCGCGTTCTATTCCCTGCCTCTGATTCCCCGCCTGTGATTCCCTATCTCTGATTCACCACCTCTGATTCCCCACCTCTGATTCCCCATATCTAATTCCCCGCCTCTGTTTGCCCGCCTCTGATTCCCCGCCTCTGTTTCCCCATATCTGATTCCCCGCCACTGAATCCCCAACTCTGATTCCCTGCCTCTGATTCCCCAGCTCTGATTCCCCGCCTTTGATTCCCCCCGTCTGATTCCCAGCCTCTGAATCCCCGTGTCTGATATCCTGCCTCTGATTCCCCGCCTCTGATTCCCCATCTCAGATTCACCGCCTCTGATTCCCCACCTCTGATTCCCCATCTCTGATTCCGCACATCCGATTCCCTGCCTCTGATTCCCGGACTCTGATTCCCCACCTCTGATTCCCCAGCTCTGATTCCCCGCCTCTGATTCCCCAACTCTGATTCCCTGCCTCTGATTCCCCGCCTCTGTTTCCCCATATCTAAGGCCCCGCCTCTGATTCCCCAACTCTGATTCCCCACCTCTTATTCCCCAGCTCTGATTACCCACCTCTGATTCCCCTAATCTAATTCCCTGCCTCTGTTTCCCCGCCTCTGATTCCCTGCCACTGTTTCCCCATATCTGATTCTCCGCCTCTGAATCCCCAACTCTGATTCCCTGCATCTAATTCCCCAGCTCTGATTCCCCGCCTCTGATTCCCCGTGTCTGATTTCCTGCCTCCGATTCCCCGCCTCTGATTAACCATGTCTAATTCACCGCCTCTGATTCCCCACCTCTGATTCCCCATCTCTGATTCCGCACATCCGATTCCCAGCCTCTGATTCCCCATCTCTGATTCCCCGCCTCTGATTCCCCAACTCTGATTCCCCACCTCTGATTCCCCAGCTCTGATTCCCCGCCTCTGATTCCCCGTGTTTGATTCCCTGCCTCTGATTCCCCATCTCTGATTTCCCGCCTCTGATTCCCCATATCTCATTCCCCGCCTCTGATTCCCCATCTCTGATTCCCGGACTCTGATTCCCCACCTCTGATTCCCGGCCTCTGATTCGCTGCTTCTGATTCTGATTCCCTGCCTCTGATTCCCCATCTCTGATTCCGCACATCTAATTCCCCGCCTCTGTTTCCCCGCCTCTGATTCCCCGCCTCTGTTTCCCAATATCTAAGTCCCCGCCTCTGATTCCCCAACTTTGATTCCCCACCTCTGATTCCCCAGCTCTGATTCCCCGCCTCTGATTCCCCGCATCTGATTCCCTGCATCTGATTCCCAGCCTCTGATTCCCAGCCTCTGATTCCCAAACTCTGATTCCCCACCTCTGATTCCCCATATCTGATTCCCCGCCTCTGTTTCCCCGCCTCTGATTCCCCGCCTCTGTTTCCCCATATCTTATTCCCCGCCTCTGTTTCCCCGCCTCTGATTCCCCGCCTCTGATTCCCCGTGTCTGATTTCCTGCCTCTGATTCCCCGCTTCTGATTACCCATGTCTGATTCACCGCCTCTGATTCCCCACCTCTGATTCCCCATCTCTGATTCCGCACATCCGATTCCCAGCCTCTGATTCCCCATCTCTGATTCCCCGCCTCGGATTCCCCAACTCTGATTCCCCACCTCTGATTCCCCAGATCTGATTCCCCGCCTCTGATTCCCCGTGTTTGATTCCCTGCCTCTGATTCCCCGCCTCTGATTCCCCATCTCTGATTCACAGCCTTTGATTCGCCACCTCTGATTCCCCATATCTGATTCCTCGCCTCTGTTTCCCCGCCTCTGATTTCCCGCCTCTGATTCCCCATATCTCATTCCCCGCCTCTGATTCCCCATCTCTGATTCCCGGACTCTGATTCCCCACCTCTGATTCCCGGCCTCTGATTCGCTGCTTCTGATTCTGATTCCCTGCCTCTGATTCCCCATCTCTGATTCCGCACATCTAATTCCCCGCCTCTGTTTCCCCGCCTCTGATTCCCCGCCTCTGTTTCCCCATATCTAAGTCCCCACTCTGATTCCCCAACTTTGATTCCCCACCTCTGATTCCCCAGCTCTGATTCCCCACCTCTGATTCCCCGCATCTGATTCCCTGCATCTGATTCCCAGCCTCTGATTCCCTGCCTCTGATTCCCAAACTCTGATTCCCCACCTCTGATTCCCCATCTCTGATTCCGAACATCTAATTCCCTGCCTCTGATTCCCCACCTCTGATTCCCCATATCTGATTCCCCGCCTCTGTTTCCCCGTCTCTGATTCCCCGCCTCTGTTTCCCCATATCTAAGTCCCCGCCTCTGATTCCCCAACTTTGATTCCCCACCTCTGATTCCCCAGCTCTTATTGCCCGCCTCTGATTCCCCGCATCTGATTCCCTCCATCTGATTCCCAGCCTCTGATTCCCTGCCTCTGATTCCCAAACTCTGATTCCCCACCTCTGATTCCCCATATCTGATTCCCCGCCTCTGTTTCCCCGCCTCTGATTCCCCGCCTCCGTTTCCCCATATCTGATTCCCCGCCTCTATTTGCCCGCCTCTGATTCCCCGCCTCTGTCTCCCCATATCTGATTACCCGCCTCTGAATCCCCAACTCTGATTCCCTGCCTCTAATTTCCCAGCTCTGATTCCCCGCCTCTGATTCCCCGTGTCTGATTTCCTGCCTCTGATTCCCCGCCTCTGATTACCCATGTCTGATTCACCGCCTCTGATTCCCCACCTCTGATTCCCCATCTCTGATTCCGCACATCCGATTCACTGCCTCTGATTCCCCAGCTCTGATTCCCCGCCTCTGATTCCCCGCGTCTTATTCCCTGCTTCTGATTCTGATTCCCTGCCTCTGATTCCCCATCTCTGATTCTGCACATCTGATTCCCTGCCTCTGATTCCCCACCTCTGATTCCCCATATCTGATTCCCCGCCTCTGAATCCCCATCTCTGATTCCCACACTCTGATTACCCATCTCTGATTTCCGGCCTCTTATTACCAGCATCTGATTCCAGGCCTCTGATTCCCGGCCTCTGATTCCCCACCTCTGATTCCCCAGCTCTGATTCCCCGCCTCTGATTCCCCGCATCTGATTCCCTGCATCTGATTCCATGCCTCTGATTCCCTGCCTCTGATTCCCAACCTCTGATTCCCCACCACTGATTCCCCATATCTGATTCCCAGCCTCTGTTTCCCCGCCTCTGATTCCCCGCCTCTGTTTCCCCATATCTGATTCCCGGCCTCTGATTCCCCGCCTCTGATTCCCCGCCTCTGATTCCCTGCCTCTGATTCCACATCTCCGATCCTGCAAGTCTGATTCCCTGCCTCTGACTCCCCGCCTCCGATTCCCCGCCTCTGATTCCCTGCCTCTGATTCCCAACCTCTGATTCCCCACCTCTGATTCCCCGCCTCTGATTCCCCGCCTCTGATTCCCCATCTCTGATTCACCGCCTTTGATTCGCCACCTCTGATTCCCCATATCTGATTCCTCGCCTCTGTTTACCCGCCTCTGATTCCCCGCCTCTGATTCCCCATATCTCATTCCCCGCCTCTGATTCCCCACCTCTGATTCCCGGCCTCTTATTCCCAGCATCTCATTCCAGGCCTCTGATTCCCGGCCTCTGATTCCCCGCTTCTGATTCTAATTCCCTGCCTCTGATTCCCCATCTCTGATTCCACACATCTGATTCCCTGCCTCTGATTCCCCACCTCTGATTCCCCATATCTGATTCCCCACCTCTGTTTCCCCGCCTCTGATTCCCCGCCTCTGTTTCCCCATATCTAATTCCCCACCTCTGATGCACCAACTCTGATTCCCCGCCTCTGATTCCCCAGCTCTGATTCCCCGCCTCTGATTCCCCGCATCCGATTCCCCATATCTGATTCCCCGCCTCTGTTTCCCAACTATGATTCCCCGCCTCTGATTCCCCAGCTCTGATTCCCTGCCTCTGATTCCCCGCGTTCTATTCCCTGCCTCTGATTCCCCGCCTGTGATTCCCCATCTCTGATTCACCACCTCTGATTCCCCACCTCTGATTCCCCATATGTAATTCCCCGCCTCTGTTTGCCCGCCTCTGATTCCCCGCCTCTGTTTCCCCATATCTGATTCCCCGCCTCTGAATCCCCAACTCTGATTCCCTGCCTCTTATTCCCCAGCTCTGATTCCCCGCCTTTGATTCCCACCGTCTGATTCCCAGCCTCTGAATCCCCGTGTCTGATATCCTGCCTCTGATTCCCCGCCTCTGATTCCTCATCTCTGATTCACAGCCTCTGATTCCCCACCTCTGATTCCCCATCTCTGATTCCGCACATCCGATTCCCTGCCTCTGATTGCCCGACTCTGATTCCCCACCTCTGATTCCCGAGCTCTGATTCCCCGCCTCTGATTCCCAAACTCTGATTCCCCGCCTCTGATAACGCAGCTCTGATTCCCCGCCTCCGATTCCCCGTGTTTGATTCCCTGCCTCTGATTCCCCGCCTCTGATTCCCCATCTCTGATTCACCGCCTTTGATTCGCCACCTCTGATTCCCCATATCTGATTCCTCGCCTCTGTTTCCCCGCCTCTGATTCCCCGCCTCTGATTCCCCATATCTCATTCCCCGCCTCTGATTCCCCATCTCTGATTCCCGGACTCTGATTCCCCACCTCTGATTCCCGGCCTCTTATTCCCTGCTTCTCATTCTGATTACCTGCCTCTGATTCCCCATTTCTGATTCCGCACATCTAATTCCCTGCCTCTGATTCCCCACCTCTGATTCCCCATATTTGATTCCCCGCCTCTGTTTCCCCGCCTCTAATTCCCCGCCTCTGTTTCCCCATATCTAAGTCCCCGCCTCTGATTCCCCAACTCTGATTCGCAACCTCTGATTCCCCAGCTCTGATTACCCTCCTCTGATTCCCCATATCTGATTCCCCGCCTCTGTTTCCCCGCCTCTGATTCCCCGCCACTGTTTCCCCATATCTGATTCCCCGCCTCTGAATCCCCAACTCTGATTCCCTGCATCTAATTCCCCAGCTCTGATTCCCCGCCTCTGATTCCCCGTGTCTGATTTCCTGCCTCTGATTCCCCGCCTCTGATTACCCATGTCTGATTCACCGCCTCTGATTCCCCACCTCTGATTCCCCATCTCAGATTCACCGCCTCTGATTCCCCACCTCTGATTCCCCATCTCTGATTCCGCACATCCGATTCCCTGCCTCTGATTCCCCGACTCTGATTCCCCACCTCTGATTCCCCAGCTCTGATTCCCCGCCTCTGATTCCCCAACTCTGATTCCCCGCCTCTGATTCCCCACCTCTGTTTCCCCATATCTAAGTCCCCGCCTCTGATTCCCCAACTCTGATTCCCCACCTCTGATTCCCCAGCTCTGATTACCCACCTCTGATTCCCCATATCTAATTCCCTGCCTCTGTCTCCCCGCCTCTGATTCCCCGCCACTGTTTCCCCATATCTGATTCTCCGCCTCTGAATCCCCAACTGTGATTCCCTGCATCTAATTCCCCAGCTCTGATTCCCCGCCTCTGATTCCCCGTGTCTGATTTCCTGCCTCTGATTCCCCGCCTCTGATTACCCATGTCTAATTCACCGCCTCTGATTCCCCACCTCTGATTCCCCATCTCTGATTCCGCACATCCGATTCCCAGCCTCTGATTCCCCATCTCTGATTCCCCGCCTCTGATTCCCCAACTCTGATTCCCCACCTCTGATTCCCCAGCTCTGATTCCCCGCCTCTGATTCCCCGTGTTTGATTCCCTGCCTCTGATTCCCCGCCTCTGATTCCCCAGCTCTGATTCCCCGCCTCTGATTCCCCGTGTTTGATTCCTCGCCTCTGTTTCCCCGCCTCTGATTTCCCGCCTCTGATTCCCCATATCTCATTCCCCGCCTCTGATTCCCCATCTCTGATTCCCGGACTCTGATTCCCCACCTCTGATTCCCGGCCTCTGATTCGCTGCTTCTGATTCTGATTGCCTGCCTCTGATTCCCCACCTCTGATTCCCCGCATCTGATTCCCTGCATCTGATTCCCAGCCTCTGATTCCCTGCCTCTGATTCCCAAACTCTGATTCGCAACCTCCAATTCCCCATATCTGATTCCCCGCCTCTGTTTCCCCGCCTCTGATTCCCCGCCTCTGTTTCCCCATATCTGATTCCCCGCCTCTGTTTCCCCACCTCTGATTCCCCGCCTCTGATTCCCCGTGTCTGATTTCCTGCCTCTGATTCCCCGCCTCTGATTACCCATGTCTGATTCACCGCCTCTGATTCCCCACCTCTGATTCCCCATCTCTGATTCCGCACATCCGATTCCCAGCTTCTGATTCCCCATCTCTGATACCCCGCCTCTGATTCCCCAACTCTGATTCCCCACCTCTGATTCCCCAGCTCTGAATCCCCGCCTCTGATTCCCCGTGTTTGATTCCCTGCCTCCGATTCCCCGCCTCTGATTCACCATCTCTGATTCACCGCCTTTGATTCGCCACCTCTGATTCCCCATATCTGATTCCTCGCCTCTGTTTCCCCGCCTCTGATTTCCCGCCTCTGATTCCCCATATCTCATTCCCCGCCTCTGATTCCCCATCTCTGATTCCCGGACTCTGATTCCCCACCTCTGATTCCCGGCCTCTGATACGCTGCTTCTGATTCTGATTCCCTGCCTCTGATTCCCCATCTCTGATTCCGCACATCTAATTCCCCGCCTCTGTTTCCCCGCCTCTGATTCCCCGCCTCTGTTTCCCCATATCTAAGTCCCCGCCTCTGATTCCCCAACTTTGATTCCCCACCTCTGATTCCCCAGCTCTGATTCCCCGCCTCTGATTCCCCGCATCTGATTCCCCACCTCTGATTCCCCAGCTCTGATTCCCCGCCTCTGATTCCCCAACTCTGATTCCCCGCCTCTGATTCCCCACCTCTGTTTCCCCATATCTGATTCCCCATCTCTGATTCCGCACATCCGATTCCCTGCCTCTGATTCCCCGCCTCTGATTCCCCAACTTTGATTCCCCACCTCTGATTCCCCAGCTCTGATTCCCCGCCTCTGATTCCCCGCATCTGATTCCCCACCTCTGATTCCCCAGCTCTGATTCCCCGCCTCTGATTCCCCAACTCTGATTCCCCACCTCTGATTCCCCAGCTCTGATTACCCACCTCTGATTCCCCATATCTAATTCCCAGCCTCAGTTTCCCCGCCTCTGATTCCCCGCCACTGTTTCCCCATATCTGATTCTCCGCCTCTGAATCCCAAACTCTGATTCCCTGCATCTAATTCCCCAGCTCTGATTCCCCGCCTCTGATTCCCCGTGTCTGATTTCCTGCCTCTGATTCCCCGCCTCTGATTACCCATGTCTGATTCACCGCCTCTGTTTCCCCGCCTCTGATTCCCCGCCTCTGTTTCCCCATATCTAATTCCCCACCTCTGATGCACCAACTCTGATTCCCCGCCTCTGATTCCCCAGCTCTGATTCCCCGCCTCTGATTCCCCGCATCCGATTCCCCATATCTGATTCCACGCCTCTGTTTCCCCGCCTCTGATTCCCCGCCTCTGTTTCCCCATATCTGATTCCCCGCCTCTGATTCCCAACTATGATTCCACGCCTCTGTTTCCCCGCCTCTGATTCCCCGCCTCTGTTTCCCCATATCTGATTCCCCGCCTCTGATTCCCAACTATGATTCCCCGCCTCTGATACCCCAACTCTGATTCCCCACCTCTGATTCCCCAGCTCTGATTCCCCGCCTCTGATTCCCCAACTCTGATTCCCCACCTCTGATTCCCCAGCTCTGATTACCCACCTCTGATTCCCCATATCTAATTCCCAGCCTCTGTTTCCCCGCCTCTGATTCCCCGCCACTGTTTCCCCATATCTGATTCTCCGCCTCTGAATCCCCAACTCTGATTCCCTGCATCTAATTTCCCAGCTCTGATTCCCCGCCTCTGTTTCCCCATATCTAATTCCCCACCTCTGATGCACCAACTCTGATTCCCCGCCTCTGATTCCCCAGGTCTGATTCCCCGCCTCTGATTCCCCGCATCCGATTCCCCATATCTGATTCCACGCCTCTGTTTCCCCGCCTCTGATTCCCCGCCTCTGTTTCCCCATATCTGATTCCCCGCCTCTGATTCCCAACTATGATTCCCCGCCTCTGATTCCCCAGCTCTGATTCCCAGCCTCTGAATCCCCGTGTCTGATATCCTGCCTCTGATTCCCCGCCTCTGATTCCCCATCTCAGATTCACCGCCTCTGATTCCCCACCTCTGATTCCCCATCTCTGATTCCGCACATCCGATTCCCTGCCTCTGATTCCCCGCCTCTGATTCACCGCATCTGATTCCCCACATCTGATTCCCCAGCTCTGATTCCCCGCCTCTGATTCCCCAACTCTGATTCCCCACCTCTGATTCCCCAGCTCTGATTACCCACCTCTGATTCCCCATATCTAATTCCCAGCCTCTGAATCCCCAACTCTGATTCCCTGCATCTAATTCCCAAGCTCTGATTCCCCGCCTCTGATTCCCCGTGTCTGATTTCCTGCCTCTGATTCCCCGCCTCTGATTACCCATGTCTGATTCACCGCCTCTGTTTCCCCGCCTCTGATTCCCCGCCTCTGTTTCCCCATATCTAATTCCCCACCTCTGATGCACCAACTCTGATTCCCCGCCTCTGATTCCCCAGCTCTGATTCCCCGCCTCTGATTCCCCGCATCCGATTCCCCATATCTGATTCCCCGCCTCTGTTTCCCCGCCTCTGATTCCCCGCCTCTGTTTCCCCATATCTGATTCCCCGCCTCTGATTCCCAACTATGATTCCCCGCCTCTGATACCCCAGCTCTGATTCCCTGCCTCTGATTCCCCGCGTTCTATTCCCTGCCTCTGATTCCCCGCCTGTGATTCCCTATCTCTGATTCAACACCTCTGATTCCCCACCTCTGATTCCCCATATCTAATTCCCCGCCTCTGTTTGCCCGCCTCTGATTCCCCGCCTCTGTTTCCCCATATCTGATTCCCCGCCACTGAATCCCCAACTCTGATTCCCTGCCTCTGATTCCCCAGCTCTGATTCCCCGCCTTTGATTCCCCCCGTCTGATTCCCAGCCTCTGAATCCCCGTGTCTGATATCCTGCCTCTGATTCCCCGCCTCTGATTCCCCATCTCAGATTCACCGCCTCTGATTCCCCACCTCTGATTCCCCATCTCTGATTCCGCACATCCGATTCCCTGCCTCTGATTCCCCGACTCTGATTCCCCACCTCTGATTCCCCAGCTCTGATTCCCCGCCTCTGATTCCCCAACTCTGATTCCCTGCCTCTGATTCCCCGCCTCTGTTTCCCCATATCTAAGTCCCTGCCTCTGATTCCCCAACTCTGATTCCCCACCTCTGATTCCCCAGCTCTGATTACCCACCTCTGATTCCCCTAATCTAATTCCCTGCCTCTGTTTCCCCGCCTCTGATTCCCCGCCACTGTTTCCCCATATCTGATTCTCCGCCTCTGAATCCCCAACTCTGATTCCCTGCATCTAATTCCCCAGCTCTGATTCCCCGCCTCTGATTCCCCGTGTCTGATTTCCTGCCTCCGATTCCCCGCCTCTGATTAACCATGTCTAATTCACCGCCTCTGATTCCCCACCTCTGATTCCCCATCTCTGATTCCGCACATCCGATTCCCAGACTCTGATTCCCCATCTCTGATTCCCCGCCTCTGATTCCCCAACTCTGATTCCCCACCTCTGATTCCCCAGCTCTGATTCCCCGCCTCTGATTCCCCGTGTTTGATTCCCTGCCTCTGATTCCCCGCCTCTGATTCCACATCTCTGATTCACCGCCTTTGATTCGCCACCTCTGATTCCCCATATCTGATTCCTCGCCTCTGTTTCCCCGCCTCTGATTTCCCGCCTCTGATTCCCCATATCTCATTCCCCGCCTCTGATTCCCCATCTCTGATTCCCGGACTCTGATTCCCCACCTCTGATTCCCGGCCTCTGATTCGCTGCTTCTGATTCTGATTCCCTGCCTCTGATTCCCCATCTCTGATTCCGCACATCTAATTCCCCGCCTCTGTTTCCCCGCCTCTGATTCCCCGCCTCTGTTTCCCCATATCTAAGTCCCCGCCTCTGATTCCCCAACTTTGATTCCCCACCTCTGATTCCCCAGCTCTGATTCCCCGCCTCTGATTCCCCGCATCTGATTCCCTGCATCTGATTCCCAGCCTCTGATTCCCTGCCTCTGATTCCCAAACTCTGATTCCCCACCTCTGATTCCCCATATCTGATTCCCCGCCTCTGTTTCCCCGCATCTGATTCCCCGCCTCTGATTCGCTGCTTCTGATTCTGATTCCCTGCCTCTGATTCCCCATCTCTGATTCCGCACATCTAATTCCCCGCCTCTGTTTCCCCGCCTCTGATTCCCCGCCTCTGTTTCCCCATATCTAAGTCCCCGCCTCTGATTCCCCAACTTTGATTCCCCACCTCTGATTCCCCAGCTCTGATTCCCCACCTCTGATTCCCGGCCTCTGATTCGCTGCTTCTGATTCTGATTCCCTGCCTCTGATTCCCCATCTCTGATTCCGCACATCTAATTCCCCGCCTCTGTTTCCCCGCCTCTGATTCCCCGCCTCTGTTTCCCCATATCTAAGTCCCCGCCTCTGATTCCCCAACTTTGATTCCCCACCTCTGATTCCCCAGCTCTGATTCCCCGCCTCTGATTCCCCGCATCTGATTCCCTGCATCTGATTCCCAGCCTCTGATTCCCTGCCTCTGATTCCCAAACTCTGATTCCCCACCTCTGATTCCCCATATCTGATTCCCCGCCTCTGTTTCCCCGCATCTGATTCCCCGCCTCTGATTCGCTGCTTCTGATTCTGATTCCCTGCCTCTGATTCCCCATCTCTGATTCCGCACATCTAATTCCCCGCCTCTGTTTCCCCGCCTCTGATTCCCCGCCTCTGTTTCCCCATATCTAAGTCCCCGCCTCTGATTCCCCAACTTTGATTCCCCACCTCTGATTCCCCAGCTCTGATTCCCCGCCTCTGATTCCCCGCATCTGATTCCCTGCATCTGATTCCCAGCCTCTAATTCCCTGCCTCTGATTCCCAAACTCTGATTCCCCACCTCTGATTCCCCATATCTGATTCCCCGCCTCTGTTTCCCCATATCTTATTCCCCGCCTCTGTTTCCCCGCCTCTGATTCCCCGCCTCTGATTCCCCGTGTCTGATTTCCTGCCTCTGATTCCCCGCTTCTGATTACCCATGTCTGATTCACCGCCTCTGATTCCCCAACTCTGATTCCCTGCATCTAATTCCCCAGCTCTGATTCCCCGCCTCTGATTCCCCGTGTCTGATTTCCTGCCTCCGATTCCCCGCCTCTGATTAACCATGTCTAATTCACCGCCTCTGATTCCCCACCTCTGATTCCCCATCTCTGATTCCGCACATCCGATTCCCAGCCTCTGATTCCCCATCTCTGATTCCCCGCCTCTGATTCCCCAACTCTGATTCCCCACCTCTGATTCCCCAGCTCTGATTCCCCGCCTCTGATTCCCCGTGTTTGATTCCCTGCCTCTGATTCCCCATCTCTGATTTCCCGCCTCTGATTCCCCATATCTCATTCCCCGCCTCTGATTCCCCATCTCTGATTCCCGGACTCTGATTCCCCACCTCTGATTCCCGGCCTCTGATTCGCTGCTTCTGATTCTGATTCCCTGCCTCTGATTCCCCATCTCTGATTCCGCACATCTAATTCCCCGCCTCTGTTTCCCCGCCTCTGATTCCCCGCCTCTGTTTCCCAATATCTAAGTCCCCGCCTCTGATTCCCCAACTTTGATTCCCCACCTCTGATTCCCCAGCTCTGATTCCCCGCCTCTGATTCCCCGCATCTGATTCCCTGCATCTGATTCCCAGCCTCTGATTCCCAGCCTCTGATTCCCAAACTCTGATTCCCCACCTCTGATTCCCCATATCTGATTCCCCGCCTCTGTTTCCCCGCCTCTGATTCCCCGCCTCTGTTTCCCCATATCTTATTCCCCGCCTCTGTTTCCCCGCCTCTGATTCCCCGCCTCTGATTCCCCGTGTCTGATTTCCTGCCTCTGATTCCCCGCTTCTGATTACCCATGTCTGATTCACCGCCTCTGATTCCCCACCTCTGATTCCCCATCTCTGATTCCGCACATCCGATTCCCAGCCTCTGATTCCCCATCTCTGATTCCCCGCCTCGGATTCCCCAACTCTGATTCCCCACCTCTGATTCCCCAGATCTGATTCCCCGCCTCTGATTCCCCGTGTTTGATTCCCTGCCTCTGATTCCCCGCCTCTGATTCCCCATCTCTGATTCACAGCCTTTGATTCGCCACCTCTGATTCCCCATATCTGATTCCTCGCCTCTGTTTCCCCGCCTCTGATTTCCCGCCTCTGATTCCCCATATCTCATTCCCCGCCTCTGATTCCCCATCTCTGATTCCCGGACTCTGATTCCCCACCTCTGATTCCCGGCCTCTGATTCGCTGCTTCTGATTCTGATTCCCTGCCTCTGATTCCCCATCTCTGATTCCGCACATCTAATTCCCCGCCTCTGTTTCCCCGCCTCTGATTCCCCGCCTCTGTTTCCCCATATCTAAGTCCCCACTCTGATTCCCCAACTTTGATTCCCCACCTCTGATTCCCCAGCTCTGATTCCCCACCTCTGATTCCCCGCATCTGATTCCCTGCATCTGATTCCCAGCCTCTGATTCCCTGCCTCTGATTCCCAAACTCTGATTCCCCACCTCTGATTCCCCATCTCTGATTCCGAACATCTAATTCCCTGCCTCTGATTCCCCACCTCTGATTCCCCATATCTGATTCCCCGCCTCTGTTTCCCCGTCTCTGATTCCCCGCCTCTGTTTCCCCATATCTAAGTCCCCGCCTCTGATTCCCCAACTTTGATTCCCCACCTCTGATTCCCCAGCTCTTATTGCCCGCCTCTGATTCCCCGCATCTGATTCCCTCCATCTGATTCCCAGCCTCTGATTCCCTGCCTCTGATTCCCAAACTCTGATTCCCCACCTCTGATTCCCCATATCTGATTCCCCGCCTCTGTTTCCCCGCCTCTGATTCCCCGCCTCCGTTTCCCCATATCTGATTCCCCGCCTCTATTTGCCCGCCTCTGATTCCCCGCCTCTGTCTCCCCATATCTGATTACCCGCCTCTGAATCCCCAACTCTGATTCCCTGCCTCTAATTTCCCAGCTCTGATTCCCCGCCTCTGATTCCCCGTGTCTGATTTCCTGCCTCTGATTCCCCGCCTCTGATTACCCATGTCTGATTCACCGCCTCTGATTCCCCACCTCTGATTCCCCATCTCTGATTCCGCACATCCGATTCACTGCCTCTGATTCCCCAGCTCTGATTCCCCGCCTCTGATTCCCCGCGTCTTATTCCCTGCTTCTGATTCTGATTCCCTGCCTCTGATTCCCCATCTCTGATTCTGCACATCTGATTCCCTGCCTCTGATTCCCCACCTCTGATTCCCCATATCTGATTCCCCGCCTCTGAATCCCCATCTCTGATTCCCACACTCTGATTACCCATCTCTGATTTCCGGCCTCTTATTACCAGCATCTGATTCCAGGCCTCTGATTCCCGGCCTCTGATTCCCCACCTCTGATTCCCCAGCTCTGATTCCCCGCCTCTGATTCCCCGCATCTGATTCCCTGCATCTGATTCCATGCCTCTGATTCCCTGCCTCTGATTCCCAACCTCTGATTCCCCACCACTGATTCCCCATATCTGATTCCCAGCCTCTGTTTCCCCGCCTCTGATTCCCCGCCTCTGTTTCCCCATATCTGATTCCCGGCCTCTGATTCCCCGCCTCTGATTCCCCGCCTCTGATTCCCTGCCTCTGATTCCACATCTCCGATCCTGCAAGTCTGATTCCCTGCCTCTGACTCCCCGCCTCCGATTCCCCGCCTCTGATTCCCTGCCTCTGATTCCCAACCTCTGATTCCCCACCTCTGATTCCCCGCCTCTGATTCCCCGCCTCTGATTCCCCATCTCTGATTCACCGCCTTTGATTCGCCACCTCTGATTCCCCATATCTGATTCCTCGCCTCTGTTTACCCGCCTCTGATTCCCCGCCTCTGATTCCCCATATCTCATTCCCCGCCTCTGATTCCCCACCTCTGATTCCCGGCCTCTTATTCCCAGCATCTCATTCCAGGCCTCTGATTCCCGGCCTCTGATTCCCCGCTTCTGATTCTAATTCCCTGCCTCTGATTCCCCATCTCTGATTCCACACATCTGATTCCCTGCCTCTGATTCCCCACCTCTGATTCCCCATATCTGATTCCCCACCTCTGTTTCCCCGCCTCTGATTCCCCGCCTCTGTTTCCCCATATCTAATTCCCCACCTCTGATGCACCAACTCTGATTCCCCGCCTCTGATTCCCCAGCTCTGATTCCCCGCCTCTGATTCCCCGCATCCGATTCCCCATATCTGATTCCCCGCCTCTGTTTCCCAACTATGATTCCCCGCCTCTGATTCCCCAGCTCTGATTCCCTGCCTCTGATTCCCCGCGTTCTATTCCCTGCCTCTGATTCCCCGCCTGTGATTCCCCATCTCTGATTCACCACCTCTGATTCCCCACCTCTGATTCCCCATATGTAATTCCCCGCCTCTGTTTGCCCGCCTCTGATTCCCCGCCTCTGTTTCCCCATATCTGATTCCCCGCCTCTGAATCCCCAACTCTGATTCCCTGCCTCTTATTCCCCAGCTCTGATTCCCCGCCTTTGATTCCCCCCGTCTGATTCCCAGCCTCTGAATCCCCGTGTCTGATATCCTGCCTCTGATTCCCCGCCTCTGATTCCTCATCTCTGATTCACAGCCTCTGATTCCCCACCTCTGATTCCCCATCTCTGATTCCGCACATCCGATTCCCTGACTCTGATTGCCCGACTCTGATTCCCCACCTCTGATTCCCGAGCTCTGATTCCCCGCCTCTGATTCCCAAACTCTGATTCCCCGCCTCTGATAACGCAGCTCTGATTCCCCGCCTCCGATTCCCCGTGTTTGATTCCCTGCCTCTGATTCCCCGCCTCTGATTCCCCATCTCTGATTCACCGCCTTTGATTCGCCACCTCTGATTCCCCATATCTGATTCCTCGCCTCTGTTTCCCCGCCTCTGATTCCCCGCCTCTGATTCCCCATATCTCATTCCCCGCCTCTGATTCCCCATCTCTGATTCCCGGACTCTGATTCCCCACCTCTGATTCCCGGCCTCTTATTCCCTGCTTCTCATTCTGATTACCTGCCTCTGATTCCCCATTTCTGATTCCGCACATCTAATTCCCTGCCTCTGATTCCCCACCTCTGATTCCCCATATTTGATTCCCCGCCTCTGTTTCCCCGCCTCTAATTCCCCGCCTCTGTTTCCCCATATCTAAGTCCCCGCCTCTGATTCCCCAACTCTGATTCGCAACCTCTGATTCCCCAGCTCTGATTACCCTCCTCTGATTCCCCATATCTGATTCCCCGCCTCTGTTTCCCCGCCTCTGATTCCCCGCCACTGTTTCCCCATATCTGATTCCCCGCCTCTGAATCCCCAACTCTGATTCCCTGCATCTAATTCCCCAGCTCTGATTCCCCGCCTCTGATTCCCCGTGTCTGATTTCCTGCCTCTGATTCCCCGCCTCTGATTACCCATGTCTGATTCACCGCCTCTGATTCCCCACCTCTGATTCCCCATCTCAGATTCACCGCCTCTGATTCCCCACCTCTGATTCCCCATCTCTGATTCCGCACATCCGATTCCCTGCCTCTGATTCCCCGACTCTGATTCCCCACCTCTGATTCCCCAGCTCTGATTCCCCGCCTCTGATTCCCCAACTCTGATTCCCCGCCTCTGATTCCCCACCTCTGTTTCCCCATATCTAAGTCCCCGCCTCTGATTCCCCAACTCTGATTCCCCACCTCTGATTCCCCAGCTCTGATTACCCACCTCTGATTCCCCATATCTAATTCCCTGCCTCTGTCTCCCCGCCTCTGATTCCCCGCCACTGTTTCCCCATATCTGATTCTCCGCCTCTGAATCCCCAACTGTGATTCCCTGCATCTAATTCCCCAGCTCTGATTCCCCGCCTCTGATTCCCCGTGTCTGATTTCCTGCCTCTGATTCCCCGCCTCTGATTACCCATGTCTAATTCACCGCCTCTGATTCCCCACCTCTGATTCCCCATCTCTGATTCCGCACATCCGATTCCCAGCCTCTGATTCCCCATCTCTGATTCCCCGCCTCTGATTCCCCAACTCTGATTCCCCACCTCTGATTCCCCAGCTCTGATTCCCCGCCTCTGATTCCCCGTGTTTGATTCCCTGCCTCTGATTCCCCGCCTCTGATTCCCCAGCTCTGATTCCCCGCCTCTGATTCCCCGTGTTTGATTCCTCGCCTCTGTTTCCCCGCCTCTGATTTCCCGCCTCTGATTCCCCATATCTCATTCCCCGCCTCTGATTCCCCATCTCTGATTCCCGGACTCTGATTCCCCACCTCTGATTCCCGGCCTCTGATTCGCTGCTTCTGATTCTGATTGCCTGCCTCTGATTCCCCACCTCTGATTCCCCGCATCTGATTCCCTGCATCTGATTCCCAGCCTCTGATTCCCTGCCTCTGATTCCCAAACTCTGATTCGCAACCTCCAATTCCCCATATCTGATTCCCCGCCTCTGTTTCCCCGCCTCTGATTCCCCGCCTCTGTTTCCCCATATCTGATTCCCCGCCTCTGTTTCCCCACCTCTGATTCCCCGCCTCTGATTCCCCGTGTCTGATTTCCTGCCTCTGATTCCCCGCCTCTGATTACCCATGTCTGATTCACCGCCTCTGATTCCCCACCTCTGATTCCCCATCTCTGATTCCGCACATCCGATTCCCAGCTTCTGATTCCCCATCTCTGATACCCCGCCTCTGATTCCCCAACTCTGATTCCCCACCTCTGATTCCCCAGCTCTGAATCCCCGCCTCTGATTCCCCGTGTTTGATTCCCTGCCTCCGATTCCCCGCCTCTGATTCACCATCTCTGATTCACCGCCTTTGATTCGCCACCTCTGATTCCCCATATCTGATTCCTCGCCTCTGTTTCCCCGCCTCTGATTTCCCGCCTCTGATTCCCCATATCTCATTCCCCGCCTCTGATTCCCCATCTCTGATTCCCGGACTCTGATTCCCCACCTCTGATTCCCGGCCTCTGATACGCTGCTTCTGATTCTGATTCCCTGCCTCTGATTCCCCATCTCTGATTCCGCACATCTAATTCCCCGCCTCTGTTTCCCCGCCTCTGATTCCCCGCCTCTGTTTCCCCATATCTAAGTCCCCGCCTCTGATTCCCCAACTTTGATTCCCCACCTCTGATTCCCCAGCTCTGATTCCCCGCCTCTGATTCCCCGCATCTGATTCCCCACCTCTGATTCCCCAGCTCTGATTCCCCGCCTCTGATTCCCCAACTCTGATTCCCCGCCTCTGATTCCCCACCTCTGTTTCCCCATATCTGATTCCCCATCTCTGATTCCGCACATCCGATTCCCTGCCTCTGATTCCCCGCCTCTGATTCCCCAACTTTGATTCCCCACCTCTGATTCCCCAGCTCTGATTCCCCGCCTCTGATTCCCCGCATCTGATTCCCCACCTCTGATTCCCCAGCTCTGATTCCCCGCCTCTGATTCCCCAACTCTGATTCCCCACCTCTGATTCCCCAGCTCTGATTACCCACCTCTGATTCCCCATATCTAATTCCCAGCCTCAGTTTCCCCGCCTCTGATTCCCCGCCACTGTTTCCCCATATCTGATTCTCCGCCTCTGAATCCCCAACTCTGATTCCCTGCATCTAATTCCCCAGCTCTGATTCCCCGCCTCTGATTCCCCGTGTCTGATTTCCTGCCTCTGATTCCCCGCCTCTGATTACCCATGTCTGATTCACCGCCTCTGTTTCCCCGCCTCTGATTCCCCGCCTCTGTTTCCCCATATCTAATTCCCCACCTCTGATGCACCAACTCTGATTCCCCGCCTCTGATTCCCCAGCTCTGATTCCCCGCCTCTGATTCCCCGCATCCGATTCCCCATATCTGATTCCACGCCTCTGTTTCCCCGCCTCTGATTCCCCGCCTCTGTTTCCCCATATCTGATTCCCCGCCTCTGATTCCCAACTATGATTCCACGCCTCTGTTTCCCCGCCTCTGATTCCCCGCCTCTGTTTCCCCATATCTGATTCCCCGCCTCTGATTCCCAACTATGATTCCCCGCCTCTGATACCCCAACTCTGATTCCCCACCTCTGATTCCCCAGCTCTGATTCCCCGCCTCTGATTCCCCAACTCTGATTCCCCACCTCTGATTCCCCAGCTCTGATTACCCACCTCTGATTCCCCATATCTAATTCCCAGCCTCTGTTTCCCCGCCTCTGATTCCCCGCCACTGTTTCCCCATATCTGATTCTCCGCCTCTGAATCCCCAACTCTGATTCCCTGCATCTAATTTCCCAGCTCTGATTCCCCGCCTCTGTTTCCCCATATCTAATTCCCCACCTCTGATGCACCAACTCTGATTCCCCGCCTCTGATTCCCCAGGTCTGATTCCCCGCCTCTGATTCCCCGCATCCGATTCCCCATATCTGATTCCACGCCTCTGTTTCCCCGCCTCTGATTCCCCGCCTCTGTTTCCCCATATCTGATTCCCCGCCTCTGATTCCCAACTATGATTCCCCGCCTCTGATTCCCCAGCTCTGATTCCCAGCCTCTGAATCCCCGTGTCTGATATCCTGCCTCTGATTCCCCGCCTCTGATTCCCCATCTCAGATTCACCGCCTCTGATTCCCCACCTCTGATTCCCCATCTCTGATTCCGCACATCCGATTCCCTGCCTCTGATTCCCCGCCTCTGATTCACCGCATCTGATTCCCCACATCTGATTCCCCAGCTCTGATTCCCCGCCTCTGATTCCCCAACTCTGATTCCCCACCTCTGATTCCCCAGCTCTGATTACCCACCTCTGATTCCCCATATCTAATTCCCAGCCTCTGAATCCCCAACTCTGATTCCCTGCATCTAATTCCCAAGCTCTGATTCCCCGCCTCTGATTCCCCGTGTCTGATTTCCTGCCTCTGATTCCCCGCCTCTGATTACCCATGTCTGATTCACCGCCTCTGTTTCCCCGCCTCTGATTCCCCGCCTCTGTTTCCCCATATCTAATTCCCCACCTCTGATGCACCAACTCTGATTCCCCGCCTCTGATTCCCCAGCTCTGATTCCCCGCCTCTGATTCCCCGCATCCGATTCCCCATATCTGATTCCCCGCCTCTGTTTCCCCGCCTCTGATTCCCCGCCTCTGTTTCCCCATATCTGATTCCCCGCCTCTGATTCCCAACTATGATTCCCCGCCTCTGATACCCCAGCTCTGATTCCCTGCCTCTGATTCCCCGCGTTCTATTCCCTGCCTCTGATTCCCCGCCTGTGATTCCCTATCTCTGATTCAACACCTCTGATTCCCCACCTCTGATTCCCCATATCTAATTCCCCGCCTCTGTTTGCCCGCCTCTGATTCCCCGCCTCTGTTTCCCCATATCTGATTCCCCGCCACTGAATCCCCAACTCTGATTCCCTGCCTCTGATTCCCCAGCTCTGATTCCCCGCCTTTGATTCCCCCCGTCTGATTCCCAGCCTCTGAATCCCCGTGTCTGATATCCTGCCTCTGATTCCCCGCCTCTGATTCCCCATCTCAGATTCACCGCCTCTGATTCCCCACCTCTGATTCCCCATCTCTGATTCCGCACATCCGATTCCCTGCCTCTGATTCCCCGACTCTGATTCCCCACCTCTGATTCCCCAGCTCTGATTCCCCGCCTCTGATTCCCCAACTCTGATTCCCTGCCTCTGATTCCCCGCCTCTGTTTCCCTATATCTAAGTCCCTGCCTCTGATTCCCCAACTCTGATTCCCCACCTCTGATTCCCCAGCTCTGATTACCCACCTCTGATTCCCCTAATCTAATTCCCTGCCTCTGTTTCCCCGCCTCTGATTCCCCGCCACTGTTTCCCCATATCTGATTCTCCGCCTCTGAATCCCCAACTCTGATTCCCTGCATCTAATTCCCCAGCTCTGATTCCCCGCCTCTGATTCCCCGTGTCTGATTTCCTGCCTCCGATTCCCCGCCTCTGATTAACCATGTCTAATTCACCGCCTCTGATTCCCCACCTCTGATTCCCCATCTCTGATTCCGCACATCCGATTCCCAGACTCTGATTCCCCATCTCTGATTCCCCGCCTCTGATTCCCCAACTCTGATTCCCCACCTCTGATTCCCCAGCTCTGATTCCCCGCCTCTGATTCCCCGTGTTTGATTCCCTGCCTCTGATTCCCCGCCTCTGATTCCACATCTCTGATTCACCGCCTTTGATTCGCCACCTCTGATTCCCCATATCTGATTCCTCGCCTCTGTTTCCCCGCCTCTGATTTCCCGCCTCTGATTCCCCATATCTCATTCCCCGCCTCTGATTCCCCATCTCTGATTCCCGGACTCTGATTCCCCACCTCTGATTCCCGGCCTCTGATTCGCTGCTTCTGATTCTGATTCCCTGCCTCTGATTCCCCATCTCTGATTCCGCACATCTAATTCCCCGCCTCTGTTTCCCCGCCTCTGATTCCCCGCCTCTGTTTCCCCATATCTAAGTCCCCGCCTCTGATTCCCCAACTTTGATTCCCCACCTCTGATTCCCCAGCTCTGATTCCCCGCCTCTGATTCCCCGCATCTGATTCCCTGCATCTGATTCCCAGCCTCTGATTCCCTGCCTCTGATTCCCAAACTCTGATTCCCCACCTCTGATTCCCCATATCTGATTCCCCGCCTCTGTTTCCCCGCATCTGATTCCCCGCCTCTGATTCGCTGCTTCTGATTCTGATTCCCTGCCTCTGATTCCCCATCTCTGATTCCGCACATCTAATTCCCCGCCTCTGTTTCCCCGCCTCTGATTCCCCGCCTCTGTTTCCCCATATCTAAGTCCCCGCCTCTGATTCCCCAACTTTGATTCCCCACCTCTGATTCCCCAGCTCTGATTCCCCACCTCTGATTCCCGGCCTCTGATTCGCTGCTTCTGATTCTGATTCCCTGCCTCTGATTCCCCATCTCTGATTCCGCACATCTAATTCCCCGCCTCTGTTTCCCCGCCTCTGATTCCCCGCCTCTGTTTCCCCATATCTAAGTCCCCGCCTCTGATTCCCCAACTTTGATTCCCCACCTCTGATTCCCCAGCTCTGATTCCCCGCCTCTGATTCCCCGCATCTGATTCCCTGCATCTGATTCCCAGCCTCTGATTCCCTGCCTCTGATTCCCAAACTCTGATTCCCCACCTCTGATTCCCCATATCTGATTCCCCGCCTCTGTTTCCCCGCATCTGATTCCCCGCCTCTGATTCGCTGCTTCTGATTCTGATTCCCTGCCTCTGATTCCCCATCTCTGATTCCGCACATCTAATTCCCCGCCTCTGTTTCCCCGCCTCTGATTCCCCGCCTCTGTTTCCCCATATCTAAGTCCCCGCCTCTGATTCCCCAACTTTGATTCCCCACCTCTGATTCCCCAGCTCTGATTCCCCGCCTCTGATTCCCCGCATCTGATTCCCTGCATCTGATTCCCAGCCTCTAATTCCCTGCCTCTGATTCCCAAACTCTGATTCCCCACCTCTGATTCCCCATATCTGATTCCCCGCCTCTGTTTCCCCATATCTTATTCCCCGCCTCTGTTTCCCCGCCTCTGATTCCCCGCCTCTGATTCCCCGTGTCTGATTTCCTGCCTCTGATTCCCCGCTTCTGATTACCCATGTCTGATTCACCGCCTCTGATTCCCCACCTCTGATTCCCCATCTCTGATTCCGCACATCCGATTCCCAGCCTCTGATTCCCCATCTCTGATTCCCCGCCTCTGATTCCCCAACTCTGATTCCCCACCTCTGATTCCCCAGCTCTGATTCCCCGCCTCTGATTCCCCGTGTTTGATTCCCTGCCTCTGATTCCCCGCCTCTGATTCCCCATCTCTGATTCACAGCCTTTGATTCGCCACCTCTGATTCCCCATATCTGATTCCTCGCCTCTGTTTCCCCGCCTCTGATTTCCCGCCTCTGATTCCCCATATCTCATTCCCCACCTCTGATTCCCCATCTCTGATTCCGCACATCCGATTCACTGCCTCTGATTCCCCAGCTCTGATTCCCCGCCTCTGATTCCCCACGTCTTATTCCCTGCTTCTGATTCTGATTCCCTGCCTCTGATTCCCCATCTCTGATTCTGCACATCTGATTCCCTGCCTCTGATTCCCCACCTCTGATTCCCCATATCTGATTCCCCGCCTCTGAATCCCCATCTCTGATTCCCGGACTCTGATTACCCACCTCTGATTCCCGGCCTCTTATTACCAGCATCTGATTCCAGGCCTCTGATTCCCGGCCTCTGATTCCCCACCTGTGATTCCCCAGCTCTGATTCCCCGCCTCTGATTCCCCGCATCTGATTCCCTGCATCTGATTCCATGCCTCTGATTCCCTGCCTCTGATTCCCAACCTCTGATTCCCCACCACTGATTCCCCATATCTGATTCCCAGCCTCTGTTTCCCCGCCTCTGATTCCCCGCCTCTGTTTCCCCATATCTGATTCCCGGCCTCTGATTCCCCGCCTCTGATTCCCCGCCTCTGATTCCCTGCCTCTGATTCCACATCTCCGATCCCGCAAATCTGATTCCCTGCCTCTGATTCCCCGCCTCCGATTCCCCGCCTCTGATTCCCTGCCTCTGATTCCCAACCTCTGATTCCCCACCTCTGATTCCCCGCCTCTGATTCCCTGCCTCTGATTCCCCATCTCTGATTCACCGCCTTTGATTCGCCACCTCTGATTCCCCATATCTTATTCCTCGCCTCTGTTTACCCGCCTCTGATTCCCCGCCTCTGATTCCCCATATCTCATTCCCCGCCTCTGATTCCCCACCTCTGATTCTCGGCCTCTTATTCCCAGCATCTGATTCCAGGCCTCTGATTCCCGGCCTCTGATTCCCCGCTTCTGATTCTGATTCCCTGCCTCTGATTCCCCATCTCTGATTCCACACATCTGATTCCCTGCCTCTGATTCCCCACCTCTGATTCCCCATATCTGATTCCCCACCTCTGTTTCCCCGCCTCTGATTCCCCGCCTCTGTTTCCCCATATCTAATTCCCCACCTCTGATGCACCAACTCTGATTCCCCGCCTCTGATTCCCCAGCTCTGATTCCCCGCCTCTGATTCCCCGCATCCGATTCCCCATATCTGATTCCCCGCCTCTGTTTCCCAACTATGATCCCCCGCCTCTGATTCCCCAGCTCTGATTCCCTGCCTCTGATTCCCCGCGTTCTATTCCCTGCCTCTGATTCCCCGCCTGTGATTCCCCACCTCTGATTCACCACCTCTGATTCCCCACCTCTGATTCCCCATATCTAATTCCCCGCCTCTGTTTGCCCGCCTCTGATTCCCCGCCTCTGTTTCCCCATATCTGATTCCCCGCCTCTGAAACCCCAACTCTGATTCCCTGCCTCTGATTCCCCAGCTCTGATTCCCTGCCTCTGATTCCCCGCGTTCTATTCCCTGCCTCTGATTCCCCGCCTGTGATTCCCCATCTCTGATTCACCACCTCTGATTCCCCACCTCTGATTCCCCATATCTAATTCCCCGCCTCTGTTTGCCCGCCTCTGATTCCCCGCCTCTGTTTCCCCATATCTGATTCCCCGCCTCTGAAACCCCAGCTCTGATTCCCCGCCTTTGATTCCCCCCGTCTGATTCCCAGCCTCTGAATCCCCGTGTCTGATATCCTGCCTCTGATTCCCCGCCTCTGATTCCTCATCTCAGATTCACCGCCTCTGATTCCCCACCTCTGATTCCCCATCTCTGATTCCGCACATCCGATTCCCTGCCTCTGATTCCCCGACTCTGATTCCCCACCTCTGATTCCCCAGCTCTGATTCCCCGCCTCTGATTCCCCAACTCTGATTCCTCGCCTCTGATAACGCAGCTCTGATTCCCCGCCTCCGATTCCCCGTGTTTGATGCCCTGCCTCTGATTCCCCGCCTCTGATTCCCCATCTCTGATTCACCGCCTTTGATTCGCCACCTCTGATTCCCCATATCTGATTCCTCGCCTCTGTTTCCCCGCCTCTGATTCCCCGCCTCTGATTCCCCATATCTCATTCCCCGCCTCTGATTCCCCATCTCTGATTCCCGGACTCTGATTCCCCACCTCTGATTCCAGGCCTCTTATTCCCGGCATTAGATTCCGGCCTCTGATTCCCGGCCTCTGATTCCCTGCTTCTGATTCTGATTCCCTGCCTCTGATTCCCCATTTCTGATTCCGCACATCTAATTCCCTGCCTCTGATTCCCCACCTCTGATTCCCCATATCTGATTCCCCGCCTCTGTTTCCCCGCCTCTGATTCCCCGCCTCTGTTTCCCCATATCTAAGTCCCCACCTCTGATTCCCCAACTCTGATTCCCCACCTCTGATTCCCCAGCTCTGATTACCCACCTCTGATTCCCCATATCTGATTCCCCGCCTCTGTTTCTCCGCCTCTGATTCACCGCCACTGTTTCCCCATATCTGGTTCCCCGCCTCTGAATCCCCAACTCTGATTCCCTGCATCTAATTCCCCAGCTCTGATTCCCCGCCTCTGATTCCCCGTGTCTGATTTCCTGCCTCTGATTCCCCGCCTCTGATTACCCATGTCTGATTCACCGCCTCTGATTCCCCACCTCTGATTCCCCATCTCTGATTCCGCACATCCGATTCCCAGCCTCTGATTCCCCATCTCTGATTCCCCGCCTCTGATTCCCCAACTCTGATTCCCCACCTCCGATTCCCCAGCTCTGATTCCCCGCCTCTGATTCCCCGTGTTTGATTCCCTGCCTCTGATTCCCCGCCTCTGATTCCCCATCTCTGATTCACCGCCTTTGATTCGCCACCTCTGATTCCCCATATCTGATTCCTCGCCTCTGTTTACCCGCCTCAGATTCCCCGCCTCTGATTCCCCATGTCTCATTCCCCGCCTCTGTTTCCCCATCTCTGATTCCCGGACTCTGATTCCCCACCTCTGATTCCCGGCCTCTGATTCCCTGCTTCTGATTCTGATTCCCTGCCTCTGATTCCCCATCTCTGATTCCGCACATCTAATTCCCTGCCTCTGATTCCCCACCTCTGATTCCCCATATCTGATTCCCCGCCTCTGTTTCCCCGCCTCTGATTCCCCGCCTCTGTTTCCCCATATCTAAGTCCCCGCCGCTGATTCCCCAACTTTGATTCCCCACCTCTGATTCCCCAGCTCTGATTCCACGCCTCTGATTCCCCGCATCTGATTCCCTGCATCTGATTCCCAGCCTCTGATTCCCTGCCTCTGATTCCCAACCTCTGATTCCCCACCTCTGATTCCCCGCCTCTGATTCCCCGCCTCTGTTTCCCCATATCTGATTCCCCGCCTCTATTTGCCCGCCTCTGATTCCCCGCCTCTGTTTCCCCATATCTGATTACCCGCCTCTGAATCCCCAACTCTGATTCCCTGCCTCTAATTTCCCAGCTCTGATTCCCCGCCTCTGATTCCCCGTGTCTGATTTCCTGCCTCTGATTCCCCGCCTCTGATTACCCATGTCTGATTCACCGCCTCTGATTCCCCACCTATGATTCCCCATCTCTGATTCCGCACATCCGATTCACTGCCTCTGATTCCCCAGCTCTGATTCCCCGCCTCTGATTCCCCGCGTCTTATTCCCTGCTTCTGAATCTGATTCCCTGCCTCTGATTCCCCATCTCTGATTCTGCACATCTGATTCCTCGCCTCTGTTTACCCGCCTCTGATTCCCCGCCTCTGATTCCCCATATCTCATTCCCCACCTCTGATTCCCCATCTCTGATTCCCGGACTCTGATTCCCCACTTCTGATTCCCGGCCTCTGATTCCCTGCTTCTGATTCTGATTCCCTGCCTCTGATTCCCCATCTCTGATTCCGCACATCTAATTCCCTGCCTCTGATTCCCCACCTCTGATTCCCCATATCTGATTCCCCGCCTCTGTTTCCCCGCCTCTGATTCCCCGCCTATGTTTCCCCATATCTAAGTCCCCGCCTCTGATTCCCCAACTTTGATTCCCCACCTCTGATTCCCCAGCTCTGATTGCCCGCCTCTGATTCCCCGCATCTGATTCCCTGCATCTGATTCCCAGCCTCTGATTCCCTGCCTCTGATTCCCAAACTCTGATTCCCCACCTCTGATTCCCCATATCTGATTCCCCGCCTCTGTTTCCCCGCCTCTGATTCCCCGCCTCTGTTTCCCCATATCTGATTCCCCGCCTCTATTTGCCCGCCTCTGATTCCCCGCCTCTGTTTCCCCATATCTGATTACCCGCCTCTGAATCCCCAACTCTGATTCCCTGCCTCTAATTTCCCAGCTCTGATACCCCGCCTCTGATTCCCCGTGTCTGATTTCCTGCCTCTGATTCCCCGCCTCTGATTACCCATGTCTGATTCACCGCCTCTGATTCCCCACATCTGATTACCCATCTCTGATTCCGCACATCCGATTCACTGCCTCTGATTCCCCAGCTCTGATTCCCCGCCTCTGATTCCCCGCGTCTTATTCCCTGCTTCTGATTCTGATTCCCTGCCTCTGATTCCCCATCTCTGATTCTGCACATCTGATTCCCTGCCTCTGATTCCCCACCTCTGATTCCCCATATCTGATTCCCCGCCTCTGAATCCCCATCTCTGATTCCCAGACACTGATTCCCCACCTCTGATTCCCGGCCTCATATTACCAGCATCTGATTCCAGGCCTCTGATTCCCCGCCTCTGATTCCCCGCTTCTGATTCTGATTCCCTGCCTCTGATTCCCCATCTCTGATTCCGCACATCTGATTCCCTGCCTCTGATTCCCCACCTCTGATTCCCCATATCTGATTCCCCGCCTCTGTTTCCCCGCCTCTGATTCCCCGCCTCTGTTTCCCCATATCTAATTCCCCACCTCTGATGCACCAACTCTGATTCCCCGCCTCTGATTCCCCAGCTCTGATTCCCCGCCTCTGATTCCCCGCATCCGATTCCCCATATCTGATTCCCCGCCTCTGTTTCCCCGCCTCTGATTCCCCGCCTCTGTTTTCCCATATCTGATTCCCCGCCTCTGATTCCCAACTATGATTCCCCGCCTCTGATTCCCCAGCTCTGATTCCATGCCTCTGATTCCCCGCGTTCTATTCCCTGACTCTGATTCCCCGCCTGTGATTCCCCATCTCTGATTCACCACCTCTGATTCCCCACCTCTGATTCCCCATATCTAATTCCCCGCCTCTGTTTGCCCGCCTCTGATTCCCCGCCTCTGTTTCCCCATATCTGATTCCCCGCCACTGAATCCCCAACTCTGATTCCCTGCCTCTGATTCCCCAGCTCTGATTCCCCGCCTTTGATTCCCCCCGTCTGATTCCCAGCCTCTGAATCCCCGTGTCTGATATCCTGCCTCTGATTCCCCGCCTCTGATTCCCCATCTCAGATTCACGGCCTCTGATTCCCCACCTCTGATTCCCTATCTCTGATTCCCCATCTCTGATTCCGCACATCTGATTCCCTGCCTCTGATTCCCCACCTCTGATTCCCCATATCTGATTCCCCGCCTCTGTTTCCCCGCCTCTGATTCCCCGCCTCTGTTTCCCCATATCTAATTCCCCACCTCTGATGCACCAACTCTGATTCCCCGCCTCTGATTCCCCAGCTCTGATTCCCCGCCTCTGATTCCCCGCATCCGATTCCCCATATCTGATTCCCCGCCTCTGTTTCCCCGCCTCTGATTCCCCGCCTCTGTTTTCCCATATCTGATTCCCCGCCTCTGATTCCCAACTATGATTCCCCGCCTCTGATTCCCCAGCTCTGATTCCCTGCCTCTGATTCCCCGCGTTCTATTCCCTGCCTCTGATTCCCCGCCTGTGATTCCCCATCTCTGATTCACCACCTCTGATTCCCCACCTCTGATTCCCCATATCTAATTCCCCGCCTCTGTTTGCCCGCCTCTGATTCCCCGCCTCTGTTTCCCCATATCTGATTCCCCGCCACTGAATCCCCAACTCTGATTCCCTGCCTCTGATTCCCCAGCTCTGATTCCCCGCCTTTGATTCCCCCCGTCTGATTCCCAGCCTCTGAATCCCCGTGTCTGATATCCTGCCTCTGATTCCCCGCCTCTGATTCCCCATCTCAGATTCACCGCCTCTGATTCCCCACCTCTGATTCCCCATCTCTGATTCCGCACATCCGATTCCCTGCCTCTGATTCCCCGACTCTGATTCCCCACCTCTGATTCCCCAGCTCTGATTCCCCGCCTCTGATTCCCCAACTCTGATTCCCCGCCTCTGATTCCCCGCCTCTGTTTCCCCATATCTAAGTCACCGCCTCTGATTCCCCAACTCTGATTCCCCACCTCTGATTCCCCAGCTCTGATTACCCACCTCTGATTCCCCATATCTAATTCCCTGCCTCTGTTTCCCCGCCTCTGATTCCCCGCCACTGTTTCCCCGTGTCTGATTTCCTGCCTCTGATTCCCCGCCTCTGATTACCCATGTCTAATTCACCGCCTCTGATTCCCCACCTCTGATTCCCCATCTCTGATTCCGCACATCCGATTCCCAGCCTCTGATTCCCCATCTCTGATTCCCCGCCTCTGATTCCCCAACTCTGATTCCCCACCTCTGATTCCCCAGCTCTGATTCCCCGCCTCTGATTCCCCGTGTTTGATTCCCTGCCTCTGATTCCCCGCCTCTGATTCCCCATCTCTGATTCACCGCCTTTGATTCGCCACCTCTGATTCCCCATATCTGATTCCTCGCCTCTGTTTCCCCGCCTCTGATTTCCCGCTTCTGATTCCCCATATCTCATTCCCCGCCTCTGATTCCCCATCTCTGATTCCCGGACTCTGATTCCCCACCTCTGATTCCCGGCCTCTGATTCGCTGCTTTGGATTCTGATTCCCTGCCTCTGATTCCCCATCTCTGATTCCGCACATCTAATTCCCCGCCTCTGTTTCCCCGCCTCTGATTCCCCGCCTCTGTTTCCCCATATCTAAGTCCCCGCCTCTGATTCCCCAACTTTGATTCCCCACCTCTGATTCCCCAGCACTGATTCCCCGCCTCTGATTCCCCGCATCTGATTCCCTGCATCTGATTCACAGCCTCTGATTCCCTGCCTCTGATTCCCAAACTCTGATTCCCCACCTCTGATTCCCCATATCTGATTCCCCGCCTCTGTTTCCCCGCCTCTGATTCCCCGCCTCTGATTCCCCGCATCCGATTCCCCATATCTGATTCCCCGCCTATGATTCCCAACTATGATTCCCCGCCTCTGATTCCCCAGCTCTGATTCCCAGCCTCTGAATCCCCGTGTCTGATATCCTGCCTCTGATTCCCCGCCTCTGATTCCCCATCTCAGATTCACCGCCTCTGATTCCCCACCTCTGATTCCCCATCTCTGATTCCGCACATCCGATTCCCTGCCTCTGATTCCCCGCCTCTGATTCCCCAACTTTGATTCCCCACCTCTGATTCCCCAGCTCTGATTCCCCGCCTCTGATTCCCCGCATCTGATTCCCCACCTCTGATTCCCCAGCTCTGATTCCCCGCCTCTGATTCCCCAACTCTGATTCCCCACCTCTGATTCCCCAGCTCTGATTACCCACCTCTGATTCCCCATATCTAATTCCCAGCCTCTGTTTCCCCGCCTCTGATTCCCCGCCACTGTTTCCCCATATCTGATTCTCCGCCTCTGAATCCCCAACTCTGATTCCCTGCATCTAATTCCCCAGTTCTGATTCCCCGCCTCTGATTCCCCGTGTCTGATTTCCTGCCTCTGTTTCCCCGCCTCTGATTCCCCGCCTCTGTTTCCCCATATCTGATTCCCCGCCTCTGTTTCCCCACCTCTGATTCCCCGCCTCTGATTCCCCGTGTCTGATTTCCTGCCTCTGATTCCCCGCCTCGGATTACCCATGTCTGATTCACCGCCTCTGATTCCCCACCTCTGATTCCCCATCTCTGATTCCGCACATCCGATTCCCAGCCTCTGATTCCCCATCTCTGATTCCCCGCCTCTGATTCCCCAACTCTGATTCCCCACCTCTGATTCCCCAGCTCTGATTCCCCGCCTCTGATTCCCCGTGTTTGATTCCCTGCCTCTGATTCCCCGCCTCTGATTCCCCATCTCTGATTCACCGCCTTTGATTCGCCACCTCTGATTCCCCATATCTGATTCCTCGCCTCTGTTTCCCCGCCTCTGATTTCCCGCCTCTGATTCCCCATATCTCATTCCCCGCCTCTGATTCCCCATCTCTGATTCCCGGACTCTGATTCCCCACCTCTGATTCCCGGCCTCTGATTCGCTGCTTCTGATTCTGATTCCCTGCCTCTGATTCCGCACATCTAATTCCCCGCCTCTGTTTCCCCGCCTCTGATTCCCCGCCTCTGTTTCCCCATATCTAAGTCCCCGCCTCTGATTCCCCAACTTTGATTCCCCACCTCTGATTCCCCAGCTCTGATTCCCCGCCTCTGATTCCCCGAATCTGATTCCCCACCTCTGATTCCCCAGCTCTGATTCCCCGCCTCTGATTCCCCAACTCTGATTCCCCGCCTCTGTTTCCCCGCCTCTGTTTCCCCATATCTGATTCCCCATCTCTGATTCCGCACATCCGATTCCCTGCCTCTGATTCCCCGCCTCTGATTCCCCAACTTTGATTCCCCACCTCTGATTCCCCAGCTCTGATTCCCCGCCTCTGATACCCCGCATCTGATTCCCCACCTCTGATTCCCCAGCTCTGATTCCCCGCCTCTGATTCCCCAACTCTGATTCCCCACCTCTGATTCCCCAGCTCTGATTACCCACCTCTGATTCCCCATATCTAATTCCCAGCCTCTGTTTCCCCGCCTCTGATTCCCCGCCACTGTTTCCCCATATCTGATTCTCCGCCTCTGAATCCCCAACTCTGATTCCCTTCATCTAATTCCCCAGCTCTGATTCCCCGCCTCTGATTCCCCGTGTCTGATTTCCTGCCTCTGTTTCCCCGCCTCTGATTACCCATGTCTGATTCACCGCCTCTGTTTCCCCGCCTCTGATTCCCCGCCTCTGTTTCCCCATATCTAATTCCCCACCTCTGATGCACCAACTCTGATTCCCCGCCTCTGATTCCGCAGCTCTGATTCCCCGCCTCTGATTCCCCGCATCCGATTCCCCATATCTGATTCCCCGCCTCTGTTTCCCCGCCTCTGATTCCCCGCCTCTGTTTCCCCATATCTGATTCCCCGCCTCTGATTCCCAACTATGATTCCCCGCCTCTGATTCCCCAGCTCTGATTCCCTGCCTCTGATTCCCCGCGTTCTATTCCCTGCCTCTGATTCCCCGCCTGTGATTCCCCATCTCTGATTCACCACCTCTGATTCCCCACCTCTGATTCCCCATATCTAATTCCCCGCCTCTGTTTGCCCGCCTCTGATTCCCCGCCTCTGTTTCCCCATATCTGATTCCCCGCCACTGAATCCCAAACTCTGATTCCCTGCCTCTGATTCCCCAGCTCTGATTCCCCGCCTTTGATTCCCCCCGTCTGATTCCCAGCCTCTGAATCCCCGTGTCTGATATCCTGCCTCTGATTCCCCGCCTCTGATTCCCCATCTCAGATTCACCGCCTCTGATTCCCCACCTCTGATTCCCCATCTCTGATTCCGCACATCCGATTCCCTGCCTCTGATTCCCCGACTCTGATTCCCCACCTCTGATTCCCCAGCTCTGATTCCCCGCCTCTGATTCCCCAAATCTGATTCCCCGCCATTGATTCCCCACCTATGTTTCCCCATATCTAAGTCCCCGCCTCTGATTCCCCAACTCTGATTCCCCACCTCTGATTCCCCAGCTCTGATTACCCACCTCTGATTCCCCATATCTAATTCCCTGCCTCCGTTTCCCCGCCTCTGATTCCCCGCCACTGTTTCCCCATATCTGATTCTCCGCCTCTGAATCCCCAACTCTGATTCCCTGCATCTAATTCCCCAGCTCTGATTCCCAGCCTCTGATTCCCCGTGTCTGATTTCCTGCTTCTGATTCCCCGCCTCTGATTACCCATGTCTAATTCACCGCCTCTGATTCCCCACCTCTGATTCCCCATCTCTGATTCCGCACATCCGATTCCCAGCCTCTGATTCCCCATCTCTGATTCCCCGCCTCTGATTCCCCAACTCTGATTCCCCACCTCTGATTCCCCAGCTCTGATTCCCCGCCTCTGATTCCCCGTGTTTGATTCCCTGCCTCTGATTCCCCGCCTCTGATTCCCCAGCTCTAATTCCCCGCCTCTGATTCTTCGTGTTTGATTCCTCGCCTCTGTTTCCCCGCCTCTGATTTCCCGCCTCTGATTCCCCATATCTCATTCCCCGCCTCTGATTCCCCATCTCTGATTCCCGGACTCTGATTCCCCACCTCTGATTCCCGGCCTCTGATTCGCTGCTTCTGATTCTGATTGCCTGCCTCTGATTCCCCATCTTTGATTCCGCACATCTAATTCCCCGCCTCTGTTTCCCCGCCTCTGATTCCCCGCCTCTGTTTCCCCATATCTAAGTCCCCGCCTCTGATTCCCCAACTTTGATTCCCCACCTCTGATTCCCCAGCTCTGATTCCCCGCCTCTGATTCCCCGCATCTGATTCCCTGCATCTGATTCCCAGCCTCTGATTCCCTGCCTCTGATTCCCAAACTCTGATTCCCCACCTCTGATTCCCCATATCTGATTCCCCGCCTCTGTTTCCCCGCCTCTGATTCCCCGCCTCTGTTTCCCCATATCTGATTCCCCGCCTCTGTTTCCCCACCTCTGATTCCCCGCCTCTGATTCCCCGTGTCTGATTTCCTGCCTCTGATTCCCCGCCTCTGATTACCCATGTCTGATTCACCGCCTCTGATTCCCCACCTCTGATTTCCCATCTCTGATTCCGCACATCCGATTCCCAGCCTCTGATTCCCCATCTCTGATTCCCCGCCTCTGATTCCCCAACTCTGATTCCCCACCTCTGATTCCCCAGCTCTGATTCCCCGCATCTGATTCCCCGTGTTTGATTCCCTGCCTCTGATTCCCCGCCTCTGATTCCCCATCTCTGATTCACCGCCTTTGATTCGCCACCTCTGATTCCCCATATCTGATTCCTCGCCTCTGTTTCCCCGCCTCTGATTTCCCGCCTCTGATTCCCCATATCTCATTCCCCGCCTCTGATTCCCCATCTCTGATTCCCGGACTCTGATTCCCCACCTCTGATTCCCGGCCTCTGATTCGCTGCTTCTGATTCTGATTCCCTGCCTCTGATTCCCCATCTCTGATTCCGCACATCTAATTCCCCGCCTCTGTTTCCCCGCCTCTGATTCCCCGCCTCTGTTTCCCCATATCTAAGTCCCCGCCTCTGATTCCCCAACTTTGATTCCCCACCTCTGATTCCCCAGCTCTGATTCCCCGCCTCTGATTCCCCGCATCTGATTCCCCACCTCTGATTCCCCAGCTCTGATTCCCCGCCTCTGATTCCCCAACTCTGATTCCCCGCCTCTGATTCCCCGCCTCTGTTTCCCCATATCTGATTCCCCATCTCTGATTCCGCACATCCGATTCCCTGCCTCTGATTCCCCGCCACTGATTCCCCAACTTTGATTCCCCACCTCTGATTCCCCAGCTCTGATTCCCCGCCTCTGATTCCCCGCATCTGATTCCCCACCTCTGATTCCCCAGCTCTGATTCCCCGCCTCTGATTCCCCAACTCTGATTCCCCACCTCTGATTCCCCAGGTCTGATTACCCACCTCTGATTCCCCATATCTAATTCCCAGCCTCTGTTTCCCCGCCTCTGATTCCCCAACTTTGATTCCCCACCTCTGATTCCCCAACTCTGATTCCCTGCATCTAATTCCCCAGCTCTGATTCCCCGCCTCTGATTCTTCGTGTCTGATTTCCTGCCTCTGATTCCCCGCCTCTGATTACCCATGTCTGATTCACCGCCTCTGTTTCCCCGCCTCTGATTCCCCGCCTCTGTTTCCCCATATCTAATTCCCCACCTCTGATGCACCAAGTCTGATTCCCCGCCTCTGATTCCCCAGCTCTGATTCCCCGCCTCTGATACCCGCATCCGATTCCGCATATCTGATTCCACGCCTCTGTTTCCCCGCCTCTGATTCCCCGCCTCTGTTTCCCCATATCTGATTCCCCGCCTCTGATTCCCAACTATGATTCCACGCCTCTGTTTCCCCGCCTCTGATTCCCCACCTCTGTTTCCCCATATCTGATTCCCCGCCTCTGATTCGCAACTATGATTCCCCGCCTCTGATACCCCAACTCTGATTCCCCACCTCTGATTCCCCAGCTCTGATTCCCCGCCTCTGATTCCCCAACTCTGATTCCCCACCTCTGATTCCCCAGCTCTGATTACCCACCTCTGATTCCCCATATCTAATTCCCAGCCTCTGTTTCCCCGCCTCTGATTCCCCGCCACTGTTTCCCCATATCTGATTCTCCGCCTCTGAATCCCCAACTCTGATTCCCTGCATCTAATTCCCCAGCTCTGATTCCCCGCCTCTGTTTCCCCATATCTAATTCCCCACCTCTGATGCACCAACACTGATTCCCCGCCTCTGATTCCCCAGCTCTGATTCCCCGCCTCTGATTCCCCGCATCCGATTCCCCATATCTGATTCCACGCCTCTGTTTCCCCGCCTCTGATTCCCCGCCTCTGTTTCCCCATATCTGATTCCCCGCCTCTGATTCCCAACTATGATTCCCCGCCTCTGATTCCCCAGCTCTGATTCCCAGCCTCTGAATCCCCGTGTCTGATATCCTGCCTCTGATTCCCCGCCTCTGATTCCCCATCTCAGATTCACCGCCTCTGATTCCCCACCTCTGATTCCCCATCTCTGATTCCGCACATCCGATTCCCTGCCTCTGATTCCCCGCCTCTGATTCCCCAACTTTGATTCCCCGCCTCTGATTCCCCGCATCTGATTCCCCACCTCTGATTCCCCAGCTCTGATTCCCCGCCTCTGATTCCCCAACTCTGATTCCCCACCTCTGATTCCCCAGCTCTGATTACCCACCTCTGATTCCCCATATCTAATTCCCAGCCTCTGTTTCCCCGCCTCTGATTCCCCGCCAATGTTTCCCCATATCTGATTCTCCGCCTCTGAATCCCCAACTCTGATTCCCTGCATCTAATTCCCCAGCTCTGATACCCCGCCTCTGATTCCCCGTGTCTGATTTCCTGCCTCTGATTCCCCGCCTCTGATTACCCATGTCTGATTCACCGCCTCTGTTTCCCCGCCTCTGATTCCCCGCCTCTGTTTCCCCATATCTAATTCCCCACCTCTGATGCACCAACTCTGATTCCCCGCCTCTGATTCCCTAGCTCTGATTCCCCGCCTATGATTCACCGCATCCGATTCCCCATATCTGATTCCCCCCCTCTGTTTCCCCGCCTCTGATTCCCCGCCTCTGTTTCCCCATATCTGATTCCCCGCCTCTGATTCCCAACTATGATTCCCCGCCTCTGATTCCCCAGCTCTGATTCCCTGCCTCTGATTCCCCGCGTTCTATTCCCTGCCTCTGATTCCAAGCCTGTGATTCCCTATCTCTGATTCACCACCTCTGATTCCCCACCTCTGATTCCCCATATCTAATTCCCCGCCTCTGTTTGCCCGCCTCTGATTCCCCGCCTCTGTTTCCCCATATCTGATTCCCCGCCACTGAATCCCCAACTCTGATTCCCTGCCTCTGATTCCCCAGCTCTGATTCCCCGCCTTTGATTCCCCCCGTCTGATTCCCAGCCTCTGAATCCCCGTGTCTGATATCCTGCCTCTGATTCCCCGCCTCTGATTCCCCATATCAGATTCACCGCCTCTGATTCCCCACCTCTGATTCCCCATCTCTGATTCCGCACATCCGATTCCCTGCCTCTGATTCCCCGACTCTGATTCCCCACCTCTGATTCCCCAGCTCTGATTCCCCGCCTCTCATTCCCCAACTCTGATTCCCTGCCTCTGATTCCCCGCCTCTGTTTCCCCATATCTAAGTCCCCGCCTCTGATTCCCCAACTCTGATTCCCCACCTCTGATTCCCCAGCTCTGATTACCCACCTCTGATTCCCCTAATCTAATTCCCTGCCTCTTTTTCCCCGCCTCTGATTCCCCGCCACTGTTTCCCCATATCTGATTCTCCGCCTCTGAATCCCCAACTCTGATTCCCTGCATCTAATTCCCCAGCTCTGATTCCCCGCCTCTGATTCCCCGTGTCTGATTTCCTGCCTCCGATTCCCCGCCTCTGATTAACCATGTCTAATTCACCGCCTCTGATTCCCCACCTCTGATTCCCCATCTCTGATTCCGCACATCCGATTCCCAGCCTCTGATTCCCCATCTCTGATTCCCCGCCTCTGATTCCCCAACTCTGATTCCCCACCTCTGATTCCCCAGCTCTGATTCCCCGCTTCTGATTCCCAGTGTTTGAATCCCTGCCTCTGATTCCCCGCCTCTGATTCCCCATCTCTGATTCACCGCCTTTGATTCGCCACCTCTGATTCCCCATATCTGATTCCTCGCCTCTGTTTCCCCGCCTCTGATTTCCCGCCTCTGATACCCCATATCTCATTCCCCGCCTCTGATTCCCCATCTCTGATTCCCGGACTCTGATTCCCCACCTCTGATTCCCGGCCTCTGATTCGCTGCTTCTGATTCTGATTCCCTGCCTCTGATTCCCCATCTCTGATTCCGCACATCTAATTCCCCGCCTCTGTTTCCCCGCCTCTGATTCCCCGCCTCTGTTTCCCCATATCTAAGTCCCCGCCTCTGATTCCCCAACTTTGATTCCCCACCTCTGATTCCCCAGCTCTGATTCCCCGCCTCTGATTCCCCGCATCTGATTCCCTGCATCTGATTCCCAGCCTCTGATTCCCTGCCTCTGATTCCCAAACTCTGATTCCCCACCTCTGATTCCCCATATCTGATTCCCCGCCTCTGTTTCCCCGCCTCTGATTCCCCGCCTCTGTTTCCCCATATCTTATTCCCCGCCTCTGTTTCCCCGCCTCTGATTCCCCGCCTCTGATTCCCCGTGTCTGATTTCCTGCCTCTGATTCCCCGCTTCTGATTACCCATGTCTGATTCACCGCCTCTGATTCCCCACCTCTGATTCCCCATCTCTGATTCCGCACATCCGATTCCCAGCCTCTGATTCCCCATCTCTGATTCCCCGCCTCTGATTCCCCAACTCTGATTCCCCACCTCTGATTCCCCAGCTCTGATTCCCCGCCTCTGATTCCCCGTGTTTGATTCCCTGCCTCTGATTCCCCGCCTCTGATTCCCCATCTCTGATTCACAGCCTTTGATTCGCCACCTCTGATTCCCCATATCTGATTCCTCGCCTCTGTTTCCCCGCCTCTGATTTCCCGCCTCTGATTCCCCATATCTCATTCCCCGCCTCTGATTCCCCATCTCTGATTCCCGGACTCTGATTCCCCACCTCTGATTCCCGGCCTCTGATTCGCTGCTTCTGATTCTGATTCCCTGCCTCTGATTCCCCATCTCTGATTCCGCACATCTAATTCCCCGCCTCTGTTTCCCCGCCTCTGATTCCCCGCCTCTGTTTCCCCATATCTAAGTCCCCGCCTCTGATTCCCCAACTTTGATTCCCCACCTCTGATTCCCCAGCTCTGATTCCCCGCCTCTGATTCCCCGCATCTGATTCCCTGCATCTGATTCCCAGCCTCTGATTCCCTGCCTCTGATTCCCAAACTCTGATTCCCCACCTCTGATTCCCCATATCTGATTCCCCGCCTCTGTTTCCCCGCCTCTGATTCCCCGCCTCTGTTTCCCCATATCTTATTCCCCGCCTCTGTTTCCCCGCCTCTGATTCCCCGCCTCTGATTCCCCGTGTCTGATTTCCTGCCTCTGATTCCCCGCTTCTGATTACCCATGTCTGATTCACCGCCTCTGATTCCCCACCTCTGATTCCCCATCTCTGATTCCGCACATCCGATTCCCAGCCTCTGATTCCCCATCTCTGATTCCCCGCCTCTGATTCCCCAACTCTGATTCCCCACCTCTGATTCCCCAGCTCTGATTCCCCGCCTCTGATTCCCCGTGTTTGATTCCCTGCCTCTGATTCCCCGCCTCTGATTCCCCATCTCTGATTCACAGCCTTTGATTCGCCACCTCTGATTCCCCATATCTGATTCCTCGCCTCTGTTTCCCCGCCTCTGATTTCCCGCCTCTGATTCCCCATATCTCATTCCCCGCCTCTGATTCCCCATCTCTGATTCCCGGACTCTGATTCCCCACCTCTGATTCCCGGCCTCTGATTCGCTGCTTCTGATTCTGATTCCCTGCCTCTGATTCCCCATCTCTGATTCCGCACATCTAATTCCCCGCCTCTGTTTCCCCGCCTCTGATACCCCGCCTCTGTTTCCCCATATCTGATTCCCCGCCTCTGTTTCCCCGCCTCTGATTCCCCGCCTCTGTTTCCCCATATCTAAGTCCCCGCCTCTGATTCCCCAACTCTGATTCCTCACCTCTGATTCCCCAGCTCTTATTGCCCGCCTCTGATTCCCCGCATCTGATTCCCTCCATCTGATTCCCAGCCTCTGATTCCCTGCCTCTGATTCCCAAACTCTGATTCCCCACCTCTGATTCCCCATATCTGATTCCCCGCCTCTGTTTCCCCGCCTCTGATTCCCCGCCTCTGTTTCCCCTTATCTGATTCCCCGCCTCTATTTGCCCGCCTCTGATTCCCCGCCTCTGTTTCCCCATATCTGATTACCCGCCTCTGAATCCCCAACTCTGATTCCCTGCCTCTAATTTCCCAGCTCTGATTCCCCGCCTCTGATTCCCCGTGTCTGATTTCCTGCCTCTGATTCCCCGCCTCTGATTACCCATGTCTGATTCACCGCCTCTGATTCCCCACCTCTGATTCCCCATCTCTGATTCCGCACATCCGATTCACTGCCTCTGATTCCCCAGCTCTGATTCCCCGCCTCTGATTCCCCGCGTCTTATTCCCTGCTTCTGATTCTGATTCCCTGCCTCTGATTCCCCATCTCTGATTCTGCACATCTGATTCCCTGCCTCTGATTCCCCACCTCTGATTCCCCATATCTGATTCCCCGCCTCTGAATCCCCATCTCTGATTCCCGGACTCTGATTACCCACCTCTGATTCCCGGCCTCTTATTACCAGCATCTGATTCCAGGCCTCTGATTCCCGGCCTCTGATTCCCCGCCTCTGTTTCCCCATATCTAATTCCCCACCTCTGATGCACCAACTCTGATTCCCCGCCTCTGATTCCCCGCCTCTGATTCCCCGCCTCTGTTTCCCCATATCTAATTCCCCACCTCTGATGCACCAACTCTGATTCCCCGCCTCTGATTCCCCAGCTCTGATTCCCCGCCTCTGATTCCCCGCATCCGATTCCCCATATCTGATTCCCCGCCTCTGTTTCCCCGCCTCTGATTCCCCACCTCTGATTCCCAACTATGATTCCCCGCCTCTGATTCCCCAGCTCTGATTCCCTGCCTCTGATTCCCCGCGTTCTATTCCCTGCCTCTGATTCCCCGCCTGTGATTCCCCATCTCTGATTCACCACCTCTGATTCCCCACCTCTGATTCCCCATATCTAATTCCCCGCCTCTGTTTGCCCGCCTCTGATTCCCCGCCTCTGTTTCCCCATATCTGATTCCCCGCCACTGAATCCCAACTCTGATTCCCTGCCTCTGATTCCCCAGCTCTGATTCCCCGCCTTTGATTCCCCCCGTCTGATTCCCAGCCTCTGAATCCCGGTGTCTGATATCCTGCCTCTGATTCCCCGCCTCTGATTCCCCATCTCAGATTCACCGCCTCTGATTCCCCACCTCTGATTCCCCATCTCTGATTCCGCACATCCGATTCCCTGCCTCTGATTCCCCGACTCTGATTCCCCACCTCTGATTCCCCAGCTCTGATTCCCCGCCTCTGATTCCCCAACTCTGATTCCCCGCCTCTGATTCCCCGCCTCTGTTTCCCCATATCTAAGTCCCCGCCTCTGATTCCCCAACTCTGATTCCCCACCTCTGATTCCCCAGCTCTGATTACCCACCTCTGATTCCCCATATCTAATTCCCAGCCTCTGTTTCCCCGCCTCTGATTCCCCGCCACTGTTTCCCCATATCTGATTCTCCTACTCTGAATCCCCAACTCTGATTCCCTGCATCTAATTCCCCAGCTCTGATTCCCCGCCTCTGATTCCCCGTGTCTGATTTCCTGCCTCTGATTCCCCGCCTCTGATTACCCATGTCTGATTCACCGCCTCTGATTCCCCACCTCTGATTCCCCATATCTGATTCCTCGCCTCTGTTTCCCCGCCTCTGATTTCCCGCCTCTGATTCCCCATATCTCATTCCCCGCCTCTGATTCCCCATCTCTGATTCCCGGACTCTGATTCCCCACCTCTGATTCCCGGCCTCTGATTCGCTGCTTCTGATTCTGATTCCCTGCCTCTGGTTCCCCATCTCTGATTCCGCACATCTAATTCCCCGCCTCTGTTTCCCCACCTCTGATTCCCCGCCTCTGTTTCCCCATATCTAAGTCCCCGCCTCTGATTCCCCAACTTTGATTCCCCACCTCTGATTCCCCAGCTCTGATTCCCCGCCTCTGATTCCCCGCATCTGATTCCCTGCATCTGATTCCCAGCCTCTGATTCCCTGCCTCTGATTCCCAAACTCTGATTCCCCACCTCTGATTCCCCATATCTGATTCCCCGCCTCTGTTTCCCCGCCTCTGATTCCCCGCCTCTGTTTCCCCATATCTGATTCCCCGCCTCTATTTGCCCGCCTCTGATTCCCCGCCTCTGTTTCCCCATATCTGATTACCCGCCTCTGAATCCCCAACTCTGATTCCCTGCCTCTAATTTCCCAGCTCTGATTCCCCGCCTCTGATTCCCCGTTTCTGATTTCCTGCCTCTGATTCCCCGCCTCTGATTACCCATGTCTGATTCACCGCCTCTGATTCCCCACCTCTGATTCCCCATCTCTGATTCCGCATATCCGATTCACTGCCTCTGATTCCCCAACTCTGATTCCCCGCCTCTGATTCCCAGCGTCTTATTCCCTGCTTCTGATTCTGATTCCCTGCCTCTGATTCCCCATCTCTGATTCTGCACATCTGATTCCCTGCCTCTGATTCCCCACCTCTGATTCGCCATATCTGATTCCCCGCCTCTGTTTCCCTGCCTCTGATTCCCCGCCTCTGTTTCCCCATATCTAAGTCCCCGCCTCTGATTCCCCAACTCTGATTCCCCACCTCTGATTCCCCAGCTCTGATTCCCCGCCTCTGATTCCCCGCATCTGATTCCCTGCATCTGATTCCCAGCCTCTGATTCCCTGCCTCTGATTCCCAACCTCTGATTCCCCACCTCTGATTCCCCATATCTGATTCCCCGCCTCTGTTTCCCCGCCTCTGATTCCCCGCCTCTGTTTCCCCATATCTGATTCCCCGCCTCTATTTCCCTTCCTCTGATTCCCAGCCTCTGATTCCCCATATCTAATTCCCCGCCTCTGATTCCCCAACTCTGATTCCCCGCCTCTGATTCCCCAGCTCTGAATCCCCGCATCTGATTCCCCGCGTCTGATTACCGGCCTCTGATTCCCCGCTCTGATTCCCCATTTCTGATTCACAACCTCTGATTCCCCACCTCTGATTCCCCATATCTGATTTGCCGCCTCTGTTTCCCCGCCTCTGATTCCCCGCCTCTGATTCACCAGCTATGATTCCCCGCCTCTGATTCCCCGCCTCTGATTCCCTCCCTCTGATTCCCCGCCTCTGATTCCACATCTCTGATTCACCACCTCTGATTCATTGCGTCTGATTCCCCGCCTCTGTTTCCCCGCCTCTGATTCCCCGCCTCTGTTTCCCCATATCTAAGTCCCCGCCTCTGATTCCCCAACTCTGATTCCCCACCTCTGATTCCCCAGCTCTGATTCCCCGCCTCTGATTCCCCGCATCTGATTCCCTGCATCTGATTCCCAGCCTCTGATTCCCTGCCTCTGATTCCCAACCTCTGATTCCGCACCTCTGATTCCCCAACTTTGATTCCCCACCTCTGATTCCCCAGCTCTGATTCCCCGCCTCTGATTCCCCGCATCTGATTCCCTGCATCTGATTCCCAGCCTCTGATTCCCTGCCTCTGATTCCCAAACTCTGATTCCCCACCTCTGATTCCCGGCCTCTGATTCCGCACATCTAATTCCCTGCCTCTGATTCCCCACCTCTGATTCCCCATATCTGATTCCCCACCTCTGATTCCCGGCCTCTGATTCCGCACATCTAATTCCCTGCCTCTGATTCCCCACCTCTGATTCCCCATATCTAATTCCCTGCCTCTGATTCCCCACCTCTGATTCCCCATATCTAAGTCCCCGCCTCTGATTCCCCAACTTTGATTCCCCACCTCTGATTCCCCAGCTCTTATTGCCCGCCTCTGATTCCCCGCATCTTATTCCCTCCATCTGATTCCCAGCCTCTGATTCCCTGCCTCTGATTCCCAAACTCTGATTCCCCACCTCTGATTCCCCATATCTGATTCCCCGCCTCTGTTTCCCCGCCTCTGATTCCCCGCCTCTGTTTCCCCTTATCTGATTCCCCGCCTCTATTTGCCCGCCTCTGATTCCCCGCCTCTGTTTCCCCATATCTGATTACCCGCCTCTGAATCCCCAACTCTGATTCCCTGCCTCTAATTTCCCAGCTCTGATTCCCCGCCTCTGATTCCCCATGTCTGATTTCCTGCCTCTGATTCCCCGCCTCTGATTACCCATGTCTGATTCACCGCCTCTGATTCCCCACCTCTGATTCCCCATCTCTGATTCCGCACATCCGATTCACTGCCTCTGATTCCCCAGCTCTGATTCCCCGCCTCTGATTCCCCGCGTCTTATTCCCTGCTTCTGATTCTGATTCCCTGCCTCTGATTCCCCATCTCTGATTCTGCACATCTGATTCCCTGCCTCTGATTCCCCACCTCTGATTCCCCATATCTGATTCCCCGCCTCTGAATCCCCATCTCTGATTCCCGGACTCTGATTACCCACCTCTGATTCCCGGCCTCTTATTACCAGCATCTGATTCCAGGCCTCTGATTCCCGGCCTCTGATTCCCCGCCTCTGTTTCCCCATATCTAATTCCCCACCTCTGATGCACCAACTCTGATTCCCCGCCTCTGATTCCCCGCCTCTGAATCGCCGCCTCTGTTTCCCCATATCTAATTCCCCACCTCTGATGCACCAACTCTGATTCCCCGCCTCTGATTCCCCAGCTCTGATTCCCCGCCTCTGATTCCCCGCATCCGATTCCCCATATCTGATTCCCCGCCTCTGTTTCCCCGCCTCTGATTCCCCGCCTCTGATTCCCAACTATGATTCCCCGCCTCTGATTCCCCAGCTCTGATTCCCTGCCTCTGATTCCCCGCGTTCTATTCCCTGCCTCTGATTCCCCGCCTGTGATTCCCCATCTCTGATTCACCACCTCTGATTCCCCACCTCTGATTCCCCATATCTAATTCCCCGCCTCTGTTTGCCCGCCTCTGATTCCCCGCCTCTGTTTCCCCATATCTGATTCCCCGCCACTGAATCCCAACTCTGATTCCCTGCCTCTGATTCCCCAGCTCTGATTGCCCGCCTTTGATTCCCCCCGTCTGATTCCCAGCCTCTGAATCCCCGTGTCTGATATCCTGCCTCTGATTCCCCGCCTCTGATTCCCCATCTCAGATTCACCGCCTCTGATTCCCCACCTCTGATTCCCCATCTCTGATTCCGCACATCCGATTCCCTGCCTCTGATTCCCCGACTCTGATTCCCCACCTCTGATTCCCCAGCTCTGATTCCCCGCCTCTGATTCCCCAACTCTGATTCCCCGCCTCTGATTCCCCGCCTCTGTTTCCCCATATCTAAGTCCCCGCCTCTGATTCCCCAACTCTGATTCCCCACCTCTGATTCCCCAGCTCTGATTACCCACCTCTGATTCCCCATATCTAATTCCCAGCCTCTGTTTCCCCGCCTCTGATTCCCCGCCACTGTTTCCCCATATCTGATTCTCCACCTCTGAATCCCCAACTCTGATTCCCTGCATCTAATTCCCCAGCTCTGATTCCCCGCCTCTGATTCCCCGTGTCTGATTTCCTGCCTCTGATTCCCCGCCTCTGATTACCCATGTCTGATTCACCGCCTCTGATTCCCCACCTCTGATTCCCCATATCTGATTCCTCGCCTCTGTTTCCCCGCCTCTGATTTCCCGCCTCTGATTCCCCATATCTCATTCCCCGCCTCTGATTCCCCATCTCTGATTCCCGGACTCTGATTCCCCACCTCTGATTCCCGGCCTCTGATTCGCTGCTTCTGATTCTGATTCCCTGCCTCTGGTTCCCCATCTCTGATTCCGCACATCTAATTCCCCGCCTCTGTTTCCCCACCTCTGATTCCCCGCCTCTGTTTCCCCATATCTAAGTCCCCGCCCCTGATTCCCCAACTTTGATTCCCCACCTCTGATTCCCCAGCTCTGATTCCCCGCCTCTGATTCCCCGCATCTGATTCCCTGCATCTGATTCCCAGCCTCTGATTCCCTGCCTCTGATTCCCAAACTCTGATTCCCCACCTCTGATTCCCCATATCTGATTCCCCGCCTCTGTTTCCCCGCCTCTGATTCCCCGCCTCTGTTTCCCCATATCTGATTCCCCGCCTCTATTTGCCCGCCTCTGATTCCCCGCCTCTGTTTCCTCATATCTGATTACCCGCCTCTGAATCCCCAACTCAGATTCCCTGCCTCTAATTTCCCAGCTCTGATTCCCCGCCTCTGATTCCCCGTTTCTGATTTCCTGCCTCTGATTCCCCGCCTCTGATTACCCATGTCTGATTCACCGCCTCTGATTCCCCACCTCTGATTCCCCATCTCTGATTCCGCACATCCAATTCACTGCCTCTGATTCCCCAACTCTGATTCCCCGCCTCTGATTCCCAGCGTCTTATTCCCTGCTTCTGATTCTGATTCCCTGCCTCTGATTCCCCATCTCTGATTCTGCACATCTGATTCCCTGCCTCTGATTCCCCACCTCTGATTCGCCATATCTGATTCCCCGCCTCTGTTTCCCTGCCTCTGATTCCCCGCCTCTGTTTCCCCATATCTAAGTCCCCGCCTCTGATTCCCCACCTCTGATTCCCCAGCTCTGATTCCCCGCCTCTGATTCCCCGCCTCTGATTCCCCGCATCTGATTCCCTGCATCTGATTCCCAGCCTCCGATTCCCTGCCTCTGATTCCCAACCTCTGATTCCCCACCTCTGATTCCCCATATCTGATTCCCCGCCTCTGTTTCCCCGCCTCTGATTCCCCGCCTCTGTTTCCCCATATCTGATTCCCCGCCTCTATTTCCCTTCCTCTGATTCCCAGCCTCTGATTCCCCATATCTGATTCCCCGCCTCTGATTTCCCAACTCTGATTCCCCGCCTCTGATTCCCCAGCTCTGAATCCCCGCATCTGATTCCCCGCGTCTGATTACCGGCCTCTGATTCCCCGCTCTGATTCCCCATTTCTGATTCACAACCTCTGATTCCCCACCTCTGATTCCCCATATCTGATTTGCCGCCTCTGTTTCCCCGCCTCTGATTCCCCACCTCTGATTCCCCGCCTCTGATTCACCAGCTATGATTCCCCGCCTCTGATTCCCCGCATCTGATTCCCTGCCTCTGATTCCCCGCCTCTGATTCCACATCTCTGATTCACCACCTCTGATTCATTGCGTCTGATTCCCCGCCTCTGTTTCTCCGCCTCTGATTCCCCGCCTCTGTTTCCCCATATCTAAGTCCCCGCCTCTGATTCCCCAACTCTGATTCCCCACCTCTGATTCCCCAGCTCTGATTCCCCGCCTCTGATTCCCCGCATCTGATTCACTGCATCTGATTCCCAGCCTCTGATTCCCTGCCTCTGATTCCCAACCTCTGATTCCGCACCTCTGATTCCCCATATCTGATTCCCCGCCTCTGTTTCCCCGCCTCTGTTTCCCCGCCTCTGATTCCCCGCCTCTGTTTCCCCATATCTAAGTCCCCACCTCTGATTCCCCAACTCTGATTCCCCACCTCTGATTCCCCAGCTCTGATTCCCCGCCTCTGATTCCCCGCATCTGATTCCCTGCATCTGATTCCCAGCCTCTGATTCCCTGCCTCTGATTCCCAACCTCTGATTCCCCACCTCTGATTCCCCATATCTGATTCCCCGCCTCTGTATCCCCGCCTCTGATTCCCCACCTCTGTTTCCCCATATCTGATTCCCCGCCTCTATTTCCCCGCCTCTGATTCCCAGCCTCTGATTCCCCATATCTGATTCCCCGCCTCTGATTCCCCAACTCTGATTCCCCGCCTCTGATTCCCCAGCTCTGAATCCCCGCATCTGATTCCCCAGCTCTGAATCCCCGCATCTGATTCCCCGCGTCTGATTACCGGCCTCTGATTCCCCGCTCTGATTCCCCATCTCTGATTCACAACCTCTGATTCCCCACCTCTGATTCCCCATATCTGATTTGCCGCCTCTGTTTCCCCGCCTCTGATTCGCCAGCTATGATTCCCCGCCTCTGATTCCCCGCATCTGATTCCCTGCCTCTGATTCCCCGCCTCTGATTCCACATCTCTGATTCACCACCTCTGATTCATTGCGTCTGATTCCCCGCCTCTGATTCCCCATCTCTGATTCCCCATCTTGATTCCCCAATTCTGATTCACCGCCTCTGATTCCCCAGCTATGTTTCCTCGCCTCTGATTCCCGGCCTCTGATTCCCTGCTTCTGATTCTGATTCCCTGACTCTGATTCCCCATCTCTGATTCCGCACATCTAATTCCCTGCCTCTGATTCCCCACCTCTGATTCCCCATATCTGATTCCCCGCCTCTGTTTCCCCGCCTCTGATTCCCCGCCTCTGTTTCCCCATATCTAAGTCCCCGCCTCTGATTCCCCAACTTTGATTCCCCACCTCTGATTCCCCAGCTCTGATTGCCCGCCTCTGATTCCCCGCATCTGATTCCCTGCATCTGATTCCCAGGCTCTGATTCCCTGCCTCTGATTCCCAAACTCTGATTCCCCACCTCTGATTCCCCATATCTGATTCCCCGCCTCTGTGTCCCCGCCTCTGCTTCCCCGCATCTGATTCCCTGCATCTGATTCCCAGGCTCTGATTCCCTGCATCTAATTCCCCAGCTCTGATTCCCCGCCTCTGATTCCCCGTGTCTGATTTCCTGCCTCTGATTTCCCCGCCTCTGATTACCCATGTCTAATTCACCGCCTCTGATTCCCCACCTCTGATTCCCCATCTCTGATTCCGCACATCCGATTCCCAGCCTCTGATTCCCCATCTCTGATTCCCCGCCTCTGATTCCCCAACTCTGATTCCCCACCTCTGATTCCCCAGCTCTGATTCCCCGCCTCTGATTCCCCGTGTTTGATTCCTCGCCTCTGTTTCCCCGCCTCTGATTTCCCGCCTCTGATTCCCCATATCTCATTCCCCGCCTCTGATTCCCCATCTCTGATTCCCGGACTCTGATTCCCCACCTCTGATTCCCAGCCTCTGATTCGCTGCTTCTGATTCTGATTGCCTGCCTCTGATTCCCCATCTCTGATTCCGCACATCTAATTCCCCGCCTCTGTTTCCCCGCCTCTGATTCCCCGCCTCTGTTTCCCCATATCTAAGTCCCCGCCTCTGATTCCCCAACTTTGATTCCCCACCTCTGATTCCCCAGCTCTGATTCCCCGCCTCTGATTCCCCGCATCTGATTCCCTGCATCTGATTCCCCAGCTCTGATTCCCTGCCTCTGATTCCCAAACTCTGATTCCCCACCTCTGATTCCCCATATCTGATTCCCCGCCTCTGTTTCCCCGCCTCTGATTCCCCGCCTCTGTTTGCCCATATCTGATTCCCCGCCTCTGTTTCCCCACCTCTGATTCCCCGCCTCTGATTCCCCGTGTCTGATTTCCTGCCTCTGATTCCCCGCCTCTGATTACCCATGTCTGATTCACCGCCTCTGATTCCCCACCTCTGATTTCCCATCTCTGATTCCGCACATCCGATTCCCAGCCTCTGATTCCCCATCTCTGATTTCCCGCCTCTGATTCCCCAACTCTGATTCCCCACCTCTGATTCCCCAGCTCTGATTCCCCGCATCTGATTCCCCGTGTTTGATTCCCTGCCTCTGATTCCCCGCCTCTGATTCCCCATCTCTGATTCACCGCCTTTGATTCGCCACCTCTGATTCCCCATATCTGATTCCTCGCCTCTGTTTCCCCGCCTCTGATTTCCCGCCTCTGATTCCCCATATCTCATTCCCCGCCTCTGATTCCCCATCTCTGATTCCCGGACTCTGATTCCCCACCTATGATTCCCGGCCCTTGATTCGCTGCTTCTGATTCTAATTCCCAGCCTCTGTTTCCCCGCCTCTGATTCCCCGCCACTGTTTCCCCATATCTGATTCTCCACCTCTGAATCCCCAACTCTGATTCCCTGCATCTAATTCCCCAGCTCTGATTCCCCGCCTCTGATTCCCCGTGTCTGATTTCCTGCCTCTGATTCCCCGCCTCTGATTACCCATGTCTGATTCACCGCCTCTGATTCCCCACCTCTGATTCCCCATATCTGATTCCTCGCCTCTGTTTCCCCGCCTCTGATTTCCCGCCTCTGATTCCCCATATCTCATTCCCCGCCTCTGATTCCCCATCTCTGATTCCCGGACTCTGATTCCCCACCTCTGATTCCCGGCCTCTGATTCGCTGCTTCTGATTCTGATTCCCTGCCTCTGGTTCCCCATCTCTGATTCCGCACATCTAATTCCCCGCCTCTGTTTCCCCACCTCTGATTCCCCGCCTCTGTTTCCCCATATCTAAGTCCCCGCCCCTGATTCCCCAACTTTGATTCCCCACCTCTGATTCCCCAGCTCTGATTCCCCGCCTCTGATTCCCCGCATCTGATTCCCTGCATCTGATTCCCAGCCTCTGATTCCCTGCCTCTGATTCCCAAACTCTGATTCCCCACCTCTGATTCCCCATATCTGATTCCCCGCCTCTGTTTCCCCGCCTCTGATTCCCCGCCTCTGTTTCCCCATATCTGATTCCCCGCCTCTATTTGCCCGCCTCTGATTCCCCGCCTCTGTTTCCTCATATCTGATTACCCGCCTCTGAATCCCCAACTCAGATTCCCTGCCTCTAATTTCCCAGCTCTGATTCCCCGCCTCTGATTCCCCGTTTCTGATTTCCTGCCTCTGATTCCCCGCCTCTGATTACCCATGTCTGATTCACCGCCTCTGATTCCCCACCTCTGATTCCCCATCTCTGATTCCGCACATCCAATTCACTGCCTCTGATTCCCCAGCTCTGATTCCCCGCCTCTGATTCCCAGCGTCTTATTCCCTGCTTCTGATTCTGATTCCCTGCCTCTGATTCCCCATCTCTGATTCTGCACATCTGATTCCCTGCCTCTGATTCCCCACCTCTGATTCGCCATATCTGATTCCCCGCCTCTGTTTCCCTGCCTCTGATTCCCCGCCTCTGTTTCCCCATATCTAAGTCCCCGCCTCTGATTCCCCACCTCTGATTCCCCAGCTCTGATTCCCCGCCTCTGATTCCCCGCCTCTGATTCCCCGCATCTGATTCCCTGCATCTGATTCCCAGCCTCCGATTCCCTGCCTCTGATTCCCAACCTCTGATTCCCCACCTCTGATTCCCCATATCTGATTCCCCGCCTCTGTTTCCCCGCCTCTGATTCCCCGCCTCTGTTTCCCCATATCTGATTCCCCGCCTCTATTTCCCTTCCTCTGATTCCCAGCCTCTGATTCCCCATATCTGATTCCCCGCCTCTGATTTCCCAACTCTGATTCCCCGCCTCTGATTCCCCAGCTCTGAATCCCCGCATCTGATTCCCCGCGTCTGATTACCGGCCTCTGATTCCCCGCTCTGATTCCCCATTTCTGATTCACAACCTCTGATTCCCCACCTCTGATTCCCCATATCTGATTTGCCGCCTCTGTTTCCCCGCCTCTGATTCCCCACCTCTGATTCCCCGCCTCTGATTCACCAGCTATGATTCCCCGCCTCTGATTCCCCGCATCTGATTCCCTGCCTCTGATTCCCCGCCTCTGATTCCACATCTCTGATTCACCACCTCTGATTCATTGCGTCTGATTCCCCGCCTCTGTTTCTCCGCCTCTGATTCCCCGCCTCTGTTTCCCCATATCTAAGTCCCCGCCTCTGATTCCCCAACTCTGATTCCCCACCTCTGATTCCCCAGCTCTGATTCCCCGCCTCTGATTCCCCGCATCTGATTCACTGCATCTGATTCCCAGCCTCTGATTCCCTGCCTCTGATTCCCAACCTCTGATTCCGCACCTCTGATTCCCCATATCTGATTCCCCGCCTCTGTTTCCCCGCCTCTGTTTCCCCGCCTCTGATTCCCCGCCTCTGTTTCCCCATATCTAAGTCCCCACCTCTGATTCCCCAACTCTGATTCCCCACCTCTGATTCCCCAGCTCTGATTCCCCGCCTCTGATTCCCCGCATCTGATTCCCTGCATCTGATTCCCAGCCTCTGATTCCCTGCCTCTGATTCCCAACCTCTGATTCCCCACCTCTGATTCCCCATATCTGATTCCCCGCCTCTGTATCCCCGCCTCTGATTCCCCACCTCTGTTTCCCCATATCTGATTCCCCGCCTCTATTTCCCCGCCTCTGATTCCCAGCCTCTGATTCCCCATATCTGATTCCCCGCCTCTGATTCCCCAACTCTGATTCCCCGCCTCTGATTCCCCAGCTCTGAATCCCCGCATCTGATTCCCCAGCTCTGAATCCCCGCATCTGATTCCCCGCGTCTGATTACCGGCCTCTGATTCCCCGCTCTGATTCCCCATCTCTGATTCACAACCTCTGATTCCCCACCTCTGATTCCCCATATCTGATTTGCCGCCTCTGTTTCCCCGCCTCTGATTCGCCAGCTATGATTCCCCGCCTCTGATTCCCCGCATCTGATTCCCTGCCTCTGATTCCCCGCCTCTGATTCCACATCTCTGATTCACCACCTCTGATTCATTGCGTCTGATTCCCCGCCTCTGATTCCCCATCTCTGATTCCCCATCTTGATTCCCCAATTCTGATTCACCGCCTCTGATTCCCCAGCTATGTTTCCTCGCCTCTGATTCCCGGCCTCTGATTCCCTGCTTCTGATTCTGATTCCCTGACTCTGATTCCCCATCTCTGATTCCGCACATCTAATTCCCTGCCTCTGATTCCCCACCTCTGATTCCCCATATCTGATTCCCCGCCTCTGTTTCCCCGCCTCTGATTCCCCGCCTCTGTTTCCCCATATCTAAGTCCCCGCCTCTGATTCCCCAACTTTGATTCCCCACCTCTGATTCCCCAGCTCTGATTGCCCGCCTCTGATTCCCCGCATCTGATTCCCTGCATCTGATTCCCAGGCTCTGATTCCCTGCCTCTGATTCCCAAACTCTGATTCCCCACCTCTGATTCCCCATATCTGATTCCCCGCCTCTGTGTCCCCGCCTCTGCTTCCCCGCATCTGATTCCCTGCATCTGATTCCCAGGCTCTGATTCCCTGCATCTAATTCCCCAGCTCTGATTCCCCGCCTCTGATTCCCCGTGTCTGATTTCCTGCCTCTGATTTCCCCGCCTCTGATTACCCATGTCTAATTCACCGCCTCTGATTCCCCACCTCTGATTCCCCATCTCTGATTCCGCACATCCGATTCCCAGCCTCTGATTCCCCATCTCTGATTCCCCGCCTCTGATTCCCCAACTCTGATTCCCCACCTCTGATTCCCCAGCTCTGATTCCCCGCCTCTGATTCCCCGTGTTTGATTCCTCGCCTCTGTTTCCCCGCCTCTGATTTCCCGCCTCTGATTCCCCATATCTCATTCCCCGCCTCTGATTCCCCATCTCTGATTCCCGGACTCTGATTCCCCACCTCTGATTCCCAGCCTCTGATTCGCTGCTTCTGATTCTGATTGCCTGCCTCTGATTCCCCATCTCTGATTCCGCACATCTAATTCCCCGCCTCTGTTTCCCCGCCTCTGATTCCCCGCCTCTGTTTCCCCATATCTAAGTCCCCGCCTCTGATTCCCCAACTTTGATTCCCCACCTCTGATTCCCCAGCTCTGATTCCCCGCCTCTGATTCCCCGCATCTGATTCCCTGCATCTGATTCCCCAGCTCTGATTCCCTGCCTCTGATTCCCAAACTCTGATTCCCCACCTCTGATTCCCCATATCTGATTCCCCGCCTCTGTTTCCCCGCCTCTGATTCCCCGCCTCTGTTTGCCCATATCTGATTCCCCGCCTCTGTTTCCCCACCTCTGATTCCCCGCCTCTGATTCCCCGTGTCTGATTTCCTGCCTCTGATTCCCCGCCTCTGATTACCCATGTCTGATTCACCGCCTCTGATTCCCCACCTCTGATTTCCCATCTCTGATTCCGCACATCCGATTCCCAGCCTCTGATTCCCCATCTCTGATTTCCCGCCTCTGATTCCCCAACTCTGATTCCCCACCTCTGATTCCCCAGCTCTGATTCCCCGCATCTGATTCCCCGTGTTTGATTCCCTGCCTCTGATTCCCCGCCTCTGATTCCCCATCTCTGATTCACCGCCTTTGATTCGCCACCTCTGATTCCCCATATCTGATTCCTCGCCTCTGTTTCCCCGCCTCTGATTTCCCGCCTCTGATTCCCCATATCTCATTCCCCGCCTCTGATTCCCCATCTCTGATTCCCGGACTCTGATTCCCCACCTATGATTCCCGGCCCTTGATTCGCTGCTTCTGATTCTGATTCCCTGCCTCTGATTCCCCATCTCTGATTCCGCACATCTAATTCCCCGCCTCTGTTTCCCCGCCTCTGATTCCCCGCCTCTGTTTCCCCATATCTAAGTCCCCGCCTCTGATTCCCCAACTTTGATTCCCCACCTCTGATTCCCCAGCTCTGATTCCCCGCCTCTGATTCCCCGCATCTGATTCCCCACCTCTGATTCCCCAGCTCTGATTCCCCGCCTCTGATTCCCCAACTCTGATTCCCCGCCTCTGATTCCCCGCCTCTGTTTCCCCATATCTGATTCCCCATCTCTGATTCCGCACATCCGATTCCCTGCCTCTGATTCCCCGCCACTGATTCCCCAACTTTGATTCCCCACCTCTGATTCCCCAGCTCTGATTCCCCGCCTCTGATTCCCCGCATCCGATTCCCCACCTCTGATTCCCCAGCTCTGATTCCCCGCCTCTGATTCCCCAACTCTGATTCCCCACCTCTGATTCCCCAGCTCTGATTACCCACCTCTGATTCCCCATATCTAATTCCCAGCCTCTGTTTCCCCGCCTCTGATTCCCCAACTTTGATTCCCCACCTCTGATTCCCCAACTCTGATTCCCTGCATCTAATTCCCCAGCTCTGATTCCCCGCCTCTGATTCTTCGTGTCTGATTTCCTGCCTCTGATTCCCCGCCTCTGATTACCCATGTCTGATTCACCGCCTCTGTTTCCCCGCCTCTGATTCCCCGCCTCTGTTTCCCCATATCTAATTCCCCACCTCTGATGCACCAACTCTGATTCCCCGCCTCTGATTCCCCAGCTCTGATTCCCAGCCTCTGATTCCCCGCATCCGATTCCGCATATCTGATTCCACGCCTCTGTTTCCCCGCCTCTGATTCCCCGCCTCTGTTTCCCCATATCTGATTCCCCGCCTCTGATTCCCAACTATGATTCCACGCCTCTGTTTCCCCGCCTCTGATTCCCCGCCTCTGTTTCCCCATATCTGATTCCCCGCCTCTGATTCCCAACTATGATTCCCCGCCTCTGATACCCCAACTCTGATTCCCCACCTCTGATTCCCCAGCTCTGATTCCCCGCCTCTGATTCCCCAACTCTGATTCCCCACCTCTGATTCCCCAGCTCTGATTACCCACCTCTGATTCCCCATATCTAATTCCCAGCCTCTGTTTCCCCGCCTCTGATTCCCCGCCACTGTTTCCCCATATCTGATTCTCCGCCTCTGAATCCCAAACTCTGATTCCCTGCATCTAATTCCCCAGCTCTGATTCCCCGCCTCTGTTTCCCCATATCTAATTCCCCACCTCTGATGCACCAACTCTGATTCCCCGCCTCTGATTCCCCAGCTCTGATTCCCCGGCTCTGATTCCCCGCATCCGATTCCCCATATCTGATTCCACGCCTCTGTTTCCCCGCCTCTAATTCCCCGCCTCTGTTTCCCCATATCTGATTCCCCGCCTCTGATTCCCAACTATGATTCCCCGCCTCTGATTCCCCAGCTCTGATTCCCAGCCTCTGAATCCCCGTGTCTGATATCCTGCCTCTGATTCCCCGCCTCTGATTCCCCATCTCAGATTCACCGCCTCTGATTCCCCACCTCTGATTCCCCATCTCTGATTCCGCACATCCGATTCCCTGCCTCTGATTCCCCGCCTCTGATTCCCCAACTTTGATTCCCCGCCTCTGATTCCCCGCATCTGATTCCCCACCTCTGATTCCCCAGCTCTGATTCCCCGCCTCTGATTCCCCAACTCTGATTCCCCACCTCTGATTCCCCAGCTCTGATTACCCACCTCTGATTCCCCATATCTAATTCCCAGCCTCTGTTTCCCCGCCTCTGATTCCCCGCCACTGTTTCCCCATATCTGATTCTCCGCCTCTGAATCCCCAACTCTGATTCCCTGCATCTAATTCCCCAGCTCTGATAACCCGCCTCTGATTCCCTGTGTCTGATTTCCTGCCTCTGATTCCCCGCCTCTGATTACCCATGTCTGATTCACCTCCTCTGTTTCCCCGCCTCTGATTCCCCGCCTCTGTTTCCCCATATCTAATTCCCCACCTCTGATGCACCAACTCTGATTCCCCGCCCCTGATTCCCCAGCTCTGATTCCCCGCCTCTGATTCCCCGCATCCGATTCCCCATATCTGATTCCCCGCCTCTGTTTCCCCGCCTCTGATTCCCCGCCTCTGTTTCCCCATATCTGATTCCCCGCCTCTGATTCCCAACTATGATTCCCCGCCTCTGATTCCCCAGCTCTGATTCCCTGCCTCTGATTCCCCGCGTTCTATTCCCTGCCTCTGATTCCCCGCCTGTGATTCCCTATCTCTGATTCACCACCTCTGATTCCCCACCTCTGATTCCCCATATCTAATTCCCCGCCTCTGTTTGCCCGCCTCTGATTCCCCGCCTCTGTTTCCCCATATCTGATTCCCCGCCACTGAATCCCCAACTCTGATTCCCTGCCTCTGATTCCCCAGCTCTGATTCCCCGCCTTTGATTCCCCCCGTCTGATTCCCAGCCTCTGAATCCCCGTGTCTGATATCCTGCCTCTGATTCCCCGCCTCTGATTCCCCATCTCAGATTCACCGCCTCTGATTCCCCACCTCTGATTCCCCATCTCTGATTCCGCACATCCGATTCCCTGCCTCTGATTCCCCGACTCTGATTCCCCACCTCTGATTCCCCAGCTCTGATTCCCCGCCTCTGATTCCCCAACTCTGATTCCCTGCCTCTGATTCCCCGCCTCTGTTTCCCCATATCTAAGTCCCCGCCTCTGATTCCCCAACTCTGATTCCCCACCTCTGATTCCCCAGCTCTGATTACCCACCTCTGATTCCCCTAATCTAATTCCCTGCCTCTTTTTCCCCGCCTCTGATTCCCCGCCACTGTTTCCCCATATCTGATTCTCCGCCTCTGAATCCCCAACTCTGATTCCCTGCATCTAATTCCCCAGCTCTGATTCCCCGCCTCTGATTCCCCGTGTCTGATTTCCTGCCTCCGATTCCCCGCCTCTGATTAACCATGTCTAATTCACCGCCTCTGATTCCCCACCTCTGATTCCCCATATCGGATTCCGCACATCCGATTCCCAGCCTCTGATTCCCCGCCTCTGATTCCCCAACTCTGATTCCCCACCTCTGATTCCCCAGCTCTGATTCCCCGCCTCTGATTCCCAGTGTTTGATTCCCTGCCTCTGATTCCCCGCCTCTGATTCCCCATCTCTGATTCACCGCCTTTGATTCGCCACCTCTGATTCCCCATATCTGATTCCTCGCCTCTGTTTCCCCGCCTCTGATTTCCCGCCTCTGATACCCCATATCTCATTCCCCACCTCTGATTCCCGGCCTCTGATTCGCTGCTTCTGATTCTGATTCCCTGCCTCTGATTCCCCATCTCTGATTCCGCACATCTAATTCCCCGCCTCTGTTTCCCCGCCTCTGATTCCCCGCCTCTGTTTCCCCATATCTAAGTCCCCGCCTCTGATTCCCCAACTTTGATTCCCCACCTCTGATTCCCCAGCTCTGATTCCCCGCCTCTGATTCCCCGCATCTGATTCCCTGCATCTGATTCCCAGCCTCTGATTCCCTGCCTCTGATTCCCAAACTCTGATTCCCCACCTCTGATTCCCCATATCTGATTCCCCGCCTCTGTTTCCCCGCCTCTGATTCCCCGCCTCTGTTTCCCCATATCTTATTCCCCGCCTCTGTTTCCCCGCCTCTGATTCCCCGCCTCTGATTCCCCGTGTCTGATTTCCTGCCTCTGATTCCCCGCTTCTGATTACCCATGTCTGATTCACCGCCTCTGATTCCCCACCTCTGATTCCCCATCTCTGATTCCGCACATCCGATTCCCAGCCTCTGATTCCCCATCTCTGATTCCCCGCCTCTGATTCCCCAACTCTGATTCCCCACCTCTGATTCCCCAGCTCTGATTCCCCGCCTCTGATTCCCCGTGTTTGATTCCCTGCCTCTGATTCCCCGCCTCTGATTCCCTATCTCTGATTCACAGCCTTTGATTCGCCACCTCTGATTCCCCATATCTGATTCCTCGCCTCTGTTTCCCCGCCTCTGATTTCCCGCCTCTGATTCCCCATATCTCATTCCCCGCCTCTGATTCCCCATCTCTGATTCCCGGACTCTGATTCCCCACCTCTGATTCCCGGCCTCTGATTCGCTGCTTCTGATTCTGATTCCCTGCCTCTGATTCCCCATCTCTGATTCCGCACATCTAATTCCCCGCCTCTGTTTCCCCGCCTCTGATTCCCCGCCTCTGTTTCCCCATATCTGATTCCCCGCCTCTGTTTCCCCGCCTCTGATTCCCCACCTCTGTTTCCCCATATCTAAGTCCCCGCCTCTGATTCCCCAACTCTGATTCCTCACCTCTGATTCCCCAGCTCTGATTCCCCGCCTCTGATTCCCCGCATCTGATTCCCTGCATCTGATTCCCAGCCTCTGATTCCCTGCCTCTGATTCCCAACCTCTGATTCCCCACCTCTGATTCCCCATATCTGATTCCCCGCCTCTGTTTCCCCGCCTCTGATTCCCCGCCTCTGTTTCCCCATATCTAAGTCCCCGCCTCTGATTCCCCAACTTTGATTCCCCACCTCTGATTCCCCAGCTCTTATTGCCCGCCTCTGATTCCCCGCATCTGATTCCCTCCATCTGATTCCCAGCCTCTGATTCCCTGCCTCTGATTCCCAAACTCTGATTCCCCACCTCTGATTCCCCATATCTGATTCCCCGCATCTGTTTCCCCGCCTCTGATTCCCCGCCTCTGTTTCCCCTTATCTGATTCCCCGCATCTATTTGCCCGCCTCTGATTCCCCGCCTCTGTTTCCCCATATCCGATTACCCGCCTCTGAATCCCCAACTCTGATTCCCTGCCTCTAATTTCCCATCTCTGATTCCCCGCCTCTGATTCCCCGTGTCTGATTTCCTGCCTCTGATTCCCCGCCTCTGATTACCCATGTCTGATTCACCGCCTCTGATTCCCCACCTCTGATTCCCCATCTCTGATTCCGCACATCCGATTCACTGCCTCTGATTCCCCAGCTCTGATTCCCCGCCTCTGATTCCCCGCGTCTTATTCCCTGCTTCTGATTCTGATTCCCTGCCTCTGATTCCCCATCTCTGATTCTGCACATCTGATTCCCTGCCTCTGATTCCCCACCTCTGATTCCCCATATCTGATTCCCCGCCTCTGAATCCCCATCTCTGATTCCCGGACTCTGATTACCCACCTCTGATTCCCGGCCTCTTATTACCAGCATCTGATTCCAGGCCTCTGATTCCCGGCCTCTGATTCCCCGCCTCTGTTTCCCCATATCTAATTCCCCACCTCTGATGCACCAACTCTGATTCCCCGCCTCTGATTCCCCGCCTCTGATTCCCCGCCTCTGTTTCCCCATATCTAATTCCCCACCTCTGATGCACCAACTCTGATTCCCCGCCTCTGATTCCCCAGCTCTGATTCCCCGCCTCTGATTCCCCGCATCCGATTCCCCATATCTGATTCCCCACCTCTGTTTCCCCGCCTCTGATTCCCCGCCTCTGATTCCCAACTATGATTCCCCGCCTCTGATTCCCCAGCTCTGATTCCCTGCCTCTGATTCCCAGCGTTCTATTCCCTGCCTCTGATTCCCCGCCTGTGATTCCCCATCTCTGATTCACCACCTCTGATTCCCCACCTCTGATTCCCCATATCTAATTCCCCGCCTCTGTTTGCCCGCCTCTGATTCCCCGCCTCTGTTTCCCCATATCTGATTCCCCGCCACTGAATCCCAACTCTGATTCCCTGCCTCTGATTCCCCAGCTCTGATTCCCCGCCTTTGATTCCCCCCGTCTGATTCCCAGCCTCTGAATCCCCGTGTCTGATATCCTGCCTCTGATTCCCCGCCTCTGATTCCCCATCTCAGATTCACCGCCTCTGATTCCCCACCTCTGATTCCCCATCTCTGATTCCGCACATCCGATTCCCTGCCTCTGATTCCCCGACTCTGATTCCCCACCTCTGATTCCCCAGCTCTGATTCCCCGCCTCTGATTCCCCAACTCTGATTCCCCGCCTCTGATTCCCCGCCTCTGTTTCCCCATGTCTAAGTCCCCGCCTCTGATTCCCCAACTCTGATTCCCCACCTCTGATTCCCCAGCTCTGATTACCCACCTCTGATTCCCCATATCTAATTCCCAGCCTCTGTTTCCCCGCCTCTGATTCCCCGCCACTGTTTCCCCATATCTGATTCTCCGCCTCTGAATCCCAAACTCTGATTCCCTGCATCTAATTCCCCAGCTCTGATTCCCCGCCTCTGATTCCCCGTGTCTGATTTCCTGCCTCTGATTCCCCGCCTCTGATTACCCATGTCTGATTCACCACCTCTGATTCCCCACCTCTGATTCCCCATATCTGATTCCTCGCCTCTGTTTCCCCGCCTCTGATTTCCCGCCTCTGATTCCCCATATCTCATTCCCCGCCTCTGATTCCCCATCTCTGATTCCCGGACTCTGATTCCCCACCTCTGATTCCCGGCCTCTGATTCGCTGCTTCTGATTCTGATTCCCTGCCTCTGGTTCCCCATCTCTGATTCCGCACATCTAATTCCCCGCCTCTGTTTCCCCACCTCTGATTCCCCGCCTCTGTTTCCCCATATCTAAGTCCCCGCCTCTGATTCCCCAACTTTGATTCCCCACCTCTGATTCCCCAGCTCTGATTCCCCGCCTCTGATTCCCCGCATCTGATTCCCTGCATCTGATTCCCAGCCTCTGATTCCCTGCCTCTGATTCCCAAACTCTGATTCCCCACCTCTGATTCCCCATATCTGATTCCCCGCCTCTGTTTCCCCGCCTCTGATTCCCCGCCTCTGTTTCCCCATATCTGATTCCCCGCCTCTATTTGCCCGCCTCTGATTCCCCGCCTCTGTTTCCCCATATCTGATTACCCGCCTCTGAATCCCCAACTCTGATTCCCTGCCTCTAATTTCCCAGCTCTGATTCCCCGCCTCTGATTCCCCGTTTCTGATTTCCTGCCTCTGATTCCCCGCCACTGATTACCCATGTCTGATTCACCGCCTCTGATTCCCCACCTCTGATTCCCCATCTCTGATTCCGCATATCCGATTCACTGCCTCTGATTCCCCAACTCTGATTCCCCGCCTCTGATTCCCAGCGTCTTATTCCCTGCTTCTGATTCTGATTCCCTGCCTCTGATTCCCCATCTCTGATTCTGCACATCTGATTCCCTGCCTCTGATTCCCCACCTCTGATTCGCCATATCTGATTCCCCGCCTCTGTTTCCCTGCCTCTGATTCCCCGCCTCTGTTTCCCCATATCTAAGTCCCCGCCTCTGATTCCCCAACTCTGATTCCCCACCTCTGATTCCCCAGCTCTGATTCCCCGCCTCTGATTCCCCGCATCTGATTCCCTGCATCTGATTCCCAGCCTCTGATTCCCTGCCTCTGATTCCCAACCTCTGATTCCCCACCTCTGATTCCCCATATCTGATTCCCCGCCTCTGTTTCCCCGCCTCTGATTCCCCACCTCTGTTTCCCCATATCTGATTCCCCGCCTCTATTTCCCTTCCTCTGATTCCCAGCCTCTGATTCCCCATATCTGATTCCCCGCCTCTGATTCCCCACCTCTGATTCCCCGCCTCTGATTCACCAGCTATGATTCCCCGCCTCTGATTCCCCGCATCTGATTCCCTGACTCTGATTCCCCGCCTCTGATTCCACATCTCTGATTCACCACCTCTGATTCATTGCGTCTGATTCCCCGCCTCTGTTTCCCCGCCTCTGATTCCCCGCCTCTGTTTCCCCATATCTAAGTCCCCGCCTCTGATTCCCCAACTCTGATTCCCCACCTCTGATTCCCCAGCTCTGATTCCCCGCCTCTGATTCCCCGCATCTGATTCCCTGCATCTGATTCCCAGCCTCTGATTCCCTGCCTCTGATTCCCAACCTCTGATTCCGCACCTCTGATTCCCCAACTTTGATTCCCCACCTCTGATTCCCCAGCTCTGATTCCCCGCTTCTGATTCCCCGCATCTGATTCCCTGCATATGATTCCCAGCCTCTGATTCCCTGCCTCTGATTCCCAAACTCTGATTCCCCACCTCTGATTCCCGGCCTCTGATTCCGCACATCTAATTCCCTGCCTCTGATTCCCCACCTCTGATTCTCCATATCTGATTCCCCGCCTCTGTTTCCCCGCCTCTGATTCCCAGCCTCTGTTTCCCCATATCTAAGTCCCCGCCTCTGATTCCCCAACTTTGATTCCCCACCTCTGATTCCCCAGCTCTTATTGCCCGCCTCTGATTCCCCGCATCTTATTCCCTCCATCTGATTCCCAGCCTCTGATTCCCTGCCTCTGATTCCCAAACTCTGATTCCCCACCTCTGATTCCCCATATCTGATTCCCCGCCTCTGTTTCCCCGCCTCTGATTCCCCGCCTCTGTTTCCCCTTATCTGATTCCCCGCCTCTGTTTCCCCATATCTGATTACCCGCCTCTGAATCCCCAACTCTGATTCCCTGCCTCTAATTTCCCAGCTCTGATTCCCCGCCTCTGATTCCCCGTGTCTGATTTCCTGCCTCTGATTCCCCGCCTCTGATTCCCCGCCTCTGTTTCCCCATATCTAATTCCCCACCTCTGATGCACCAACTCTGATTCCCCGCCTCTGATTCCCCAGCTCTGATTCCCCGCCTCTGATTCCCCGCATCCGATTCCCCATATCTGATTCCCCGCCTCTGTTTCCCCGCCTCTGATTCCCCGCCTCTGATTCCCAACTATGATTCCCCGCCTCTGATTCCCCAGCTCTGATTCCCTGCCTCTGATTCCCAGCGTTCTATTCCCTGCCTCTGATTCCCCGCCTGTGATTCCCCATCTCTGATTCACCACCTCTGATTCCCCACCTCTGATTCCCCATATCTAATTCCCCGCCTCTGTTTGCCCGCCTCTGATTCCCCGCCTCTGTTTCCCCATATCTGATTCCCCGCCACTGAATCCCAACTCTGATTCCCTGCCTCTGATTCCCCAGCTCTGATTCCCCGCCTTTGATTCCCCCCGTCTGATTCCCAGCCTCTGAATCCCCGTGTCTGATATCCTGCCTCTGATTCCCCGCCTCTGATTCCCCATCTCAGATTCACCGCCTCTGATTCCCCACCTCTGATTCCCCATCTCTGATTCCGCACATCCGATTCCCTGCCTCTGATTCCCCGACTCTGATTCCCCACCTCTGATTCCCCAGCTCTGATTCCCCGCCTCTGATTCCCCAACTCTGATTCCCCGCCTCTGATTCCCCGCCTCTGTTTCCCCATATCTAAGTCCCCGCCTCTGATTCCCCAACTCTGATTCCCCACCTCTGATTCCCCAGCTCTGATTACCCACCTCTGATTCCACATATCTAATTCCCAGCCTCTGTTTCCCCGCCTCTGATTCCCCGCCACTGTTTCCCCATATCTGATTCTCCGCCTCTGAATCCCCAACTCTGATTCCCTGCATCTAATTCCCCAGCTCTGATTCCCCGCCTCTGATTCCCCGTGTCTGATTTCCTGCCTCTGATTCCCCGCCTCTGATTACTCATGTCTGATTCACCGCCTCTGATTCCCCACCTCTGATTCCCCATATCTGATTCCTCGCCTCTGTTTCCCCGCCTCTGATTTCCCGCCTCTGATTCCCCATATCTCATTCCCCGCCTCTGATTCCCCATCTCTGATTCCCGGACTCTGATTCCCCACCTCTGATTCCCGGCCTCTGATTCGCTGCTTCTGATTCTGATTCCCTGCCTCTGGTTCCCCATCTCTGATTCCGCACATCTAATTCCCCGCCTCTGTTTCCCCACCTCTGATTCCCCGCCTCTGTTTCCCCATATCTAAGTCCCCGCCTCTGATTCCCCAACTTTGATTCCCCACCTCTGATTCCCCGCCTCTGATTCCCCGCATCTGATTCCCTGCATCTGATTCCCAGCCTCTGATTCCCTGCCTCTGATTCCCAAACTCTGATTCCCCACCTCTGATTCCCCATATCTGATTCCCCGCCTCTGTTTCCCCGCCTCTGATTCCCCGCCTCTGTTTCCCCATATCTGATTCCCCGCCTCTATTTGCCCGCCTCTGATTCCCCGCCTCTGTTTCCCCATATCTGATTACCCGCCTCTGAATCCCCAACTCTGATTCCCTGCCTCTAATTTCCCAGCTCTGATTCCCCGCCTCTGATTCCCCGTTTCTGATTTCCTGCCTCTGATTCCCCGCCTCTGATTACCCATGTCTGATTCACCGCCTCTGATTCCCCACCTCTGATTCCCCATCTCTGATTCCGCATATCCGATTCACTGCCTCTGATTCCCCAACTCTGATTCCCCGCCTCTGATTCCCAGCGTCTTATTCCCTGCTTCTGATTCTGATTCCCTGCCTCTGATTCCCCATCTCTGATTCTGCACATCTGATTCCATGCCTCTGATTCCCCACCTCTGATTCGCCATATCTGATTCCCCGCCTCTGTTTCCCTGCCTCTGATTCCCCGCCTCTGTTTCCCCATATCTAAGTCCCCGCCTCTGATTCCCCAACTCTGATTCCCCACCTCTGATTCCCCAGCTCTGATTCCCCGCCTCTGATTCCCCGCATCTGATTCCCTGCATCTGATTCCCAGCCTCTGATTCCCTGCCTCTGATTCCCAACCTCTGATTCCCCACCTCTGATTCCCCATATCTGATTCCCCGCCTCTGTTTCCCCACCTCTGTTTCCCCATATCTGATTCCACGCCTCTATTTCCCTTCCTCTGATTCCCAGCCTCTGATTCCCCATATCTGATTCCCCGCCTCTGATTCCCCAACTCTGATTCCCCGCCTCTGATTCCCCAGCTCTGAATCCCTGCATCTGATTCCCCGCGTCTGATTACCGGCCTCTGATTCCCCGCTCTGATTCCCCATTTCTGATTCACAACCTCTGATTCCCCACCTCTGATTCCCCATATCTGATTTGCCGCCTCTGTTTCCCCGCCTCTGATTCCCCACCTCTGATTCCCCGCCTCTGATTCACCAGCTATGATTCCCCGCCTCTGATTCCCCGCATCTGATTCCCTGACTCTGATTCCCCGCCTCTGATTCCACATCTCTGATTCACCACCTCTGATTCATTGCGTCTGATTCCCCGCCTCTGTTTCCCCGCCTCTGATTCCCCGCCTCTGTTTCCCCATATCTAAGTCCCCGCCTCTGATTCCCCAACTCTGATTCCCCACCTCTGATTCCCCAGCTCTGATTCCCCGCCTCTGATTCCCCGCATCTGATTCCCTGCATCTGATTCCCAGCCTCTGATTCCCTGCCTCTGATTCCCGGCCTCTGATTCCGCACATCTAATTCCCTGCCTCTGATTCCCCACCTCTGATTCCCCATATCTGATTCCCCGCCTCTGTTTCCCCGCCTCTGATTCCCCAACTTTGATTCCCCACCTCTGATTCCCCAGCTCTTATTGCCCGCCTCTGATTCCCCGCATCTTATTCCCTCCATCTGATTCCCAGCCTCTGATTCCCTGCCTCTGATTCCCAAACTCTGATTCCCCACCTCTGATTCCCCATATCTGATTCCCCGTCTCTGTTTCCCCGCCTCTGATTCCCCGCCTCTGTTTCCCCATATCTGATTACCCGCCTCTGAATCCCCAACTCTGATTCCCTGCCTCTAATTTCCCAGCTCTGATTCCCCGCCTCTGATTCCCCGTGTCTGATTTCCTGCCTCTGATTCCCCGCCTCTGATTACCCATGTCTGATTCACCGCCTCTGATTCCCCACCTCTGATTCCCCATCTCTGATTCCGCACATCCGATTCACTGCCTCTGATTCCCCAGCTCTGATTCCCCGCCTCTGATTCCCCGCGTCTTATTCCCTGCTTCTGATTCTGATTCCCTGCCTCTGATTCCCCATCTCTGATTCTGCACATCTGATTCCCTGCCTCTGATTCCCCACCTCTGATTCCCCATATCTGATTCCCCGCCTCTGAATCCCCATCTCTGATTCCCGGACTCTGATTCCCCACCTCTGATTCCCGGCCTCTTATTACCAGCATCTGATTCCAGGCCTCTGATTCCCGGCCTCTGATTCCCCGCCTCTGTTTCCCCATATCTAATTCCCCACCTCTGATGCACCAACTCTGATTCCCCGCCTCTGATTCCCCGCCTCTGATTCCCCGCCTCTGTTTCCCCATATCTAATTCCCCACCTCTGATGCACCAACTCTGATTCCCCGCCTCTGATTCCCCAGCTCTGATTCCCCGCCTCTGATTCCCCGCCTCTGTTTCCCCATATCTAATTCCCCACCTCTGATGCACCAACTCTGATTCCCCGCCTCTGATTCCCCGCCTCTGATTCCCCGCCTCTGTTTCCCCGCCTCTGATTCCCCGCCTTTGATTCCCAACTATGATTCCCCGCCTCTGATTCCCCAGCTCTGATTCCCTGCCTCTGATTCCCCGCGTTCTATTCCCTGCCTCTGATTCCCCGCCTGTGATTCCCCATCTCTGATTCACCACCTCTGATTCCCCACCTCTGATTCCCCATATCTAATTCCCCGCCTCTGTTTGCCCGCCTCTGATTCCCCGCCTCTGTTTCCCCATATCTGATTCCCCGCCACTGAATCCCAACTCTGATTCCCTGCCTCTGATTCCCCAGCTCTGATTCACCGCCTTTGATTCCCCCCGTCTGATTCCCAGCCTCTGAATCCCCGTGTCTGATATCCTGCCTCTGATTCCCAGCCGCTGATTCCCCATCTCAGATTCACCGCCTCTGATTCCCCACCTCTGATTCCCCATCTCTGATTCCGCACATCCGATTCCCTGCCTCTGATTCCCCGACTCTGATTCCCCACCACTGATTCCCCAGCTCTGATTCCCCGCCTCTGATTCCCCAACTCTGATTCCCCGCCTCTGATTCCCCGCCTCTGTTTCCCCATATCTAAGTCCCCGCCTCTGATTCCCCAACTCTGATTCCCCACCTCTGATTCCCCAGCTCTGATTACCCACCTCTGATTCCCCATATCTAATTCCCAGCCTCTGTTTCCCCGCCTCTGATTCCCCGCCACTGTTTCCCCATATCTGATTCTCCGCCTCTGAATCCCCAACTCTGATTCCCTGCATCTAATTCCCCAGCTCTGATTCCCCGCCTCTGATTCCCCGTGTCTGATTTCCTGCCTCTGATTCCCCGCCTCTGATTACCCATGTCTGATTCACCGCCTCTGATTCCCCACCTCTGATTCCCCATATCTGATTCCTCGCCTCTGTTTCCCCGCCTCTGATTTCCCGCCTATGATTCCCCATATCTCATTCCCCGCCTCTGATTCCCCATCTCTGATTCCCGGACTCTGATTCCCCACCTCTGATTCCCGGCCTCTGATTCGCTGCTTCTGATTCTGATTCCCTGCCTCTGGTTCCCCATCTCTGATTCCGCACATCTAATTCCCCGCCTCTGTTTCCCCACCTCTGATTCCCCGCCTCTGTTTCCCCATATCTAAGTCCCCGCCTCTGATTCCCCAACTTTGATTCCCCACCTCTGATTCCCCAGCTCTGATTCCCCGCCTCTGATTCCCCGCATCTGATTCCCTGCATCTGATTCCCCAACTCTGATTCCCCACCTCTGATTCCCCAGCTCTGATTCCCCGCCTCTGATTCCCCGCATCTGATTCCCTGCATCTGATTCCCAGCCTCTGATTCCCTGCCTCTGATTCCCAACCTCTGATTCCCCACCTCTGATTCCCCATATCTGATTCCCCGCCTCTGTTTCCCCGCCTCTGATTCCCCGCCTCTGTTTCCCCATATCTGATTCCCCGCCTCTATTTCCCTTCCTCTGATTCCCAGCCTCTGATTCCCCATATCTGATTCCCCGCCTCTGATTTCCCAGCTCTGAATCCCCGCATCTGATTCCCCGCGTCTGATTACCGGCCTCTGATTCCCCGCTCTGATTCCCCATTTCTGATTCACAACCTCTGATTCCCCACCTCTGATTCCCCATATCTGATTTGCCGCCTCTGTTTCCCCGCCTCTGATTCCCCACCTCTGATTCCCCGCCTCTGATTCACCAGCTATGATTCCCCGCCTCTGATTCCCCGCATCTGATTCCCTGCCTCTGATTCCCCGCCTCTGATTCCACATCTCTGATTCACCACCTCTGATTCATTGCGTCTGATTCCCCGCCTCTGTTTCCCCGCCTCTGATTCCCCGCCTCTGTTTCCCCATATCTAAGTACCCGCCTCTGATTCCCCAACTCTGATTCCCCACCTCTGATTCCCCAGCTCTGATTCCCTGCCTCTGATTCCCAACCTCTGATTCCGCACCTCTGATTCCCCATATCTGATTCCCCGCCTCTGTTTCCCCGCCTCTGTTTCCCCGCCTCTGATTCCCCGCCTCTGTTTCCCCATATCTAAGTCCCCACCTCTGATTCCCCAACTCTGATTCCCCACCTCTGATTCCCCAGCTCTGATTCCCCGCCTCTGATTCCCCGCATCTGATTCCCTGCATCTGATTCCCAGCCTCTGATTCCCTGCCTCTGATTCCCAACCTCTGATTCCCCACCTCTGATTCCCCATATCTGATTCCCCGCCTCTGTTTCCCCGCCTCTGATTCCCCGCCTCTGTTTCCCCATATCTGATTCCCCGCCTCTATTTCCCCGCCTCTGATTCCCAGCCTCTGATTCCCCATATCTGATTCCCCGCCTGATTCCCCAACTCTGATTCCCCGCCTCTGATTCCCCAGCTCTGAATCCCCGCATCTGATTCCCCAGCTCTGAATCCCCGCATCTGATTCCCCGCGTCTGATTACCGGCCTCTGATTCCCCGCTCTGATTCCCCATCTCTGATTCACAACCTCTGATTCCCCACCTCTGATTCCCCATATCTGATTTGCCGCCTCTGTTTCCCCGCCTCTGATTCGCCAGCTATGATTCCCCGCCTCTGATTCCCCGCATCTGATTCCCTGCCTCTGATTCCCCGCCTCTGATTCCACATCTCTGATTCACCACCTCTGATTCATTGCGTCTGATTCCCCGCCTCTGATTCCCCATCTCTGATTCCCCATCTCTGATTCCCCAATTCTGATTCACCGCCTCTGATTCCCCAGCTATGTTTCCTCGCCTCTGATTCCCGGCCTCTGATTCCCTGCTTCTGATTCTGATTCCCTGACTCTGATTCCCCATCTCTGATTCCGCACATCTAATTCCCTGCCTCTGATTCCCCACCTCTGATTCCCCATATCTGATTCCCCGCCACTGTTTCCCCGCCTCTGATTCCCCGCCTCTGTTTCCCCATATCTAAGTCCCCGCCTCTGATTCCCCAACTTTGATTCCCCACCTCTGATTCCCCAGCTCTGATTGCCCGCCTCTGATTCCCCGCATCTGATTCCCTGCATCTGATTCCCAGGCTCTGATTCCGTGCCTCTGATTCCCAAACTCTGATTCCCCACCTCTGATTCCCCATATCTGATTCCCCGCCTCTGTTTCCCCGCCTCTGATTCCCCGCCTCTATTTGCCTGCCTCTGATTCCCCGCCTCTGTTTCCCCATATCTGATTACCCGCCTCTGAATCCCCAACTCTGATTCCCTGCCTCTAATTTCCCAGCTCTGATTCCCCGCCTCTGATTCCCCGTGTCTGATTTCCTGCCTCTGATTCCCCGCCTCTGATTACCCATGTCTGATTCACCGCCTCTGATTCCCCACCTCTGATTCCCCATCTCTGATTCCGCACATCCGAATCACTGCCTCTGATTCCCCAGCTCTGATTCCCCGCCTCTGATTCCCTGCGTCTTATTCCCTGCTTCTGATTCTGATTCCCTGCCTCTGATTCCCCATCTCTGATTCTGCACATCTGATTCCCTGCCTCTGATTCCCCACCTCTGATTTCCCATATCTAATTCCCCACCTCTGATGCACCAACTCTGATTCCCCGCCTCTGATTCCCCGCCTCTGATTCCCCGCCTCTGTTTCCCCATATCTAATTCCCCACCTCTGATGCACCAACTCTGATTCCCCGCGTCTGATTCCCCAGCTCTGATTCCCCGCCTCTGATTCCCCGCATCCGATTCCCCATATCTGATTCCCCGCCTCTGTTTCCCCGCCTCTGATTCCCCGCCTCTGTTTCCCCATATCTGATTCCCCGCCTCTGATTCCCAACTATGATTCCCCGCCTCTGATTCCCCAGCTCTGATTCCCTGCCTCTGATTCCCCGCGTTCTATTCCCTGCCTCTGATTCCCCGCCTGTGATTCCCCATCTCTGATTCACCACCTCTGATTCCCCACCTCTGATTCCCCATCTCAGATTCACCGCCTCTGATTCCCCACCTCTGATTCCCCATCTCTGATTCCGCACATCCGATTCCCTGCCTCTGATTCCCCGACTCTGATTCCCCACCTCTGATTCCCCAGCTCTGATTCCCCGCCTCTGATTCCCCAACTCTGATTCCCCGCCTCTGATTCCCCGCCTCTGTTTCACCATATCTAAGTCCCCGCCTCTGATTCCCCAACTCTGATTCCCCACCTGATTCCCCAGCTCTGATTACCCACCTCTGATTCCCCATATCTAATTCCCAGCCTCTGTTTCCCCGCCTCTGATTCCCCGCCACTGTTTCCCCATATCTGATTCTCCGCCTCTGAATCCCCAACTCTGATTCCCTGTATCTAATTCCCCAGCTCTGATTCCCCGCCTCTGATTCCCCGTGTCTGATTTCCTGCCTCTGATTCCCCGCCTCTGATTACCCATGTCTGATTCACCGCCTCTGATTCCCCACCTCTGATTCCCCATATCTGATTCCTCGCCTCTGTTTCCCCGCCTCTGATTTCCCGCCTCTGATTCCCCATATCTCATTCCCCGCCTCTGATTCCCCATCTCTGATTCCCGGACTCTGATTCCCCACCTCTGATTCCCGGCCTCTGATTCGCTGCTTCTGATTCTGATTCCCTGCCTCTGATTCCCCATCTCTGATTCCGCACATCTAATTCCCCGCCTCTGTTTCCCCACCTCTGATTCCCTGCCTCTGTTTCCCCATATCTAAGTCCCCGCCTCTGATTCCCCAACTTTGATTCCCCACCTCTGATTCCCCAGCTCTGATTCCCCGCTTCTGATTCCCCGCATCTGATTCCCTGCATCTGATTCCCAGCCTCTGATTCCCTGCCTCTGATTCCCAAACTCTGATTCCCCACCTCTGATTCCCCATATCTGATTCCCCGCCTCTGTTTCCCCGCCTCTGATTCCCCGCCTCTGTTTCCCCATATCTGATTCCCCGCCTCTATTTGCCCGCCTCTGATTCCCCGCCTCTGTTTCCCCATATCTGATTACCCGCCTCTGAATCCCCAACTCTGATTCCCTGCCTCTAATTTCCCAGCTCTGATTCCCCGCCTCTGATTCCCCGTTTCTGATTTCCTGCCTCTGATTCCCCGCCTCTGATTACCCATGTCTGATTCACCGCCTCTGATTCCCCACCTCTGATTCCCCATCTCTGATTCCGCACATCCGATTCACTGCCTCTTATTCCCCAACTCTGATTCCCCGCCTCTGATTCCCAGCGTCTTATTCCCTGCTTCTGATTCTGATTCCCTGCCTCTGATTCCCCATCTCTGATTCTGCACATCTGATTCCCTTCCTCTGATTCCCCACCTCTGATTCGCCATATCTGATTCCCCGCCTCTGTTTCCCTGCCTCTGATTCCCCGCCTCTGTTTCCCCATATCTAAGTCCCCGCCTCTGATTCCCCAACTCTGATTCCCCACCTCTGATTCCCCAGCTCTGATTCCCCGCCTCTGATTCCCCGCATCTGATTCCCTGCATCTGATTCCCAGCCTCTGATTCCCTGCCTCTGATTCCCAACCTCTGATTCCCCACCTCTGATTCCCCATATCTGATTCCCCGCCTCTGTTTCCCCGCCTCTGATTCCCCGCCTCTGTTTCCCCATATCTGATTCCCCGCCTCTATTTCCCTTCCTCTGATTCCCAGCCTCTGATTCCCCATATCTGATTCCCCGCCTCTGATTCCCCAACTCTGATTCCCCGCCTCTGATTCCCCAGCTCTGAATCCCCGCATCTGATTCCCCGCGTCTGATTACCGGCCTCTGATTCCCCTCTCTGATTCCCCATCTCTGATTCACAACCTCTGATTCCCCACCTCTGATTCCCCATATCTGATTTGCCGCCTCTGTTTCCCCGCCTCTGATTCCCCACCTCTGATTCCCCGCCTCTGATTCACCAGCTATGATTCCCCGCCTCTGATTCCCCGCATCTGATTCCCTGCCTCTGATTCCCCGCCTCTGATTCCACATCTCTGATTCACCACCTCTGATTCATTGCGTTTGATTCCCCGCCTCTGTTTCCCCGCCTCTGATTCCCCGCCTCTGTTTCCCCATATCTAAGTCCCCGCCTCTGATTCCCCAACTCTGATTCCCCACCTCTGATTCCCCAGCTCTGATTCCCCGCCTCTGATTCCCCGCATCTGATTCCCTGCATCTGATTCCCAGCCTCTGATTCCCTGCCTCTGATTCCCAACCTCTGATTCCGCACCTCTGATTCCCCATATCTGATTCCCCGCCTCTGTTTCCCCGCCTCTGTTTCCCCGCCTCTGATTCCCCGCCTCTGTTTCCCCATATCTAAGTCCCCGCCTCTGATTCCCCAACTCTGATTCCCCACCTCTGATTCCCCAGCTCTGATTCCCCGCCTCTGATTCCCCGCATCTGATTCACTGCATCTGATTCCCAGCCTCTGATTCCCTGCCTCTGATTCCCAACCTCTGATTCCCCACCTCTGATTCCCCATATCTGATTCCCCGCCTCTGTTTCCCCGCCTCTGATTCCCCGCCTCTGTTTCCCCATATCTGATTCCCCGCCTCTATTTCCCCGCCTCTGATTCCCAGCCTCTGATTCCCCATATCTGATTCCCCGCCTCTGATTCCCCAACTCTGATTCCCCGCCTCTGATTCCCCAGCTCTGAATCCCCGCATCTGATTCCCCAGCTCTGAATCCCCGCATCTGATTCCCCGCGTCTGATTACCGGCCTCTGATTCCCCGCTCTGATTCCCCATCTCTGATTCACAACCTCTGATTCCCCACCTCTGATTCCCCATATCTGATTTGCCGCCTCTGTTTCCCCGCCTCTGATTCGCCAGCTATGATTCCCCGCCTCTGATTCCCCGCATCTGATTCCCTGCCTCTGATTCCCCGCCTCTGATTCCACATCTCTGATTCACCACCTCTGATTCATTGCGTCTGATTCCCCGCCTCTGATTCCCCATCTCTGATTCCCCATCTCTGATTCCCCAATTCTGATTCACCGCCTCTGATTCCCCAGCTATGTTTCCTCGCCTCTGATTCCCGGCCTCTGATTCCCTGCTTCTGATTCTGATTCCCTGACTCTGATTCCCCATCTCTGATTCCGCACATCTAATTCCCTGCCTCTGATTCCCCACCTCTGATTCCCCATATCTGATTCCCCGCCTCTGTTTCCCTGCCTCTGATTCCCCGCCTCTGTTTCCCCATATCTAACTCCCCGCCTCTGATTCCCCAACTTTGATTCCCCACCTCTGATTCCCCAGCTCTGATTGCACGCCTCTGATTCCCCGCATCTGATTCCCTGCATCTGATTCCCAGGCTCTGATTCCCTGCCTCTGATTCCCAAACTCTGATTCCCCACCTCTGATTCCCCATATCTGACTCCCCGCCTCTGTTTCCCCGCCTCTGATTCCCCGCCTCTGTTTCCCCATATCTGATTCCCCGCCTCTATTTGCCTGCCTCTGATTCCCCGCCTCTGTTTCCCCATATCTGATTACCCGCCTCTGAATCCCCAACTCTGATTCCCTGCCTCTAATTTCCCAGCTCTGATTCCCCGCCTCTGATTCCCCGTGTCTGATTTCCTGCCTCTGATTCCCCGCCTCTGATTACCCATGTCTGATTCACCGCCTCTGATTCCCCACCTCTGATTCCCCATCTCTGATTCCGCACATCCGAATCACTGCCTCTGATTCCCCAGCTCTGATTCCCCGCCTCTGATTCCCCGCGTCTTATTCCCTGCTTCTGATTCTGATTCCCTGCCTCTGATTCCCCATCTCTGATTCTGCACATCTGATTCCCTGCCTCTGATTCCCCACCTCTGATTCCCCATATCTAATTCCCCACTTCTGATGCACCAACTCTGATTCCCCGCCTCTGATTCCCCGCCTCTGATTCCCCGCCTCTGTTTCCCCATATCTAATTCCCCACCTCTGATGCACCAACTCTGATTCCCCGCCTCTGATTCCCCAGCTCTGATTCCCCGCCTCTGATTCCCCGCATCCGATTCCCCATATCTGAATCCCCGCCTCTGTTTCCCCGCCTCTGATTCCCCGCCTCTGTTTCCCCATATCTGATTCCCCGCCTCTGATTCCCAACTATGATTCCCCGCCTCTGATTCCCCAGCTCTGATTCCCTGCCTCTGATTCCCCGCGTTCTATTCCCTGCCTCTGATTCCCCGCCTGTGATTCCCCATCTCTGATTCACCACCTCTGATTCCCCACCTCTGATTCCCCATATCTAATTCCCCGCCTCTGTTTGCCCGCCTCTGATTCCCCGCCTCTGTTTCCCCATATCTGATTCCCCGCCACTGAATCCCAACTCTGATTCCCTGCCTCTGATTCCCCAGCTCTGATTCCCCGCCTTTGATTCCCCCCGTCTGATTCCCAGCCTCTGAATCCCCGTGTCTGATATCCTGCCTCTGATTCCCCGCCTCTGATTCCCCATCTCAGATTCACCGCCTCTGATTCCCCACCTCTGATTCCCCATCTCTGATTCCGCACATCCGATTCCCTGCCTCTGATTCCCCGCCTCTGATTACCCATGTCTGATTCACCGCCTCTGATTCCCCACCTCTGATTCCCCATCTCTGATTCCGCACATCCGATTCACTGCCTCTTATTCCCCAACTCTGATTCCCCGCCTCTGATTCCCAGCGTCTTATTCCCTGCTTCTGATTCTGATTCCCTGCCTCTGATTCCCCATCTCTGATTCTGCACATCTGATTCCCTGCCTCTGATTCCCCACCTCTGATTCGCCATATCTGATTCCCCGCCTCTGTTTCCCTGCCTCTGATTCCCCGCCTCTGTTTCCCCATATCTAAGTCCCCGCCTCTGATTCCCCATATCTGATTCCCCGCCTCTGTTTCCCCGCCTCTGATTCCCCGCCTCTGTTTCCCCATATCTGATTCCCCGCCTCTATTTCCCCGCCTCTGATTCCCAGCCTCTGATTCCCCATATCTGATTCCCCGCCTCTGATTCCCCAACTCTGATTCCCCGCCTCTGATTCCCCAGCTCTGAATCCCCGCATCTGATTCCCCAGCTCTGAATCCCCGCATCTGATTCCCCGCGTCTGATTACCGGCCTCTGATTCCCCGCTCTGATTCCCCATCTCTGATTCACAACCTCTGATTCCCCACCTCTGATTCCCCATATCTGATTTGCCGCCTCTGTTTCCCCGCCTCTGATTCGCCAGCTATGATTCCCCGCCTCTGATTCCCCGCATCTGATTCCCTGCCTCTGATTCCCCGCCTCTGATTCCACATCTCTGATTCACCACCTCTGATTCATTGCGTCTGATTCCCCGCCTCTGATTCCCCATCTCTGATTCCCCATCTCTGATTCCCCAATTCTGATTCACCGCCTCTGATTCCCCAGCTATGTTTCCTCGCCTCTGATTCCCGGCCTCTGATTCCCTGCTTCTGATTCTGATTCCCTGACTCTGATTCCCCATCTCTGATTCCGCACATCTAATTCCCTGCCTCTGATTCCCCACCTCTGATTCCCCGCCTCTGTTTCCCCGCCTCTGATTCCCCGCCTCTGTTTCCCCATATCTAACTCCCCGCCTCTGATTCCCCAACTTTGATTCCCCACCTCTGATTCCCCAGCTCTGATTGCCCGCCTCTGATTCCCCGCATCTGATTCCCTGCATCTGATTCCCAGGCTCTGATTCCCTGCCTCTGATTCCCAAACTCTGATTCCCCACCTCTGATTCCCCATATCTGATTCCCCGCCTCTGTTTCCCCGCCTCTGATTCCCCGCCTCTGTTTCCCCATATCTGATTCCCCGCCTCTATTTGCCTGCCTCTGATTCCCCGCCTCTGTTTCCCCATATCTGATTACCCGCCTCTGAATCCCCAACTCTGATTCCCTGCCTCTAATTTCCCAGCTCTGATTCCCCGCCTCTGATTCCCCGTGTCTGATTTCCTGCCTCTGATTCCCCGCCTCTGATTACCCATGTCTGATTCACCGCCTCTGATTCCCCACCTCTGATTCCCCATCTCTGATTCCGCACATCCGAATCACTGCCTCTGATTCCCCAGCTCTGATTCCCCGCCTCTGATTCCCCGCGTCTTATTCCCTGCTTCTGATTCTGATTCCCTGCCTCTGATTCCCCATCTCTGATTCTGCACATCTGATTCCCTGCCTCTGATTCCCCACCTCTGATTCCCCATATCTAATTCCCCACTTCTGATGCACCAACTCTGATTCCCCGCCTCTGATTCCCCGCCTCTGATTCCCCGCCTCTGTTTCCCCATATCTAATTCCCCACCTCTGATGCACCAACTCTGATTCCCCGCCTCTGATTCCCCAGCTCTGATTCCCCGCCTCTGATTCCCCGCATCCGATTCCCCATATCTGATTCCCCGCCTCTGTTTCCCCGCCTCTGATTCCCCGCCTCTGTTTCCCCATATCTGATTCCCCGCCTCTGATTCCCAACTATGATTCCCCGCCTCTGATTCCCCAGCTCTGATTCCCTGCCTCTGATTCCCCGCGTTCTATTCCCTGCCTCTGATTCCCCGCCTGTGATTCCCCATCTCTGATTCACCACCTCTGATTCCCCACCTCTGATTCCCCATATCTAATTCCCCGCCTCTGTTTGCCTGCCTCTGATTCCCCGCCTCTGTTTCCCCATATCTGATTCCCCGCCACTGAATCCCAACTGTGATTCCCTGCCTCTGATTCCCCAGCTCTGATTCCCCGCCTTTGATTCCCCCCGTCTGATTCCCAGCCTCTGAATCCCCGTGTCTGATATCCTGCCTCTGATTCCCCGCCTCTGATTCCCCATCTCAGATTCACCGCCTCTGATTCCCCACCTCTGATTCCCCATCTCTGATTCCGCACATCCGATTCCCTGCCTCTGATTCCCCGCCTCTGATTACCCATGTCTGATTCACCGCCTCTGATTCCCCACCTCTGATTCCCCATCTCTGATTCCGCACATCCGATTCACTGCCTCTTATTCCCCAACTCTGATTCCCCGCCTCTGATTCCCAGCGTCTTATTCCCTGCTTCTGATTCTGATTCCCTGCCTCTGATTCCCCATCTCTGATTCTGCACATCTGATTCCCTGCCTCTGATTCCCCACCTCTGATTCGCCATATCTGATTCCCCGCCTCTGTTTCCCTGCCTCTGATTCCCCTCCTCTGTTTCCCCATATCTAAGTCCCCGCCTCTGATTCCCCAACTCTGATTCCCCACCTCTGATTCCCCAACTCTGATTCCCCACCTCTGATTCCCCAGCTCTGATTCCCAGCCTCTGATTCCCTGCCTCTGATTCCCAACCTCTGATTCCCCACCTCTGATTCCCCATATCTGATTCCCCGCCTCTGATTCCCCATATCTGATTCCCCGCCTCTGATTCCCCAACTCTGATTCCCCGCCTCTGATTCCCCAGCTCTGAATCCCCGCATCTGATTCCCCGCGTCTGATTACCGGCCTCTGATTCCCCGCTCTGATTCCCCATCTCTGATTCACAACCTCTGATTCCCCACCTCTGATTCCCCATATCTGATTTGCCGCCTCTGTTTCCCCGCCTCTGATTCCCCACCTCTAATTCCCCGCCTCTGATTCACCAGCTATGATTCCCCGCCTCTGATTCCCCGCATCTGATTCCCTGCCTCTGATTCCCCGCCTCTGATTCCACATCTCTGATTCACCACCTCTGATTCATTGCGTTTGATTCCCCGCCTCTGTTTCCCCGCCTCTGATTCCCCGCCTCTGTTTCCCCATATCTAAGTCCCCGCCTCTGATTCCCCAACTCTGATTCCCCACCTCTGATTCCCCAGCTCTGATTCCCCGCCTCTGATTCCCCGCATCTGATTCCCTGCATCTGATTCCCAGCCTCTGATTCCCTGCCTCTGATTCCCAACCTCTGATTCCGCACCTCTGATTCCCCATATCTGATTCCCCGCCTCTGTTTCCCCGCCTCTGTTTCCCCGCCTCTGATTCCCCGCCTCTGTTTCCCCATATCTAAGTCCCCGCCTCTGATTCCCCAACTCTGATTCCCCACCTCTGATTCCCCAGCTCTGATTCCCCGCCTCTGATTCCCCGCATCTGATTCCCTGCATCTGATTCCCAGCCTCTGATTCCCTGCCTCTGATTCCCAACCTCTGATTCCCCACCTCTGATTCCCCATATCTGATTCCCCGCCTCTGTTTCCCCGCCTCTGATTCCCCGCCTCTGATTCCCCAGCTCTGAATCCCCGCATCTGATTCCCCAGCTCTGAATCCCCGCATCTGATTCCCCGCGTCTGATTACCGGCCTCTGATTCCCCACTCTGATTCCCCATCTCTGATTCACAACCTCTGATTCCCCACCTCTGATTCCCCATATCTGATTTGCCGCCTCTGTTTCCCCGCCTCTGATTCGCCAGCTATGATTCCCCGCCTCTGATTCCCCGCATCTGATTCCCTGCCTCTGATTCCCCGCCTCTGATTCCACATCTCTGATTCACCACCTCTGATTCATTGCGTCTGATTCCCCGCCTCTGATTCCCCATCTCTGATTCCCCATCTCTGATTCCCCAATTCTGATTCACCGCCTCTGATTCCCCATGTCTGATTCACCGCCTCTGATTCCCCACCTCTGATTCCCCATCTCTGATTCCGCACATCCGAATCACTGCCTCTGATTCCCCAGCTCTGATTCCCCGCCTCTGATTCCCCGCGTCTTATTCCCTGCTTCTGATTCTGATTCCCTGCCTCTGATTCCCCATCTCTGATTCTGCACATCTGATTCCCTGCCTCTGATTCCCCACCTCTGATTCCCCATATCTAATTCCCCACTTCTGATGCACCAACTCTGATTCCCCGCCTCTGATTCCCCGCCTCTGATTCCCCGCCTCTGTTTCCCCATATCTAATTCCCCACCTCTGATGCACCAACTCTGATTCCCCGCCTCTGATTCCCCAGCTCTGATTCCCCGCCTCTGATTCCCCGCATCCGATTCCCCATATCTGATTCCCCGCCTCTGTTTCCCCGCCTCTGATTCCCCGCCTCTGTTTCCCCATATCTGATTCCCCGCCTCTGATTCCCAACTATGATTCCCCGCCTCTGATTCCCCAGCTCTGATTCCCTGCCTCTGATTCCCCGCGTTCTATTCCCTGCCTCTGATTCCCCGCCTGTGATTCCCCATCTCTGATTCACCACCTCTGATTCCCCACCTCTGATTCCCCATATCTAATTCCCCGCCTCTGTTTGCCCGCCTCTGATTCCCCGCCTCTGTTTCCCCATATCTGATTCCCCGCCACTGAATCCCAACTCTGATTCCCTGCCTCTGATTCCCCAGCTCTGATTCCCCGCCTTTGATTCCCCCCGTCTGATTCCCAGCCTCTGAATCCCCGTGTCTGATATCCTGCCTCTGATTCCCCGCCTCTGATTCCCCATCTCAGATTCACCGCCTCTGATTCCCCACCTCTGATTCCCCATCTCTGATTCCGCACATCCGATTCCCTGCCTCTGATTCCCCGACTCTGATTCCCCACCTCTGATTCCCCAGCTCTGATTCCCCGCCTCTGATTCCCCAACTCTGATTCCCCGCCTCTGATTCCCCGCCTCTGTTTCCCCATATCTAAGTCCCCGCCTCTGATTCCCCAACTCTGATTCCCCACCTCTGATTCCCCAGCTCTGATTACCCACCTCTGATTCCCCATATCTAATTCCCAGCCTCTGTTTCCCCGCCTCTGATTCCCCGCCACTGTTTCCCCATATCTGATTCTCCGCCTCTGAATCCCCAACTCTGATTCCCTGCATCTAATTCCCCAGCTCTGATTCCCCGCCTCTGATTCCCCGTGTCTGATTTCCTGCCTCTGATTCCCCGCCTCTGATTACCCATGTCTGATTCACCGCCTCTGATTCCCCACCTCTGATTCCCCATATCTGATTCCTCGCCTCTGTTTCCCCGCCTCTGATTTCCCGCCTCTGATTCCCCATATCTCATTCCCCGCCTCTGATTCCCCATCTCTGATTCCCGGACTCTGATTCCCCACCTCTGATTCCCGGCCTCTGATTCGCTGCTTCTGATTCTGATTCCCTGCCTCTGATTCCCCATCTCTGATTCCGCACATCTAATTCCCCGCCTCTGTTTCCCCACCTCTGATTCCCCGCCTCTGTTTCCCCATATCTAAGTCCCCGCCTCTGATTCCCCAACTTTGATTCCCCACCTCTGATTCCCCAGCTCTGATTCCCCGACTCTGATTCCCCGCATCTGATTCCCTGCATCTGATTCCCAGCCTCTGATTCTTTGCCTCTGATTCCCAAACTCTGATTCCCCACCTCTGATTCCCCATATCTGATTCCCCGCCTCTGTTTCCCCGCCTCTGATTCCCCGCCTCTGTTTCCCCATATCTGATTCCCCGCCTCTATTTGCCCGCCTCTGATTCCCCGCCTCTGTTTCCCCATATCTGATTACCCGCCTCTGAATCCCCAACTCTGATTCCCTGCCTCTAATTTCCCAGCTCTGATTCCCCGCCTCTGATTCCCCGTTTCTGATTTCCTGCCTCTGATTCCCCGCCTCTGATTACCCATGTCTGATTCACCGCCTCTGATTCCCCACCTCTGATTCCCCATCTCTGATTCCGCACATCCGATTCACTGCCTCTGATTCCCCAACTCTGATTCCCCGCCTCTGATTCCCAGCGTCTTATTCCCTGCTTCTGATTCTGATTCCCTGCCTCTGATTCCCCATCTCTGATTCTGCACATCTTATTCCCTGCCTCTGATTCCCCACCTCTGATTCGCCATATCTGATACCCCACCTCTGTTTCCCTGCCTCTGATTCCCCGCCTCTGTTTCCCCATATCTAAGTCCCCGCCTCTGATTCCCCAACTCTGATTCCCCACCTCTGATTCCCCAGCTCTGATTCCCCACCTCTGATTCCCCATATCTGATTCCCCGCCTCTGTTTCCCCGCCTCTGATTCCCCGCCTCTGTTTCCCCATATCTGATTCCCCGCCTCTATTTCCCTTCCTCTGATTCCCAGCCTCTGATTCCCCATATCTGATTCCCCGCCTCTGATACCCCAACTCTGATTCCCCGCCTCTGATTCCCCAGCTCTGAATCCCCGCATCTGATTCCCCGCGTCTGATTACCGGCCTCTGATTCCCCGCTCTGATTCCCCATCTCTGATTCACAACCTCTGATTCCCCACCTCTGATTCCCCATATCTGATTTGCCGCCTCTGTTTCCCCGCCTCTGATTCCCCACCTCTGATTCCCCGCCTCTGATTCACCAGCTATGATTCCCCGCCTCTGATTCCCCGCATCTGATTCCCTGCCTCTGATTCCCCGCCTCTGATTCCACATCTCTGATTCACCACCTCTGATTCATTGCGTCTGATTCCCCGCCTCTGTTTCCCCGCCTCTGATTCCCCGCCTCTGTTTCCCCATATCTAAGTCCCCGCCTCTGATTCCCCAACTCTGATTCCCCACCTCTGATTCCCCAGCTCTGATTCCCCGCCTCTGATTCCCCGCATCTGATTCCCTGCATCTGATTCCCCGCCTCTGTTTCCCCGCCTCTGATTCCCCGCCTCTGTTTCCCCATATCTGTCCCCGCCTCTGATTCCCCAACTCTGATTCCCCACCTCTGATTCCCCAGCTCTGATTCCCCGCCTCTGATTCCCCGCATCTGATTCCCTGCATCTGATTCCCAGCCTCTGATTCCCTGCCTCTGATTCCCAACCTCTGATTCCCCACCTCTGATTCCCCATATCTGATTCCCCGCCTCTGTTTCCCCGCCTCTGATTCCCCGCCTCTGTTTCCCCATATCTGATTCCCCGCCTCTATTTCCCCGCCTCTGATTCCCAGCCTCTGATTCCCCATATCTGATTCCCCGCCTCTGATTCCCCAACTCTGATTCCCCGCCTCTGATTCCCCAGCTCTGAATCCCCGCATCTGATTCCCCAGCTCTGAATCCCCGCATCTGATTCCCCGCGTCTGATTACCGGCCTCTGATTCCCCGCTCTGATTCCCCATCTCTGATTCACAACCTCTGATTCCCCACCTCTGATTCCCCATATCTGATTTGCCGCCTCTGTTTCCCCGCATCTGATTCGCCAGCTATGATTCCCCGCCTCTGATTCCCCGCATCTGATTCCCTGCCTCTGATTCCCCGCCTCTGATTCCACATCTCTGATTCACCACCTCTGATTCATTGCGTCTGATTCCCCGCCTCTGATTCCCCATCTCTGATTCCCCATCTCTGATTCCCCAATTCTGATTCACCGCCTCTTATTCCCCAGCTATGTTTCCTCGCCTCTGATTCCCGGCCTCTGATTCCCTGCTTCTGATTCTGATTCCCTGACTCTGATTCCCCATCTCTGATTCCGCACATCTAATTCCCTGCCTCTTATTCCCCACCTCTGATTCCCCATATCTGATTCCCCGCCTCTGTTTCCCTGCCTCTGATTCCCCGCCTCTGTTTCCCCATATCTAAGTCCCCGCCTCTGATTCCCCAACTTTGATTCCCCACCTCTGATTCCCCAGCTCTGATTGCCCGCCTCTGATTCCCCGCATCTGATTCCCTGCATCTGATTCCCAGGCTCTGATTCCCTGCCTCTGATTCCCAAACTCTGATTCCCCACCTCTGATTCCCCATATCTGATTCCCCGCCTCTGTTTCCCCGCCTCTGATTCCCCGCCTCTGTTTCCCCATATCTGATTCCCCGCCTCTATTTGCCTGCCTCTGATTCCCCGCCTCTGTTTCCCCATATCTGATTACACGCCTCTGAATCCCCAACTCTGATTCCCTGCCTCTAATTTCCCAGCTCTGATTCCCCGCCTCTGATTCCCCGTGTCTGATTTCCTGCCTCTGATTCCCCGCCTCTGATTACCCATGTCTGATTCACCGCCTCTGATTCCCCACCTCTGATTCCCCATCTCTGATTCCGCACATCCGAATCACTGCCTCTGATTCCCCAGCTCTGATTCCCCGCCTCTGATTCCCCGCGTCTTATTCCCTGCTTCTGATTCTGATTCCCTGCCTCTGATTCCCCATCTCTGATTCTGCACATCTGATTCCCTGCCTCTGATTCCCCACCTCTGATTCCCCATATCTGATTCCCCGCCTCTGAATCCCCATCTCTGATTCCCGGACTCTGATTCCCCACCTCTGATTCCCGGCCTCTTATTACCAGCATCTGATTCCAGGCCTCTGATACCCGGCCTCTGATTCCCCGCTTCTGATTCTGATTCCCTGCCTCTGATTCTCCATCTCTGATTCCGCACATCTGATTCCCTGCCTCTGATTCCCCACCTCTGATTCCCCATATCTGATTCCCTGCCTCTGTTTCCCCGCCTCTGATTCCCCGCCTCTGTTTCCCCATATCGAATTCCCCACCTCTGATGCACCAACTCTGATTCCCCGCCTCTGATTCCCCAGCTCTGATTCCCCGCCTCTGATTCCCCGCATCCGATTCCCCATATCTGATTCCCCGCCTCTGTTTCCCCGCCTCTGTTTCCCCGCCTCTGATTCCCCGCCTCTGTTTCCCCATATCTGATTCCCCGCCTCTGATTCCCAACTATGATTCCCCGCCTCTGATTCCCCAGCTCTGATTCCCTGCCTCTGATTCCCCGCGTTCTATTCCCTGCCTCTGATTCCCCGCCTGTGATTCCCCATCTCTGATTCACCACCTCTGATTCCCCACCTCTGATTCCCCATATCTAATTCCCCGCCTCTGTTTGCCCGCCTCTGATTCCCCGCCTCTGTTTCCCCATATCTGATTCCCCGCCACTGAATCCCCAACTCTGATTCCCTGCCTCTGATACCCCAGCTCTGATTCCCCGCCTTTGATTCCCCCCGTCTGATTCCCAGCCTCTGAATCCCCGTGTCTGATATCCTGCCTCTGATTCCCCGCCTCTGATTCCCCATCTCAGATTCACCGCCTCTGATTCCCCACCTCTGATTCCCCATCTCTGATTCCGCACATCCGATTCCCTGCCTCTGATTCCCTGACTCTGATTCACCACCTCTGATTCCCCAGTTCTGATTCCCCGCCTCTGATTCCCCAACTCTGATTCCCCGCCTCTGATTCCCCGCCTCTGTTTCCCCATATCTAAGTCCCCGCCTCTGATTCCCCAACTCTGATTCCCCACCTCTGATTCCCCAGCTCTGATTACCCACCTCTGATTCCCCATCTCTGATTCCGCACATCTGATTCCCTGCCTCTGATTCCCCACCTCTGTTTCCCCATATCTAAGTCCCCGCCTCTGATTCCCCAACTTTGATTCCCCACCTCTGATTCCCCAGCTCTGATTCCCCGCCTCTGATTCCCCGCATCTGATTCCCTGCATCTGATTCCCAGCCTCTGATTCCCTGCCTCTGATTCCCAACCTCTGATTCCCCACCTCTGATTCCCCATATCTGATTCCCCGCCTCTCTTTCCCCGCCTCTGATTCACCGCCTCTGTTTCCCCATATCTGATTCCCCGCCTCTATTTGCCCGCCTCTGATTCCCCGCCTCTGTTTCCCCATATCTGATTCCCCGCCTCTGAATCCCCAACTCTGATTCCCTGCCTCTAATTTCCCAGCTCTGATTCCCCGCCTCTGATTCCCCGTGTCTGATTTCCTGCCTCTGATTCCCCACCTCTGATTACCCATGTCTGATTCACCGCCTCTGATTCCCCACCTCTGATTCCCCATCTCTGATTCCGCACATCCGATTCCATGCCTCTGATTCCCTGCCTCTGATTCACTGCCTCTGCTTCCCCAGCTCTGATTTCCCGCCTCTGATTCCCCGCGTCTTATCCCCTGCTTCTGATTCTGATTCCCTGCCTCTGATTCCCCATCTCTGATTCCGCACATCTGATTCCCTGCCTCTGATTCCCCACCTCTGATTCCCCATATCTGATTCCCCGCCTCTGTTTCCCCGCCTCTGATTCCCCGCCTCTGATTCCCAAACTCTGATTCCGCACCTCTGATTCCCCAGCTCTGATTCCCCGCCTCTGATCCCCGCATCTGATTCCCTGCATCTGATTCCCAGCCTCTGATTCCCTGCCTCTGATTCCCAACCTCTGATTCCCCACCTCTGATTCCCCATATCTGATTCCCCGCCTCTGTTTCCCCGTCTCTGATTCCCCGCCTCTGTTTCCCCATATCTGATTCCCCGCCTCTATTTGCCCACCTCTGATTCCCCACCTCTGTTTCCCCATATCTGATTCCCCGCCACTGAATCCCCAACTCTGATTCCCTGCATCTAATTCCCCAGCTCTGATTCCCCGCCTCTGATTCCCCGTGTCTGATTTCCTGCCTCTGATTCCCCGCCTCTGATTACCCATGTCTGATTCACCGCCTCTGATTCCCCACCTCTGATTCCCCATCTCTGATTCCGCACATCCGATTCCCTGCCTCTGAATCCCCGCCTCTGATTCACCGCCTCTGATTCCCGGCCTCTGATTTCCCGCCTCTGATTCCCTGCCACTGATACCCCGCCCCTGATTCCCCACCTCTGATTCCCCATATCTGATTCCCCGCCTCTGTTTCCCCACCTCTGATTCCCCGCCTCTGATTCCCCATATCTCATTCCCCGCCTCTGAATCCCCATCTCTGATTCCCGGACTCTGATTCCCCACCTCTGATTCCCGGCCTCTTATTCCCGGCATCTGATTCCGGCCTCTGATTCCCGGCCTCTGATTCCCTGCTTCTGATTCTGATTCCCTGCCTTTGATTCCCCATCTCTGATTCCGCACATCTGATTCCCTGCCTCTGATTCCCCACCTCTGAATCCCCATATCTGATTCCCCACCTCTGTTTCCCCGCCTCTGATTCCACACCTCTGTTTCCCAATATCTAAGTCCCCGCCTCTGATTCCCCAACTCTGATTCCCCACCTCTGATTCCCCAGCTCTGATTCCCCGCCTCTGATTCCCCGCATCTGATTCCCTGCATCTGATTCCAAGCCTCTGATTCCCTGCCTCTGATTCCCAAACTCTGATTCCCCACCTCTGATTCCCCATATCTGATTCCCCGCCTCTGTTTCCCCGCCTCTGATTCCCCGCCTCTGTTTCCCCATATCTAATTCCCCACCTCTGATGCACCAACTCTGATTCCCCACCTCTGATTCCCCAGCTCTGATTCCCCGCCTCTGATTCCCCGCATCCGATTCCCCATATCTAATTCCCCGCCTCTGTTTGCCCGCCTCTGATTCCCCGCCTCTGTTTCCCCATATCTGATTCCCCGCCACTGAATCCCCAACTCTGATTCCCTGCCTCTGATTCCCCAGCTCTGATTCCCCGCCTTTGATTCCCCCCGTCTGATTCCCAGCCTCTGAATCCCCGTGTCTGATATCCTGCCTCTGATTCCCCGCCTCTGATTCCCCATCTCAGATTCACCGCCTCTGATTCCCCACCTCTGATTCCCCATCTCTGATTCCGCACATACGATTCCCTGCCTCTGATTCCCCGACTCTGATTCCCCACCTCTGATTCCCCAGCTCTGATTCCCCGCCTCTGATTCCCCAACTCTGATTCCCCGCCTCTGATTCCCCGCCTCTGTTTCCCCATATCTAATTCCCCGCCTCTGATTCCCCAACTCTGATTCCCCACCTCTGATTCCCCAGCTCTGATTACCCACCTCTGATTCCCCATATCTAATTCCCTGCCTATGTTTCCCCGCCTCTGATTCCCCGCCACTATTTCCCCATATCTGATTCTCCGCCTCTGAATCCCCAACTCTGATTCCATTCATCTAATTCCCCAGCTCTGATTCCCCGCCTCTGATTCCCCGTGTCTGATTTCCTGCCTCTGATTCCCCGCCTCTGATTACCCATGTCTGATTCACTGACTCTGATTCCCCACCTCTGATTCCCCATCTCTGATTCCGCACATCCGACTCCCAGCCTCTGATTCCCCATCTCTGATTCCCCGCCTCTGATTCCCCAACTCTGATTCCCCACCTCTGATTCCCCAGCTCTGATTCCCCACCTCTGATTCCCCGTGTTTGATCCCCTGCCTCTGATTCCCCGCCTCTGATTCCCCATCTCTGATTCACCGCCTTTGATTCGCCTCCTCTGCTTCCCCATATCTGATTCCTCGCCTCTGTTTCCCCGCCTCTGATTCCCCGCCTCTGATTCCCCATCTCTGATTCCCGGACTCTGATTCCCCCCCTCTGATTCCCGGCCTCTGATTCGCTGCTTCTGATTCTGATTCCCTGCCTCTGATTCCCCATCTCTGATTCCTCACATCTAATTCCCTGCCTCTGATTCCCCACCTCTGATTCCCCATATCTGATTCCCCGCCTCTGTTTCCCCGCCTCTGATTCCCCGCATCTGTTTCCCCATATCTAAGTCCCCGCCTCTGATTCCCAAACTTTGATTCCCCACCTCTGATTCCCCAGCTCTGATTCCCCGCCTCTGATTCCCCGCATCTGATTCCCTGCATCTGATTCCCAGCCTCTGATTCCCTGCCTCTGATTCCCAAACTCTGATTCCCCACCTCTGATTCCCCATATCTGATTCCCCGCCTCTGTTTCCCCGCCTCTGATTCCCCGCCTCTGTTTCCCCATATCTGATTCCCCGCCTCTATTTGCCCACCTCTGATTCCCCGCCTCTGTTTCCCCATATCTGATTACCCGCATCTGAAACCCCAACTCTGATTCCCTGCCTCTAATTTCCCAGCTCTGATTCCCCGCCTCTGATTCCCCGTGTCTGATTTCCTGCCTCTGATTCCCCGCCTCTGATTACCCATGTCTGATTCACCGCCTCTGATTCCCCACCTCTGATTCCCCATCTCTGATTCTGCACATCCGATTCACTGCCTCTGATTCCCCAGCTCTGATTCCCCGCCTCTGATTCCCCGCGTCTTATTCCCTGCTTCTGATTCTGATTCCCTGCCTCTGATTCCCCATCTCTGATTCCCCAACTCTAATTCCCCGCCTCTGATTCCCCGCCCCTGTTTCCCCATATCTGATTCCCCGCCTCTGATTCCCCAACTCTGATTCCCCGCCACTGATTCCCCAGCTCTGATTCCCCGCCTCTGATTCCCCGTGTTTGATTCACTGCCTCTGATTCCCCACCTCTGATTCCGCATCTCTGATTCACTGCATTTGATTCGCCACCTCTGATTCCCCATATCTGATTCCTCGCCTCTGTTACCCCGCCTCTGATTCCCCGCCTCTGATTCTCCATATCTCATTCCGCGCCTCTGAATCCCCATCTCTGATTCCCGGCCTCTTATTCCCAGCATCTGATTCCAGGCCTCTGATTCCCGGCCTCTGATTCCCCGCTTCTGATTCTGATTCCCTGCCTCTGATTCCCCATCTCTGATTCCGCACATCTGATTCCCTGCCTCTGATTCCCCTCCTCTGATTCCCCATATCTGATTCCCCACCTCTGTTTCCCCGCCTCTGATTCCCCGCCTCTGTTTCCCCATATCTAATTCCCCACCTCTGATGCACCAACTCTGATTCCCCGCCTCTGATTCCCCAGCTCTGATTCCCCGACTCTGATTCCCCGCATCCGATTCCCCATATCTGATTCCCCACCTCTGTTTCCCCATATCTGATTCCCCGCCTCTGATTCCCAACTATGATTCCCCGCCTCTGATTCCCCAGCTCTGATTCCCTGCCTCTGATTCCCCTCGTTCTATTCCCTGCCTCTGATTCCCCGCCTGTGATTCCCCATCTCTGATTCACCACCTCTGATTATCCACCTCTGATTCCCCATATCTGATTCCCCGCCTCTGAATCCCCAACTCTGATTCCCTGCCTCTGATTCCCCAGCTCTGATTCCCCGCCTTTGATTCCCCCCGTCTGATTCCCAGCCTCTGAATCCCCGTGTCTGATATCCTGCCTCTGATTCCCCGCCTCTGATTCCTCATCTCAGATTCACCGCCTCTGATTCCCCACCTCTGATTCCCCATCTCTGATTCCGCACATCCGCTTCCCTGCCTCTGATTCCCCGACTCTGATTCCCCACCTCTGATTCCCCAGCTCTGATTCCCCGCCTCTGATTCCCCAACTCTGATTCCCCGCCTCTGATAACCCAGCTCTGACTCCCCACCTCTGATTCCCCGTGTTTGATTCCCTGCCTCTGATTCCCCGCCTCTGATTCCCCATCTCTGATTCACTGCCTTTGATTCGCCACCTCTGATTCCCTGCCTCTGATTCCCCAGCTCTGATTCCCCGCCTTTGATTCCCCCCGTCTGATTCCCAGCCTCTGAATCCCCGTGTTTGATTCCTTGCCTCTGATTCCCCGCCTCTGATTCCCCATCTCTGATTCACCGCCTTTGATTCGCCACCTCTGATTCCCCATATCTGATTCCTCACCTCTGTTTCCCCGCCTCTGATTCCCCGCCTCTGATTCCCCATATCTCATTCCCCGCCTCTGATTCCCCATCTCTGATTCCCGGACTCTGATTCCCCACCTCTGATTCCCGGCCTATTATTCCCGGCATCAGATTCCGGCCTCTGATTCCCGGCCTCTGATTCCCTGCTTCTGATTCTGATTCCCTGCCTCTGATTCCCCATTTCTGATTCCGCACATCTAATTCCCTGCCTCTGATTCCCCACCTCTGATTCCCCATATCTGATTCCCCAACTCTAATTCCCCGCCTCTGATTCCCCGCCCCTGTTTCCCCATATCTGATTCCCCGCCTCTGATTCCCCAACTCTGATGCCCCGCCACTGATTCCCCAGCTCTGATTCCCCGCCTCTGATTCCCCGTGTTTGATTCACTGCCTCTGATTCCCCGCCTCTGATTCCGCATCTCTGATTCACCGCATTTGATTCGCCACCTCTGATTCCCCATATCTGATTCCTCGCCTCTGTTTCCCCGCCTCTGATTCCCCGCCTCTGATTCTCCATATCTCATTCCGCGCCTCTGAATCCCCATCTCTGATTCCCGGACTCTGATTCCCCACCTCTGATTCCCGGCCTCTTATTCCCAGCATCTGATTCCAGGCCTCTGATTCCCGGCCTCTGATTCCCCGCTTCTGATTCTGATTCCCTGCCTCTGATTCCCCATCTCTGATTCCGCACATCTGATTCCCTGCCTCTGATTCCCCTCCTCTGATTCCCCATATCTGATTCCCCACCTCTGTTTCCCCGCCTCTGATTCCCCGCCTCTGTTTCCCCATATCTAATTCCCCACCTCTGATGCACCAACTCTGATTCCCCGCCTCTGATTCCCCAGCTCTGATTCCCCGACTCTGATTCCCCGCATCCGATTCCCCATATCTGATTCCCCGCCTCTGTTTCCCCATATCTGATTCCCCGCCTCTGATTCCCCATATCTGATTCCCCGCCTCTGTTTCCCCGCCTCTGATTCCCTGCCTCTGTTTCCCCATATCTAAGTCCCCGCCTCTGATTCCCCAACTCCGATTCCCCACCTCTGACTCCCCAGCTCTGATTACCCACCTCTGATTCCCCATATCTGATTCCCCGCCTCTGTTTCCCCGCCTCTGATTCCCCGCCACTGTTTCCCCATATCTGATTCCCCGCCTCTGAATCCCCAACTCTGATTTCCTGCATCTAATTCCCCAGCTCTGATTCCCCGCCTCTGATTCCCCGTGTCTGATTTCCTGCCTCTGATTCCCTGCCACTGATTACCCATGTCTGATTCACCGCCTCTGATTCCCCACCTCTGATTCCCCATCTCTGATTCCGCACATCCGATTCCCAGCCTCTGATTCCCCATCCCTGATTCCCCGCCTCTGATTCCCCAACTCTGATTCCCCACCTCCGATTCCCCAGCTCTGATTCCCCGCCTCTGATTCCCCGTGTTTGATTCCCTGCCTCTGATTCCCCGCCTCTGATTCCCCATCTCTGATTCACCGCCTTTGATTCGCCACCTCTGATTCCCCATATCTGATTCCTCGCCTCTGTTTACCCGCCTCTGATTCCCCGCCTCTGATTCCCCATATCTCATTCCCCGCCTCTGATTCCCCATCTCTGATTCCCGGACTCTGATTCCCCACCTCTGATTCCCGGCCTCTGATTCCCTGCTTCTGATTCTGATTCCCTGCCTCTGATTCCCCATCTCTGATTCCGCACATCTAATTCCCTGCCTCTGATTCCCCACCTCTGATTCCCCATATCTGATTCCCCGCCTCTGTTTCCCCGCCTCTGATTCCCCGCCTCTGTTTCCCCATATCTAAGTCCCCGCCTCTGATTCCCCAACTTTGATTCCCCACCTCTGATTCCCCAGCTCTGATTCCCCGCCTCTGATTCCCCGCATCTGATTCCCTGCATCTGATTCCCAGCCTCTGATTCCCTGCCTCTGATTCCCAACCTCTGATTCCCAACCTCTGATTCCCCGCCTCTGATTCCCCGCCTCTGTTTCCCCATATCTGATTCCCCGCCTCTATTTGCCCGCCTCTTATTCCCCGCCTCTGTTTCCCCATATCTGATTACCCGCCTCTGAATCCCCAACTCTGATTCCCTGCCTCTAATTTCCCAGCTCTGATTCCCCGCCTCTGATTCCCCGTGTCTGATTTCCTGCCTCTGATTCCCCGCCTCTGATTACCCATGTCTGATTCACCGCCTCTGATTCCCCACCTCTGATTCCCCATCTCTGATTCCGCACATCCGATTCACTGCCTCCGATTCCCCAGCTCTGATTCCCCGCCTCTGATTCCCCGCGTCTTATTCCCTGCTTCTGATTCTGATTCCCTGCCTCTGATTCCCCATCTCTGATTCTGCACATCTGATTCCCTGCCTCTGATTCCCCACCTCTGATTCCCCATATATGATTCCCCGCCTCTGAATCCCCATCTCTGATTCCCGGACTCTGATTCCCCACCTCTGATACCCGGCCTCTTATAACCAGCATCTGATTCCAGGCCTCTGATTCCCGGCCTCTGATTCCCCGCTTCTGATTCTGATTCCCTGCCTCTGATTCCCCATCTCTGATTCCGCACATCTGATTCCCTGCCTCTGATTCCCCACCTCTGATTCCCCATATCTGATTCCCCGCCTCTGTTTCCCCGCCTCTGATTCCCCGCCTCTGTTTCCCCGCCTCTGATTCCCTGCCTCTGTTTCCCCATATCTAAGTCCCCGCCTCTGATTCCCCAACTCTGATTCCCCACCTCTGACTCCCCAGCTCTGATTACCCACCTCTGATTCCCCATATCTGATTCCCCGCCTCTGTTTCCCCGCCTCTGATTCCCCGCCACTGTTTCCCCATATCTGATTCCCCGCCTCTGAATCCCCAACTCTGATTCCCTGCATCTAATTCCCCAGCTCTGATTCCCCGCCTCTGATTCCCCGTGTCTGATTTCCTGCCTCTGATTCCCTGCCTCTGATTACCCATGTCTGATTCACCGCCTCTGATTCCCCACCTCTGATTCCCCATCTCTGATTCCGCACATCCGATTCCCAGCCTCTGATTCCCCATCCCTGATTCCCCGCCTCTGATTCCCCAACTCTGATTCCCCACCTCCGATTCCCCAGCTCTGATTCCCCGCCTCTGATTCCCCGTGTTTGATTCCCTGCCTCTGATTCCCCGCCTCTGATTCCCCATCTCTGATTCACCGCCTTTGATTCGCCACCTCTGATTCCCCATATCTGATTCCTCGCCTCTGTTTACCCGCCTCTGATTCCCCGCCTCTGATTCCCCATATCTCATTCCCCGCCTCTGATTCCCCATCTCTGATTCCCGGACTCTGATTCCCCACCTCTGATTCCCGGCCTCTGATTCCCTGCTTCTGATTCTGATTCCCTGCCTCTGATTCCCCATCTCTGATTCCGCACATCTAATTCCCTGCCTCTGATTCCCCACCTCTGATTCCCCATATCTGATTCCCCGCCTCTGTTTCCCCGCCTCTGATTCCCCGCCTCTGTTTCCCCATATCTAAGTCCCCGCCTCTGATTCCCCAACTTTGATTCCCCACCTCTGATTCCCCAGCTCTGATTCCCCGCCTCTGATTCCCCGCATCTGATTCCCTGCATCTGATTCCCAGCCTCTGATTCCCTGCCTCTGATTCCCAACCTCTGATTCCCAACCTCTGATTCCCCGCCTCTGATTCCCCGCCTCTGTTTCCCCATATCTGATTCCCCGCCTCTATTTGCCCGCCTCTTATTCCCCGCCTCTGTTTCCCCATATCTGATTACCCGCCTCTGAATCCCCAACTCTGATTCCCTGCCTCTAATTTCCCAGCTCTGATTCCCCGCCTCTGATTCCCCGTGTCTGATTTCCTGCCTCTGATTCCCCGCCTCTGATTACCCATGTCTGATTCACCGCCTCTGATTCCCCACCTCTGATTCCCCATCTCTGATTCCGCACATCCGATTCACTGCCTCTGATTCCCCAGCTCTGATTCCCCGCCTCTGATTCCCCGCGTCTTATTCCCTGCTTCTGATTCTGATTCCCTGCCTCTGATTCCCCATCTCTGATTCTGCGCATCTGATTCCCTGCCTCTGATTCCCCACCTCTGATTCCCCATATATGATTCCCCGCCTCTGAATCCCCATCTCTGATTCCCGGACTCTGATTCCCCACCTCTGATACCCGGCCTCTTATAACCAGCATCTGATTCCAGGCCTCTGATTCCCGGCCTCTGATTCCCCGCTTCTGATTCTGATTCCCTGCCTCTGATTCCCCATCTCTGATTCCGCACATCTGATTCCCTGCCTCTGATTCCCCACCTTTGATTCCCCATATCTGATTCCCCTCCTCTGTTTCCCCGCCTCTGATTCCCCGCCTCTGTTTCCCCATATCTAATTCCCCACCTCTGATGCACCAACTCTGATTCCCCGCCTCTGATTCCCCAGCTCTGATTCCCCGCCTCTGATTCCCTGCATCCGATTCCCCATATCTGATTCCCCGCCTCTGTTTCCCCGCCTCTGATTCCCCGCCTCTGTTTCCCCATATCTGATTCCCCGCCTCTGATTCCCAACTATGATTCCCCGCCTCTGATTCCCCAGCTCTGATTCCCTGCCTCTGATTCCCCGCGTTCTATTCCCTGCCTCTGATTCCCCGCCTGTGATTCCCCATCTCTGATTCACCACCTCTGATTCCCCACCTCTGATTCCCCATATCTAATTCCCCGCCTCTGTATGCCCGCCTCTGATTCCCCGCCTCTGTTTCCCCATATCTGATTCCCCGCCACTGAATCCCCAACTCTGATTCCCTGCCTCTGATTCCCCAGCTCTGATTCCCCGCCTTTGATTCCCCCCGTCTGATTCCCAGCCTCTGAATCCCCGTGTCTGATATCCTGCCTCTGATTCCCCGCCTCTGATTCCCCATCTCAGATTCACCGCCTCTGATTCCCCACCTCTGATTCCCCATCTCTGATTCCGCACATCCGATTCCCTGCCTCTGATTCCCCGACTCTGATTCCCCACCTCTGATTCCCCAGCTCTGATTCCCCGCCTCTGATTCCACAACTCTGATTCCCCGCCTCTGATTCCCCGCCTCTGTTTCCCCATAACTAATTCCCCGCCTCTGATTCCCCAACTCTGATTCCCCACCTCTGATTCCCCAGCTCTGATTACCCACCTCTGATTCCCCATATCTAATTCCCTGCCTCTGTTTCCCCACCTCTGATTCCCCGCCACTATTTCCCCATATCTGATTCTCCGCCTCAGAATCCCCAACTCTGATTCCCTGCATCTAATTCCCCAGCTCTGATTCCCCGCCTCTGATTCCCCGTGTCTGATTTCCTGCCTCTGATTCCCCGCCTCTGATTACCCATGTCTGATTCACCGCCTCTGATTCCCCACCTCTGATTCCCCATCTCTGATTCCGCACATCCGACTCCCAGCCTCTGATTCCCCATCTCTGATTCCCCGCCTCTGATTCCCCAACTCTGATTCCCCATCTCTGATTCCCCAGCTCTGATTCCCCGCCTCTGATTCCCCGTGTTTGATTCCCTGCCTCTGATTCCCCGCCTCTGATTCCCCATCTCTGATTCACCGCCTTTGATTCGCCACCTCTGATTCCCCATATCTGATTCCTCGCCTCTGTTTCCCCGCCTCTGATTTCCCGCCTCTGATTCCCCATATCTCATTCCCCGCCTCTGATTCCCCATCTCTGATTCCCGGACTGATTCCCCACCTCTGATTCCCGGCCTCTGATTCGCTGCTTCTGATTCTGATTCCCTGCCTCTGATTCCCCATCTCTGATTCCGCACATCTAATTCCCTGCCTCTGATTCGCCACCTCTGATTCCCCATATCTGATTCCCCGCCTCTGTTTCCCCGCCTCTGATTCCCCGCCTCTGTTTCCCCATATCTAAGTCCCCGCCTCTGATTACCCAACTTTGATTCCCCACCTCTGATTCCCCAGCTCTGATTCCCCGCCTCTGATTCCCCGCATCTGATTCCCTGCATCTGATTCCCAGCCTCTGATTCCCTGCCTCTGATTCCCAAACTCTGATTCCCCACCTCTGATTCCCCATATCTGATTCCCCGCCTCTGTTTCCCCGCCTCTGATTCCCCGCCTCTGTTTACCCATATCTGATTCCCAGCCTCTATTTGCCCGCCTCTGATTCCCCGCCTCTGTTTCCCCATATCTGATTACCCGCCTCTGAATCCCCAACTCTGATTCCCTGCCTCTAATTTCCCAGCTCTGATTCCCCGCCTCTGATTCCCCGTGTTTGATTCCCTGCCTCTGATTCCCCGCCTCTGATTCTCCATCTCTGATTCACCGCCTTTGATTCGCCACCTCTGATTCCCCATATCTGATTCCTCACCTCTGTTTCCCCGCCTCTGATTCCCCGCCTCTGATTCCCCATATCTCATTCCCCGCCTCTGATTCCCCATCTCTGATTCCCGGACTCTGATTCCCCACCTCTGATTCCCGGCCTATTATTCCCGGCATCAGATTCCGGCCTCTGATTCCCGGCCTCTGATTCCCTGCTTCTGATTCTGATTCCCTGCCTCTGATTCCACATTTCTGATTCCGCACATCTAATTCCCTGCCTCTGATTCCCCACCTCTGATTCCCCATATCTGATTCCCCAACTCTAATTCCCCGCCTCTGATTCCCCGCCCCTGTTTCCCCATATCTGATTCCCCGCCTCTGATTCCCCAACTCTGATGCCCCGCCACTGATTCCCCAGCTCTGATTCCCCGCCTCTGATTCCCCGTGTTTGATTCACTGCCTCTGATTCCCCGCCTCTGATTCCGCATCTCTGATTCACCGCATTTGATTCGCCAGCTCTGATTCCCCATATCTGATTCCTCGCCTCTGTTTCCCCGCCTCTGATTCCCCGCCTCTGATTCTCCATATCTCATTCCGCGCCTCTGAATCCCCATCTCTGATTCCCGGACTCTGATTCCCCACCTCTGATTCCCGGCCTCTTATTCCCAGCATCTGATTCCAGGCCTCTGATTCCCGGCCTCTGATTCCCCGCTTCTGATTCTGATTCCCTGCCTCTGATTCCCCATCTCTGATTCCGCACATCTGATTCCCTGCCTCTGATTCCCCTCCTCTGATTCCCCATATCTGATTCCCCACCTCTGTTTCCCCGCCTCTGATTCCCCGCCTCTGTTTCCCCATATCTAATTCCCCACCTCTGATGCACCAACTCTGATTCCCCGCCTCTGATTCCCCAGCTCTGATTCCCCGACTCTGATTCCCCGCATCCGATTCCCCATATCTGATTCCCCGCCTCTGTTTCCCCATATCTGATTCCCCGCCTCTGATTCCCAACTATGATTCCCCGCCTCTGATTCCCCAGCTCTGATTCCCTGCCTCTGATTCCCCTCGTTCTATTCCCTGCCTCTGATTCCCCGCCTGTGATTCCCCATCTCTGATTCACCACCTCTGATTATCCACCGCTGATTCCCCATATCTAATTCCCCGCCTCTGTTTGCCCGCCTTTGATTCCCTGCCTCTGTTTCCCCATATCTGATTCCCCGCCTCTGAATCCCCAACTCTGATTCCCTGCCTCTGATTCCCCAGCTCTGATTCCCCGCCTTTGATTCCCCCCGTCTGATTCCCAGCCTCTGAATCCCCGTGTCTGATATCCTGCCTCTGATTCCCCGCCTCTGATTCCTCATCTCAGATTCACCGCCTCTGATTCCCCACCTCTAATTCCCCATCTCTGATTCCGCACATCCGCTTCCCTGCCTCTGATTCCCCGACTCTGATTCCCCACCTCTGATTCCCCAGCTCTGATTCCCCGCCTGATTCCCCAACTCTGATTCCCCGCCTCTGATAACCCAGCTCTGATTCCCCGCCTCTGATTCCCCGTGTTTGATTCCCTGCCTCTGATTCCCCGCCTCTGATTCCCCATCTCTGATTCACCGCCTTTGATTCGCCACCTCTGATTCCCCATATCTGATTCCTCACCTCTGTTTCCCCGCCTCTGATTCCCCGCCTCTGATTCCCCATATCTCATTCCCCGCCTCTGATTCCCCATCTCTGATTCCCGGACTCTGATTCCCCACCTCTGATTCCCGGCCTATTATTCCCGGCATCAGATTCCGGCCTCTGATTCCCGGCCTCTGATTCCCTGCTTCTGATTCTCATTCCCTGCCTCTGATTCCCCATTTCTGATTCCGCACATCTAATTCCCTGCCTCTGATTCCCCACCTCTGATTCCCCATATCTGATTCCCCGCCTCTGTTTCCCCGCCTCTGATTCCCTGCCTCTGTTTCCCCATATCTAAGTCCCCGCCTCTGATTCCCCAACTCTGATTCCCCACCTCTGACTCCCCAGCTCTGATTACCCACCTCTGATTCCCCATATCTGATTCCCCGCCTCTGTTTCCCCGCCTCTGATTCCCCGCCACTGTTTCCCCATATCTGATTCCCCGCCTCTGAATCCCCAACTCTGATTCCCTGCATCTAATTCCCCAGCTCTGATTCCCCGCCTCTGATTCCCCGTGTCTGATTTCCTGCCTCTGATTCCCTGCCTCTGATTACCCATGTCTGATTCACCGCCTCTGATTCCCCACCTCTGATTCCCCATCTCTGATTCCGCACATCCGATTCCCAGCCTCTGATTCCCCATCCCTGATTCCCCGCCTCTGATTCCCCAACTCTGATTCCCCACCTCCGATTCCCCAGCTCTGATTCCCCGCCTCTGATTCCCCGTGTTTGATTCCCTACCTCTGATTCCCCGCCTCTGATTCCCCATCTCTGATTCACCGCCTTTGATTCGCCATCTCTGATTCCCCATATCTGATTCCTCGCCTCTGTTTACCCGCCTCTGATTCCCCGCCTTTGATTCCCCATATCTCATTCCCCGCCTCTGATTCCCCATCTCTGATTCCCGGACTCTGATTCCCCACCTCTGATTCCCGGCCTCTGATTCCCTGCTTCTGATTCTGATTCCCTGCCTCTGATTCCCCATCTCTGATTCCGCACATCTAATTCCCTGCCTCTGATTCCCCACCTCTGATTCCCCATATCTGATTCCCCGCCTCTGTTTCCCCGCCTCTGATTCCCCGCCTCTGTTTCCCCATATCTAAGTCCCCGCCTCTGATTCCCCAACTTTGATTCCCCACCTCTGATTCCCCAGCTCTGATTCCCCGCCTCTGATTCCCCGCATCTGATTCCCTGCATCTGATTCCCAGCCTCTGATTCCCTGCCTCTGATTCCCAACCTCTGATTCCCCACCTCTGATTCCCCGCCTCTGATTCCCCGCCTCTGTTTCCCCATATCTGATTCCCCGCCTCTATTTGCCCGCCTCTGATTCCCCGCCTCTGTTTCCCCATATCTGATTACCCGCCTCTGAATCCCCAACTCTGATTCCCTGCCTCTAATTTCCCAGCTCTGATTCCCCGCCTCTGATTCCCCGTGTCTGATTTCCTGCCTCTGATTCCCCGCCTCTGATTACCCATGTCTGATTCACCGCCTCTGATTCCCCACCTCTGATTCCCCATCTCTGATTCCGCACATCCGATTCACTGCCTCTGATTCCCCAGCTCTGATTCCCCGCCTCTGATTCCCCGCGTCTTATTCCCTGCTTCTGATTCTGATTCCCTGCCTCTGATTCCCCATCTCTGATTCTGCACATCTGATTCCCTGCCTCTGATTCCCCACCTCTGATTCCCCATATATGATTCCCCGCCTCTGAATCCCCATCTCTGATTCCCGGACTCTGATTCCCCACCTCTGATACCCGGCCTCTTATAACCAGCATCTGATTCCAGGCCTCTGATTCCCGGCCTCTGATTCCCCGCTTCTGATTCTGATTCCCTGCCTCTGATTCCCCATCTCTGATTCCGCACATCTGATTCCCTGCCTCTGATTCCCCACCTCTGATTCCCCATATCTGATACCCCGCCTCTGTTTCCCCGCCTCTGATTCCCCGCCTCTGTTTCCCCATATCTAATTCCCCACCTCTGATGCACCAACTCTGATTCCCCGCCTCTGATTCCCCAGCTCTGATTCCCCGCCTCTGATTCCCTGCATCCGATTCCCCATATCTGATTCCCCGCCTCTGATTCCCCGCCTCTGTTTCCCCATATCTGATTCCCCGCCTCTGATTCCCAACTATGATTCCCCGCATTCTATTCCCTGCCTCTGATTCCCCGCCTGTGATTCCCCATCTCTGATTCACCAACTCTGATTCCCCACCTCTGATTCTCCATATCTAATTCCCCGCCTCTGTATGCCCGCCTCTGATTCCCCGCCTCAGTTTCCCCATATCTGATTCCCCGCCACTGAATCCCCAACTCTGATTCCCTGCCTCTGATTCCCCAGCTCTGATTCCCCGCCTTTGATTCCCCCCGTCTGATTCCCAGCCTCTGAATCCCCGTGTCTGATATCCTGCCTCTGATTCCCCGCCTCTGATTCCCCATATCAGATTCACCGCCTCTGATTCCCCACCTCTGATTCCCCATCTCTGATTCCGCACATCCGATTCCCTGCCTCTGATTCCCCGACTCTGATTCCCCACCTCTGATTCCCCAGCTCAGATTCCCCGCCTCTGATTCCACAACTCTGATTCCCCGCCTCTGATTCCCCGCCTCTGTTTCCCCATAACTAATTCCCCGCCTCTGATTCCCCAACTCTGATTCCCCACCTCTGATTCCCCAGCTCTGATTACCCACCTCTGATTCCCCATATCTAATTCCCTGCCTCTGTTTCCCCGCCTCTGATTCCCCGCCACTATTTCCCCATATCTGATTCTCCGCCTCAGAATCCCCAACTCTGATTCCCTGCATCTAATTCCCCAGCTCTGATTCCCCGCCTCTGATTCCCCGTGTCTGATTTCCTGCCTCTGATTCCCCGCCTCTGATTACCCATGTCTGATTCACCGCCTCTGATTCCCCACCTCTGATTCCCCATCTCTGATTCCGCACATCCGACTCCCAGCCTCTGATTCCCCATCTCTGATTCCCCGCCTCTGATTCCCCAACTCTGATTCCCCATCTCTGATTCCCCAGCTCTGATTCCCCGCCTCTGATTCCCCGTGTTTGATTCCCTGCCTCTGATTCCCCGCCTCTGATTCCCCATCTCTGATTCACCGCCTTTGATTCGCCACCTCTGATTCCCCATATCTGATTCCTCGCCTCTGTTTCCCCGCCTCTGATTTCCCGCCTCTGATTCCCCATATCTCATTCCCCGCCTCTGATTCCCCATCTCTGATTCCCGGACTCTGATTCCCCACCTCTGATTCCCGGCCTCTGATTCGCTGCTTCTGATTCTGATTCCCTGCCTCTGATTCCCCATCTCTGATTCCGCACATCTAATTCCCTGCCTCTGATTCCCCACCTCTGATTCCCCATATCTGATTCCCCGCCTCTGCTTCCCCGCCTCTGATTCCCCGCCTCTGTTTCCCCATATCTAAGTCCCCGCCTCTGATTACCCAACTTTGATTCCCCACCTCTGATTCCCCAGCTCTGATTCCCCGCCTCTGATTCCCCGCATCTGATTCCCTGCATCTGATTCCCAGCCTCTGATTCCCTGCCTCTGATTCCCAAACTCTGATTCCCCACCTCTGATTCCCCATATCTGATTCCCCGCCTCTGTTTCCCCGCCTCTGATTCCCTGCCTCTGTTTCCCCATATCTGATTCCCCGCCTCTATTTGCCCGCCTCTGATTCCCCGCCTCTAATTTCCCAGCTCTGAGTCCCCGCCTCTGATTCCCCGTGTCTGATTTCCTGCCTCTGATTCCCCGCCTCTGATTACCCATGTCTGCTTCACCGCCTCTGATTCCCCACCTCTGATTCCCCATCTCTGATTCCGCACATCCGATTCACTGCCTCTGATTCCCCAGCTCTGATTCCCCGCCTCTGATTCCCCGCGTCTTATTCCCTGCTTCTGATTCTGATTCCCTGCCTCTGATTCCCCATCTCTGATTCTGCACATCTGATTCCCTGCCTCTGATTCCCCACCTCTGATTCGCCATATCTGATTCCCCGCCTCTGTTTCCCCGCCTCTGATTCCCCGAGTCTGTTTCCCCATATCTAAGTCCCCGCCTCTGATTCCCCAACTCTGATTCCCCACCTCTGATTCCCCAGCTCTGATTCCCCGCCTCTGATTCCCCGCATCTGATTCCCTGCATATGATTCCCCACCTCTGATTCCCCATATCTGTTTCCCCGCCTCGGATTCCCCGCCTCTGTTTCCCCATATCTCTTTCCCCGCCTCTATTTCCTAGCCTCTGATTCCCAGCCTCTGATTCCCCATATCTGATTCCAGCCTCTGATTCCCCAACTCTGATTCCCCGCCTCGGATTCCCCAGCTCTGAATCCCCGCCTCTGATTCCCCGCGTCTGATTACCGGCCTCTGATTCCCCGCTCTGATTCCCCATCTCTGATTCACAACCTCTGATTCCCCACCTCTGGTTCCCCATATCTGATTTGCCGCCTCTGTTTCCCCGCCTCTGATTCACCACCTCTGATTCCCCGCCTCTGATTCGCCAGCTATGATTCCCCGCGTCTGATTCCCCGCGTCTGATTCCCTGCCTCTGATTCCCCGCCTCTGATACCACATCTCTGATTCACCACCTCTGATTCCCTGCGTCTGATTCCCCGCCTCTGATTCACCATCTCTGATTCCCCATCTCTGATTCCCCAATTCTGATTCACCGCCTCTGATTCCCCAGCTCTGTTTCCTCGCCTCTGATTCCCTGCCTCTGATTCCCAACCTCTGATTCCCCACCTCTGATTTCCCATATTGATTCCCTGCCTCTGATTCCCCGCCTCTGATTCCCCAACTCTGATTCCCCGCCTCTGATTCCCCAGCTCTGATTCCCCGCCTCTGATTCCCCGTGTTTGATTCCCTGCCTCTGATTCCCGGCCTCTGATTCCCATCTCTGATTCATCGCCTTTGATTCGCCACCTCTGACTCCCCATATCTGATTCCCCGCCTCTGTTTCCCCGCCTCTGATTCCCCGACTCTGATTCCCCATATCTCATTCCCCGCCTCTGAATCCCCATCTCTGATTCCCGGACTCTGATTCCCCACCTCTGATTCCCGGCCTCTTATTCCCGGCATATGATTCCGGCCTCTGATTCCCGGCCTCTGATTCCCTGCTTCTGATTCTGATTCCCTGCCTTTGATTCCCCATCTCTGATTCCGCACATCTGATTCCCTGCCTCTGATTCCCCATCTCTGATTCCCCATATCTGATTCCCCGCCTCTGTTTCCCCGCCACTGATTCCCCGCCTCTGTTTCCCAATATCTAAGTCCCCACCTCTGATTCCCCAACTCTGATTCCCCACCTCTCATTCCCCAGCTCTGATTTCCCGCCTCTGAATCCCCGCATCTGATTCCCTGCATCTGATTCCATGCCTCTGATTCCCTGCCTCTGATTTGCAACCTCTGATTCCCCACCACTGATTCCCCATATCTGATTCCCAGCCTCTGTTTCCCCGCCTCTGATTCCCCGCCTCTGTTTCCCCATATCTGATTCCCGGCCTCTGATTCCCCGCCTCTGATTCCCCGCCTCTGATTCCCTGCCTCTGATTCCACATCTCCGATCCCGCAAATCTGATTCCCTGCCTCTGATTCCCCGCCTCTGATTCCCCGCCTCTGATTCCCTGCCTCTGATTCCCAACCTTTGATTCCTCACCTCCGATTCCCCGTGTTTGATTCCCCGCCTCTGATTCCCCATCTCTGATTCACCGCCTTTGATTCGCCACCTCTGATTCCCCATATCTGATTCCTCGCCTCTGTTTACCCGCCTCTGATTCCCCGCCTCTGATTCCCCATATCTCATTCCCCGCCTCTGATTCCCCACCTCTGATTCCCCGCCTCTTATTCCCAGCATCTGATTCCAGGCCTCTGATTCCCGGCCTCTGATTCCCCGCTTCTGATTCTGATTCCCTGCCTCTGATTCCCCATCTCTGATTCCGCACATCTTATTCCCTGCCTCTGATTCCCCACCTCTGTTTCCCCGCCTCTGATTCCCCGCCTCTGTTTCCCCATATCTAATTCCCCACCTCTGATGCACCAACTCTGATTCACCGCCTCTGATTCCCCAGCTCTGATTCCCCGCCTCTGATTCCCCGCATCCGATTCCCCATATCTGATTCCCCGCCTCTGTTTACCCATATCTGATTCCCCACCTCTGATTCCCAACTCTGATTCCCCACCTCTGATTCCCCAGCTCTGATTCCATGCCTCTGATTCCCCGCGTTCTATTCCCTGCCTCTGATTCCCCGCCTGTGATTCCCCATCTCTGATTCACCACCTCTGATTCCCCACCTCTGATTCCCCATATCTAATTCCCCACCTCTGTTTGCCCGCCTCTGATTCCCCGCCTCTGTTTCCCCATATCTGATTCCCCGCCTCTGAATCCCCAACTCTGATTCCCTGCCTCTGATTCCCCAGCTCTGATTCCCCGCCTTTGATTCCCCCCGTCTGATTCCCAGCCTCTGAATCCCCGTGTCTGATATCCTGCCTCTGATTCCCCGCCTCTGATTCCTCATCTCAGATTCACCGCCTCTGATTCCCCACCTCTGATTCCCCATCTCTGATTCCGCACATCCGATTCCCTGCCTCTGATTCCCCGACTCTGATTCCCCACCTCTGATTCCCCAGCTCTGATTCCCCGCCTCTGATTCCCCAACTCTGATTCCCCGCCTCTGATAACGCAGCTCTGATTCCCCGCCTCCGATTCCCCGTGTTTGATTCCCTGCCTCTGATTCCCCGCCTCTGATTCTCCATCTCTGATTCACCACCTTTGATTCGCCACCTCTGATTCCCCATATCTGATTCCTCGCCTCTGTTTCCCCGCCTCTGATTCCCCGCCTCTGATTCCCCATATCTCATTCCCCGCCTCTGATTCCCCATCTCTGATTCCCGGACTCTGATTTCCCATATTGATTCCCTGCCTCTGATTCCCCGCCTCTGATTCCCCAACTCTGATTCCCCGCCTCTGATTCCCCAGCTCTGATTCCCCGCCTCTGATTCCCCGTGTTTGATTCCCTGCCTCTGATTCCCGGCCTCTGATTCCCCATCTCTGATTCATCGCCTTTGATTCGCCAATTCTGATTCCCCATATCTGATTCCCCGCCTCTGTTTCCCCGCCTCTGATTCCCCGCCTCTGATTCCCCATATCTCATTCCCCACCTCTGATTCCCCAGCTCTGATTACCCACCTCTGATTCCCCATATCTAATTCCCTGCCTCTGTTTCCCCGCCTCTGATTCCCCGCCACTATTTCCCCATATCTGATTCTCCGCCTCAGAATCCCCAACTCTGATTCCCTGCATCTAATTCCCCAGCTCTGATTCCCCGCCTCTGATTCCCCGTGTCTGATTTCCTGCCTCTGATTCCCCGCCTCTGATTACCCATGTCTGATTCACCGCCTCTGATTCCCCATCTCTGATTCCCCGCCTCTGTTTCCCCAACTCTGATTCCCCACCTCTGATTCCGCACATCTAATTCCCTGCCTCTGATTCCCCACCTCTGATTCCCCATATCTGATTCCCCGCCTCTGTTTCCCCGCCTCTGATTCCCCGCCTCTGATGCCCCGTGTTTGATTCCCTGCCTCTGATTCCCCGCCTCTGATTCCCCATCTCTGATTCCGCACATCTAATTCCCTGCCTCTGATTCCCCACCTCTGATTCCCCATATCTGATTCCCCGCCTCTGTTTCCCCGCCTCTGATTCCCCGCCTCTGATGCCCCGTGTTTGATTCCCTGCCTCTGATTCCCCGCCTCTGATTCCCCATCTCTGATTCACCGCCTTTGATTCGCCACCTCTGATTCCCCATATCTGATTCCTCGCCTCTGTTTCCCCGCCTCTGATTTCCCGCCTCTGATTCCCCATATCTCATTCCCCGCCTCTGATTCCCCAACTCTGATTCCCGGACTCTGATTCCCCACCTCTGATTCCCGGCCTCTGATTCGCTGCTTCTGATTCTGATTCCCTGCCTCTGATTCCCCATCTCTGATTCCGCACATCTAATTCCCTGCCTCTGATTCCCCACCTCTGATTCCCCATATCTGATTCCCCGCCTCTGTTTCCCCGCCTCTGATTCCCCGCCTCTGTTTCCCCATATCTAAGTCCCCGCCTCTGATTCCCCAACTTTGATTCCCCACCTCTGATTCCCCAGCTCTGATTCCCCGCCTCTGATTCCCCGCATCTGATTCCCTGCATCTGATTCCCAGCCTCTGATTCCCCTCCTCTGATTCCCAAACTCTGATTCCCCACCTCTGATTCCCCATATCTGATTCCCCGCCTCTGTTTCCCCGCCTCTGATTCCCCGCCTCTGTTTCCCCATATCTGATTCCCCGCCTCTATTTGCCCGCCTCTGATTCCCCGCCTCTGTTTCCCCATATCTGATTACCCGCCTCTGAATCCCCAACTCTGATTCCCTGCCTCTAATTTCCCAGCTCTGATTCCCCGCCTCTGATTCCCCGTGTCTGATTTCCTGCCTCTGATTCCCCGCCTCTGATTACCCATGTCTGATTCACCGCCTCTGATTCCCCACCTCTGATTCCCCATCTCTGATTCCGCACATCCGATTCACTGCCTCTGATTCCCCAGCTCTGATTCCCCGCCTCTGATTCCCCGCGTCTTATTCCCTGCTTCTGATTCTGATTCCCTGCCTCTGATTCCCCATCTCTGATTCTGCACATCTGATTCCCTGCCTCTGATTCCCCACCTCTGATTCGCCATATCTGATTCCCCGCCTCTGTTTCCCCGCCTCTGATTCCCCGCCTCTGTTTCCCCATATCTAAGTCCCCGCCTCTGATTCCCCAACTCTGATTCCCCACCTCTGATTCCCCAGCTCTGATTCCCCGCCTCTGATTCCCCGCATCTGATTCCCTGCATCTGATTCCCAGCCTCTGATTCCCTGCCTCTGATTCCCAACCTCTGATTCCCCACCTTTGATTCCCCATATCTGATTCCCCGCCTCTGTTTCCCTGCCTCTGATTCCCCGCCTCTGTTTCCCCATATCTGATTCCCCGCCTCTATTTCCCAGCCTCTGATTCCCAGCCTCTGATTCCCCATATCTGATTCCCCGCCTCTGATTCCCCAACTCTGATTCCCCGCCTCGGATTCCCCATCTCTGATTCCCCATATCTGATTTGCCGCCTCTGTTTCCCCGCCTCTGATTCCCCACCTCTGATTCCCCGCCTCTGATTCGCCAGCTATGATACCCCGAGTCTGATTCCCCGCGTCTGATTCCCTGCCTCTGATTCCCCGCCTCTGATTCCACATCTCTGATTCACCACCTCTGATTCCCCGCGTCTGATTCCCCGCCTCTGATTCACCATCTCTGATTCCCCATCTCTGATTCCCCAATTCTGATTCACCGCCTCTGATTCCCCAGCTCTGTTTCCTCGCCTCTGATTCCCTGCCTCTGATTCCCAACCTCTGATTCCCCACCTCTGATTTCCCATATTGATTCCCTGCCTCTGATTCCCCGCCTCTGATTCCCCAACTCTGATTCCCCGCCTCTGATTCCCCAGCTCTGATTCCCCGCCTCTGATTCCCCGTGTTTGATTCCCTGCCTCTGATTCCCGGCCTCTGATTCCCCATCTCTGATTCATCGCCTTTGATTCGCCAATTCTGATTCCCCATATCTGATTCCCCGCCTCTGTTTCCCCGCCTCTGATTCCCCGCCTCTGATTCCCCATATCTCATTCCCCACCTCTGAATCCCCATCTCTGATTCCGGACTCTGATTCCCCACCTCTGATTCCCGGCCTCTTATTCCCGGCATCTGATTCCGGCCTCTGATTCCCGGCCTCTGATTCCCTGCTTCTGATTCTGATTCCCTGCCTTTGATTCCCCATCTCTGATTCCGCACATCTGATTCCCTGCCTCTGATTCCCCATCTCTGATTCCCCATATCTGATTCCCCGCCTCTGTTTCCCCGCCTCTGATTCCCCGCCTCTGTTTCCCAATATCTAAGTCCCCGCCTCTGATTCCCCAACTCTGATTCCCCACCTCTGATTCCCCAGCTCTGATTCCCCGCCTCTGATTCCCCGCATCTGATTCCCTGTATCTGATTCCATGCCTCTGATTCCCTGCCTCTGATTCCCAACCTCTGATTCCCCACCACTGATTCCCCATATCTGATTCCCAGCCTCTGTTTCCCCGCCTCTGATTCCCCGCCTCTGTTTCCCCATATCTGATTCCCGGCCTCTGATTCCCTGCCTCTGATTCCACATCTCCGATCCCGCAAATCTGATTCCCTGCCTCTGATTCCCCGCCTCTGATTCCCCGCCTCTGATTCCCTGCCTCTGATTCCCAACCTCTAATTCCCCACCTCTGATTCCCCGTGTTTGATTCCCCGCCTCTGATTCCCCATCTCTGATTCACCGCCTTTGATTCGCCACCTCTGATTCCCCATATCTGATTCCTCGCCTCTGTATAGCCGCCTCTGATTCCCCGCCTCTGATTCCCCATATCTCATTCCCCGCCTCTGATTCCCCACCTCTGATTCCCGGCCTCTTATTCCCAGCATCTGATTCCAGGCCTCTGATTCCCGGCCTCTGATTCCCCGCTTCTGATTCTGATTCCCTGCCTCTGATTCCCCACCTCTGATTCCCCATATCTGATTCCCCACCTCTGTTTCCCCGCCTCTGATTCCCCGCCTCTGTTTCCCCATATCAAATTCCCCACCTCTGATGCACCAACTCTGATTCCCCGCCTCTGATTCCCCAGCTCTGATTCCCCGCCTCTGATTCCCCGCATCCGATTCCCCATATCTGATTCCCCGCCTCTGTTTCCCCATATCTGATTCCCCGCCTCTGATTCCCAACTATGATTCCCCGCCTCTGATTCCCCAGCTCTGATTCCCTGCCTCTGATTCCCCGCGTTCTATTCCCTGCCTCTGATTCCCCACCTGTGATTCCCCATCTCTGATTCACCACCTCTGATTCCCCACCTCTGATTCCCCATATCTAATTCCCCGCCTCTGTTTGCCCGCCTCTGATTCCCCGCCTCTGTTTCCCCATATCTGATTCCCCGCCTCTGAATCCCCAACTCTGATTCCCTGCCTCTGATTCCCCAGCTCTGATTCCCCGCCTTTGATTCCCCCCGTCTGATTCCCAGCCTCTGAATCCCCGTGTCTGATATCCTGCCTCTGATTCCCCGCCTCTGATTCCTCATCTCAGATTCACCGCCTCTGATTCCCCACCTCTGATTCCCCATCTCTGATTCCGCACATCCGATTCCCTGCCTCTGATTCCCCGACTCTGATTCCCCACCTCTGATTCCCCAGCTCTGATTCCCCGCCTCTGATTCCCCAACTCTGATTCCCCGCCTCTGATAACGCAGCTCTGATTCCCCGCCTCCTATTCCCCGTGTTTGATTCCCTGCCTCTGATTCCCCGCCTCTGATTCCCCATCTCTGATTCACCGCCTTTGATTCGCCATCTCTGATTCCCCATATCTGATTCCTCGCCTCTGTTTCCCCGCCTCTGATTCCCAGCCTCTGATTCCCCATATCTCATTCCCCGCCTCTGATTCCCCATCTCTGATTCCCGGACTCTGATTCCCCACCTCTGATTCCCGGCCTCTTATTCCCGGCATCAGATTCCGGCCTCTGATTCCCGGCCTCTGATTCCCTGCTTCTGATTCTGATTCCCTGCCTCTGATTCCCCATTTCTGATTCCGCACATCTAATTCCCTGCCTCTGATTCCCCACCTCTGATTCCCCATATCTGATTCCCCGCCTCTGTTTCCCCGCCTCTGATTCCCCGCCTCTGTTTCCCCATATCTAAGTCCCCGCCTCTGATTCCCCAACTCTGATTCCCCACCTCTGATTCCCCAGCTCTGATTACACACCTCTGATTCCCCATATCTGATTCCCCGCCTCTGTTTCCCCGCCTCTGATTCCCCGCCACTGTTTCCCCATATCTGATTCCCCGCCTCTGAATCCCCAACTCTGATTCCCTGCATCTAATTCCCCAGCTCTGATTCCCCGCCTCTGATTCCCCGTGTCTGATTTCCTGCCTCTGATTCCCCGCCTCTGATTACCCATGTCTGATTCACCGCCTCTGATTCCCCACCTCTGATTCCCCATCTCTGATTCCGCACATCCGATTCCCAGCCTCTGATTCCCCATCTCTGATTCCCCGCCTCTGATTCCCCAACTCTGATTCCCCACCTCCGATTCCCCAGCTCTGATTCCCCGCCTCTGATTCCCCGTGTTTGATTCCTTGCCTCTGATTCCCCGCATCTGATTCCTCATCTCTGATTCACCGCCTTTGATTCGCCACCTCTGATTCCCCATATCTGATTCCTCACCTCTGTTTACCCGCCTCAGATTCCCCGCCTCTGATTCCCCATATCTCATTCCCCGCCTCTGATTCCCCACCTCTGATTCCCCATATCTGATTCCCCGCCTCTGTTTCCCCGCCTCTGATTCCCCTCCTCTGTTTCCCCATATCTAAGTCCCCGCCTCTGATTCCCCAACTCTGATTCCCCACCTCTGATTCCCCAGCTCTGATTACACACCTCTGATTCCCCATATCTGATTCCCCGCCTCTGTTTCCCCGCCTCTGATTCCCCGCCACTGTTTCCCCATATCTGATTCCCCGCCTCTGAATCCCCAACTCTGATTCCCTGCATCTAATTCCCCAGCTCTGATTCCCCGCCTCTGATTCCCCGTGTCTGATTTCCTGCCTCTGATTCCCCGCCTCTGATTACCCATGTCTGATTCACCGCCTCTGATTCCCCACCTCTGATTCCCCATCTCTGATTCCGCACATCCGATTCCCAGCCTCTGATTCCCCATCTCTGATTCCCCGCCTCTGATTCCCCAACTCTGATTCCCCACCTCCGATTCCCCAGCTCTGATTCCCCGCCTCTGATTCCCCGTGTTTGATTCCCTGCCTCTGATTCCCCGCATCTGATTCCCCATCTCTGATTCACCGCCTTTGATTCGCCACCTCTGATTCCCCATATCTGATTCCTCACCTCTGTTTACCCGCCTCAGATTCCCCGCCTCTGATTCCCCATATCTCATTCCCCGCCTCTGATTCCCCATCTCTGATTCCCGGACTCTGATTCCCCACCTCTGATTCCCGGCTTCTGATTCCCTGCTTCTGATTCTGATTCCCTGCCTCTGATTCCCCATCTCTGATTCCGCACATCTAATTCCCTGCCTCTGATTCCCCACCTCTGATTCCCCATATCTGATTCCCCGCCTCTGTTTCCCCGCCTCTGATTCCCCGCCTCTGTTTCCCCATATCTAAGTCCCCGCCTCTGATTCCCCAACTTTGATTCCCCACCTCTGATTCCCCAGCTCTGATTCCCCGCCTCTGATTCCCCGCGTCTTATTCCCTGCTTCTGATTCTGATTCCCTGCCTCTGATTCCCCATCTCTGATTCTGCACATCTGATTCCCTGCCTCTGATTCCCCACCTCTGATTCGCCATATCTGATTCCCCGCCTCTGTTTCCCCGCCTCTGATTCCCCGCCTCTGTTTCCCCATATCTAAGTCCCCGCCTCTGATTCCCCAACTCTGATTCCCCACCTCTGATTCCCCAGCTCTGATTCCCCGCCTCTGATTCCCCGCATCTGATTCCCTGCATCTGATTCCCAGCCTCTGATTCCCTGCCTCTGATTCCCAACCTCTGATTCCCCACCTTTGATTCCCCATATCTGATTCCCCGCCTCTGTTTCCCTGCCTCTGATTCCCCGCCTCTGTTTCCCCATATCTGATTCCCCGCCTCTATTTCCCAGCCTCTGATTCCCAGCCTCTGATTCCCCATATCTGATTCCCCGCCTCTGATTCCCCAACTCTGATTCCCCGCCTCGGATTCCCCATCTCTGATTCCCCATATCTGATTTGCCGCCTCTGTTTCCCCGCCTCTGATTCCCCACCTCTGATTCCCCGCCCCTGATTCGCCAGCTATGATACCCCGAGTCTGATTCCCCGCGTCTGATTCCCTGCCTCTGATTCCCCGCCTCTGATTCCACATCTCTGATTCACCACCTCTGATTCCCCGCGTCTGATTCCCCGCCTCTGATTCACCATCTCTGATTCCCCATCTCTGATTCCCCAATTCTGATTCACCGCCTCTGATTCCCCAGCTCTGTTTCCTCGCCTCTGATTCCCTGCCTCTGATTCCCAACCTCTGATTCCCCACCTCTGATTTCCCATATTGATTCCCTGCCTCTGATTCCCCGCCTCTGATTCCCCAACTCTGATTCCCCGCCTCTGATTCCCCAGCTCTGATTCCCCGCCTCTGATTCCCCGTGTTTGATTCCCTGCCTCTGATTCCCGGCCTCTGATTCCCCATCTCTGATTCATCGCCTTTGATTCGCCAATTCTGATTCCCCATATCTGATTCCCCGCCTCTGTTTCCCCGCCTCTGATTCCCCGCCTCTGATTCCCCATATCTCATTCCCCACCTCTGAATCCCCATCTCTGATTCCGGACTCTGATTCCCCACCTCTGATTCCCGGCCTCTTATTCCCGGCATCTGATTCCGGCCTCTGATTCCCGGCCTCTGATTCCCTGCTTCTGATTCTGATTCCCTGCCTTTGATTCCCCATCTCTGATTCCGCACATCTGATTCCCTGCCTCTGATTCCCCATCTCTGATTCCCCATATCTGATTCCCCGCCTCTGTTTCCCCGCCTCTGATTCCCCGCCTCTGTTTCCCAATATCTAAGTCCCCGCCTCTGATTCCCCAACTCTGATTCCCCACCTCTGATTCCCCAGCTCTGATTCCCCGCCTCTGATTCCCCGCATCTGATTCCCTGTATCTGATTCCATGCCTCTGATTCCCTGCCTCTGATTCCCAACCTCTGATTCCCCACCACTGATTCCCCATATCTGATTCCCAGCCTCTGTTTCCCCGCCTCTGATTCCCCGCCTCTGTTTCCCCATATCTGATTCCCGGCCTCTGATTCCCTGCCTCTGATTCCACATCTCCGATCCCGCAAATCTGATTCCCTGCCTCTGATTCCCCGCCTCTGATTCCCCGCCTCTGATTCCCTGCCTCTGATTCCCAACCTCTAATTCCCCACCTCTGATTCCCCGTGTTTGATTCCCCGCCTCTGATTCCCCATCTCTGATTCACCGCCTTTGATTCGCCACCTCTGATTCCCCATATCTGATTCCTCGCCTCTGTATAGCCGCCTCTGATTCCCCGCCTCTGATTCCCCATATCTCATTCCCCGCCTCTGATTCCCCACCTCTGATTCCCGGCCTCTTATTCCCAGCATCTGATTCCAGGCCTCTGATTCCCGGCCTCTGATTCCCCGCTTCTGATTCTGATTCCCTGCCTCTGATTCCCCACCTCTGATTCCCCATATCTGATTCCCCACCTCTGTTTCCCCGCCTCTGATTCCCCGCCTCTGTTTCCCCATATCAAATTCCCCACCTCTGATGCACCAACTCTGATTCCCCGCCTCTGATTCCCCAGCTCTGATTCCCCGCCTCTGATTCCCCGCATCCGATTCCCCATATCTGATTCCCCGCCTCTGTTTCCCCATATCTGATTCCCCGCCTCTGATTCCCAACTATGATTCCCCGCCTCTGATTCCCCAGCTCTGATTCCCTGCCTCTGATTCCCCGCGTTCTATTCCCTGCCTCTGATTCCCCACCTGTGATTCCCCATCTCTGATTCACCACCTCTGATTCCCCACCTCTGATTCCCCATATCTAATTCCCCGCCTCTGTTTGCCCGCCTCTGATTCCCCGCCTCTGTTTCCCCATATCTGATTCCCCGCCTCTGAATCCCCAACTCTGATTCCCTGCCTCTGATTCCCCAGCTCTGATTCCCCGCCTTTGATTCCCCCCGTCTGATTCCCAGCCTCTGAATCCCCGTGTCTGATATCCTGCCTCTGATTCCCCGCCTCTGATTCCTCATCTCAGATTCACCGCCTCTGATTCCCCACCTCTGATTCCCCATCTCTGATTCCGCACATCCGATTCCCTGCCTCTGATTCCCCGACTCTGATTCCCCACCTCTGATTCCCCAGCTCTGATTCCCCGCCTCTGATTCCCCAACTCTGATTCCCCGCCTCTGATAACGCAGCTCTGATTCCCCGCCTCCTATTCCCCGTGTTTGATTCCCTGCCTCTGATTCCCCGCCTCTGATTCCCCATCTCTGATTCACCGCCTTTGATTCGCCATCTCTGATTCCCCATATCTGATTCCTCGCCTCTGTTTCCCCGCCTCTGATTCCCAGCCTCTGATTCCCCATATCTCATTCCCCGCCTCTGATTCCCCATCTCTGATTCCCGGACTCTGATTCCCCACCTCTGATTCCCGGCCTCTTATTCCCGGCATCAGATTCCGGCCTCTGATTCCCGGCCTCTGATTCCCTGCTTCTGATTCTGATTCCCTGCCTCTGATTCCCCATTTCTGATTCCGCACATCTAATTCCCTGCCTCTGATTCCCCACCTCTGATTCCCCATATCTGATTCCCCGCCTCTGTTTCCCCGCCTCTGATTCCCCGCCTCTGTTTCCCCATATCTAAGTCCCCGCCTCTGATTCCCCAACTCTGATTCCCCACCTCTGATTCCCCAGCTCTGATTACACACCTCTGATTCCCCATATCTGATTCCCCGCCTCTGTTTCCCCGCCTCTGATTCCCCGCCACTGTTTCCCCATATCTGATTCCCCGCCTCTGAATCCCCAACTCTGATTCCCTGCATCTAATTCCCCAGCTCTGATTCCCCGCCTCTGATTCCCCGTGTCTGATTTCCTGCCTCTGATTCCCCGCCTCTGATTACCCATGTCTGATTCACCGCCTCTGATTCCCCACCTCTGATTCCCCATCTCTGATTCCGCACATCCGATTCCCAGCCTCTGATTCCCCATCTCTGATTCCCCGCCTCTGATTCCCCAACTCTGATTCCCCACCTCCGATTCCCCAGCTCTGATTCCCCGCCTCTGATTCCCCGTGTTTGATTCCTTGCCTCTGATTCCCCGCATCTGATTCCTCATCTCTGATTCACCGCCTTTGATTCGCCACCTCTGATTCCCCATATCTGATTCCTCACCTCTGTTTACCCGCCTCAGATTCCCCGCCTCTGATTCCCCATATCTCATTCCCCGCCTCTGATTCCCCACCTCTGATTCCCCATATCTGATTCCCCGCCTCTGTTTCCCCGCCTCTGATTCCCCTCCTCTGTTTCCCCATATCTAAGTCCCCGCCTCTGATTCCCCAACTCTGATTCCCCACCTCTGATTCCCCAGCTCTGATTACACACCTCTGATTCCCCATATCTGATTCCCCGCCTCTGTTTCCCCGCCTCTGATTCCCCGCCACTGTTTCCCCATATCTGATTCCCCGCCTCTGAATCCCCAACTCTGATTCCCTGCATCTAATTCCCCAGCTCTGATTCCCCGCCTCTGATTCCCCGTGTCTGATTTCCTGCCTCTGATTCCCCGCCTCTGATTACACATGTCTGATTCACCGCCTCTGATTCCCCACCTCTGATTCCCCATCTCTGATTCCGCACATCCGATTCCCAGCCTCTGATTCCCCATCTCTGATTCCCCGCCTCTGATTCCCCAACTCTGATTCCCCACCTCCGATTCCCCAGCTCTGATTCCCCGCCTCTGATTCCCCGTGTTTGATTCCCTGCCTCTGATTCCCCGCATCTGATTCCCCATCTCTGATTCACCGCCTTTGATTCGCCACCTCTGATTCCCCATATCTGATTCCTCACCTCTGTTTACCCGCCTCAGATTCCCCGCCTCTGATTCCCCATATCTCATTCCCCGCCTCTGATTCCCCATCTCTGATTCCCGGACTCTGATTCCCCACCTCTGATTCCCGGCTTCTGATTCCCTGCTTCTGATTCTGATTCCCTGCCTCTGATTCCCCATCTCTGATTCCGCACATCTAATTCCCTGCCTCTGATTCCCCACCTCTGATTCCCCATATCTGATTCCCCGCCTCTGTTTCCCCGCCTCTGATTCCCCGCCTCTGTTTCCCCATATCTAAGTCCCCGCCTCTGATTCCCCAACTTTGATTCCCCACCTCTGATTCCCCAGCTCTGATTCCCCGCCTCTGATTCCCCGCATCTGATTCCCTGCATCTGATTCCCAGCCTCTGATTCCCTGCCTCTGATTCCCAACCTCTGATTCCCCACCTCTGATTCCCCGCCTCTGATTCCCCGCCTCTGTTTCCCCATATCTGATTCCCCGCCTCTATTTGCCCGGCTCTGATTCCCCTCCTCTGTTTCCCCATATCTGATTACCCGCCTCTGAATCCCCAACTCTGATTCCCTGCCTCTAATTTCCCAGCTCTGATTCCCCGCCTCTGATTCCCCGTGTCTGATTTCCTGCCTCTGATTCCCCGCCTCTGATTACCCATGTCTGATTCACCGCCTCTGATTCCCCACCTATGATTCCCCATCTCTGATTCCGCACATCCGATTCACTGCCTCTGATTCCCCAGCTCTGATTCCCCGCCTCTGATTCCCCGCGTCTTATTCCCTGCTTCTGATTCTGATTCCCTGCCTCTGATTCCCCATCTCTGATTCTGCACATCTGATTCCTCGCCTCTGTTTACCCGCCTCTGATTCCCCGCCTCTGATTCCCCATATCTCATTCCCCACCTCTAATTCCCCATCTCTGATTCCCGGACTCTGATTCCCCACTTCTGATTCCCGGCCTCTGATTCCCTGCTTCTGATTCTGATTCCCTGCCTCTGATTCCCCATCTCTGATTCCGCACATCTTATTCCCTGCCTCTGATTCCCCACCTCTGATTCCCCATATCTGATTCCCCGCCTCTGTTTCCCCGCCTCTGATTCCCCGCCTCTGTTTCCCCATATCTAAGTCCCCGCCTCTGATTCCTCAACTTTGATTCCCCACCTCTGATTCCCCAGCTCTGATTGCCCGCCTCTGATTCCCCGCATCTGATTCCCTGCATCTGATTCCCAGCCTCTGATTCCCTGCCTCTGATTCCCAAACTCTGATTCCCCACCTCTGATTCCCCATATCTGATTCCCCGCCTCTGTTTCCCCGCCTCTGATTCCCCGCCTCTGTTTCCCCATATCTGATTCCCCGCCTCTATTTGCCCGCCTCTGATTCCCCGCCTCTGTTTCCCCATATCTGATTACCCGCCTCTGAATCCCCAACTCTGATTCCCTGCCTCTAATTTCCCAGCTCTGATTCCCCGCCTCTGATTCCCCGTGTCTGATTTCCTGCCTCTGATTCCCCGCCTCTGATTACCCATGTCTGATTCCCCGCCTCTGATTCCCCGTGTCTGATTTCCTGCCTCTGATTCCCCGCCTCTGATTACCCATGTCTGATTCACCGCCTCTGATTCCCCACATCTGATTCCCCATCTCTGATTCCGCACATCCGATTCACTGCCTCTGATTCCCCAGCTCTGATTCCCCGCCTCTGATTCCCCGCGTCTTATTCCCTGCTTCTGATTCTGATTCCCTGCCTCTGATTCCCCATCTCTGATTCTGCACATCTGATTCCCTGCCTCTGATTCCCCACCTCTGATTCCCCATATCTGATTCCCCGCCTCTGAATCCCCATCTCTGATTCCCGGACACTGATTCCCCACCTCTGATTCCCGGCCTCTTATTACCAGCATCTGATTCCAGGCCTCTGATTCCCGGCCTCTGATTCCCCGCTTCTGATTCTGATTCCCTGCCTCTGATTCCCCATCTCTGATTCCGCACATCTGATTCCCTGCCTCTGATTCCCCACCTCTGATTCCCCATATCTGATTCCCCGCCTCTGTTTCCCCACCTCTGATTCCCCGCCCCTGTTTCCCCATATCTAATTCCCCACCTCTGATGCACCAACTCTGATTCCCCGCCTCTGATTCCCCAGCTCTGATTCCCCGCCTCTGATTCCCTGCATCCGATTCCCCATATCTGATTCCCCGCCTCTGATTCCCCGCCTCTGTTTCCCCATATCTGATTCCCCGCCTCTGATTCCCAACTATGATTCCCCGCATTCTATTCCCTGCCTCTGATTCCCCGCCTGTGATTCCCCATCTCTGATTCACCACCTCTGATTCCCCACCTCTGATTCTCCATATCTAATTCCCCGCCTCTGTATGCCCGCCTCTGATTCCCCGCCTCTGTTTCCCCATATCTGATTCCCCGAAACTGAATCCCCAACTCTGATTCCCTGCCTCTGATTCCCCAGCTCTGATTCCCCGCCTTTGATTCCCCCCGTCTGATTCCCAGCCTCTGAATCCCCGTGTCTGATATCCTGCCTCTGATTCCCCGCCTCTGATTCCCCATATCAGATTCACCGCCTCTGATTCCCCACCTCTGATTCCCCATCTCTGATTCCGCACATCCGATTCCCTGCCTCTGATTCCCCGACTCTGATTCCCCACCTCTGATTCCCCAGCTCAGATTCCCCGCCTCTGATTCCACAACTCTGATTCCCCGCCTCTGATTCCCCGCCTCTGTTTCCCCATAACTAATTCCCCGCCTCTGATTCCCCAACTCTGATTCCCCACCTCTGATTCCCCAGCTCTGATTACCCACCTCTGATTCCCCATATCTAATTCCCTGCCTCTGTTTCCCCGCCTCTGATTCCCCGCCACTATTTCCCCATATCTGATTCTCCGCCTCAGAATCCCCAACTCTGATTCCCTGCATCTAATTCCCCAGCTCTGATTCCCCGCCTCTGATTCCCCGTGTCTGATTTCCTGCCTCTGATTCCCCGCCTCTGATTACCCATGTCTGATTCACCGCCTCTGATTCCCCACCTCTGATTCCCCATCTCTGATTCCGCACATCCGACTCCCAGCCTCTGATTCCCCATCTCTGATTCCCCGCCTCTGATTCCCCAACTCTGATTCCCCATCTCTGATTCCCCAGCTCTGATTCCCCGCCTCTGATTCCCCGTGTTTGATTCCCTGCCTCTGATTCCCCGCCTCTGATTCCCCATCTCTGATTCACCGCCTTTGATTCGCCACCTCTGATTCCCCATATCTGATTCCTCGCCTCTGTTTCCCCGCCTCTGATTTCCCGCCTCTGATTCCCCATATCTCATTCCCCGCCTCTGATTCCCCATCTCTGATTCCCGGACTCTGATTCCCAACCTCTGATTCCCGGCCTCTGATTCGCTGCTTCTGATTCTGATTCCCTGCCTCTGATTCCCCATCTCTGATTCCGCACATCTAATTCCCTGCCTCTGATTCCCCACCTCTGATTCCCCATATCTGATTCCCCGCCTCTGTTTCCCCGCCTCTGATTCCCCGCCTCTGTTTCCCCATATCTAAGTCCCCGCCTCTGATTACCCAACTTTGATTCCCCACCTCTGATTCCCCAGCTCTGATTCCCCGCCTCTGATTCCCCGCATCTGATTCCCTGCATCTGATTCCCAGCCTCTGATTCCCTGCCTCTGATTCCCAAACTCTGATTCCCCACCTCTGATTCCCCATATCTGATTCCCCGCCTCTGTTTCCCCGCCTCTGATTCCCTGCCTCTGTTTCCCCATATCTGATTCCCCGCCTCTATTTGCCCGCCTCTGATTCCCCGCCTCTAATTTCCCAGCTCTGATTCCCCGCCTCTGATTCCCCGTGTCTGATTTCCTGCCTCTGATTCCCCGCCTCTGATTACCCATGTCTGCTTCACCGCCTCTGATTCCCCACCTCTGATTCCCCATCTCTGATTCCGCACATCCGATTCACTGCCTCTGATTCCCCAGCTCTGATTCCCCGCCTCTGATTCCCCGCGTCTTATTCCCTGCTTCTGATTCTGATTCCCTGCCTCTGATTCCCCATCTCTGATTCTGCACATCTGATTCCCTGCCTCTGATTCCCCACCTCTGATTCGCCATATCTGATTCCCCGCCTCTGTTTCCCCGCCTCTGATTCCCCGAGTCTGTTTCCCCATATCTAAGTCCCCGCCTCTGATTCCCCAACTCTGATTCCCCACCTCTGATTCCCCAGCTCTGATTCCCCGCCTCTGATTCCCCGCATCTGATTCCCTGCATATGATTCCCCACCTCTGATTCCCCATATCTGTTTCCCCGCCTCTGATTCCCCGCCTCTGTTTCCCCATATCTCTTTCCCCGCCTCTATTTCCTAGCCTCTGATTCCCAGCCTCTGATTCCCCATATCTGATTCCAGCCTCTGATTCCCCAACTCTGATTCCCCGCCTCGGATTCCCCAGCTCTGAATCCCCGCCTCTGATTCCCCGCGTCTGATTACCGGCCTCTGATTCCCCGCTCTGATTCCCCATCTCTGATTCACAACCTCTGATTCCCCACCTCTGGTTCCCCATATCTGATTTGCCGCCTCTGTTTCCCCGCCTCTGATTCACCACCTCTGATTCCCCGCCTCTGATTCGCCAGCTATGATTCCCCGCGTCTGATTCCCCGCGTCTGATTCCCTGCCTCTGATTCCCCGCCTCTGATACCACATCTCTGATTCACCACCTCTGATTCCCTGCGTCTGATTCCCCGCCTCTGATTCACCATCTCTGATTCCCCATCTCTGATTCCCCAATTCTGATTCACCGCCTCTGATTCCCCAGCTCTGTTTCCTCGCCTCTGATTCCCTGCCTCTGATTCCCAACCTCTGATTCCCCACCTCTGATTTCCCATATTGATTCCCTGCCTCTGATTCCCCGCCTCTGATTCCCCAACTCTGATTCCCCGCCTCTGATTCCCCAGCTCTGATTCCCCGCCTCTGATTCCCCGTGTTTGATTCCCTGCCTCTGATTCCCGGCCTCTGATTCCCCATCTCTGATTCATCGCCTTTGATTCGCCACCTCTGACTCCCCATATCTGATTCCCCGCCTCTGTTTCCCCGCCTCTGATTCCCCGACTCTGATTCCCCATATCTCATTCCCCGCCTCTGAATCCCCATCTCTGATTCCCGGACTCTGATTCCCCACCTCTGATTCCCGGCCTCTTATTCCCGGCATATGATTCCGGCCTCTGATTCCCGGCCTCTGATTCCCTGCTTCTGATTCTGATTCCCTGCCTTTGATTCCCCATCTCTGATTCCGCACATCTGATTCCCTGCCTCTGATTCCCCATCTCTGATTCCCCATATCTGATTCCCCGCCTCTGTTTCCCCGCCACTGATTCCCCGCCTCTGTTTCCCAATATCTAAGTCCCCACCTCTGATTCCCCAACTCTGATTCCCCACCTCTCATTCCCCAGCTCTGATTTCCCGCCTCTGAATCCCCGCATCTGATTCCCTGCATCTGATTCCATGCCTCTGATTCCCTGCCTCTGATTTGCAACCTCTGATTCCCCACCACTGATTCCCCATATCTGATTCCCAGCCTCTGTTTCCCCGCCTCTGATTCCCCGCCTCTGTTTCCCCATATCTGATTCCCGGCCTCTGATTCCCCGCCTCTGATTCCCCGCCTCTGATTCCCTGCCTCTGATTCCACATCTCCGATCCCGCAAATCTGATTCCCTGCCTCTGATTCCCCGCCTCTGATTCCCCGCCTCTGATTCCCTGCCTCTGATTCCCAACCTTTGATTCCTCACCTCCGATTCCCCGTGTTTGATTCCCCGCCTCTGATTCCCCATCTCTGATTCACCGCCTTTGATTCGCCACCTCTGATTCCCCATATCTGATTCCTCGCCTCTGTTTACCCGCCTCTGATTCCCCGCCTCTGATTCCCCAGCTCTGATTCCCCGCCTCTGATTCCCCGCATCCGATTCCCCATATCTAATTCCCCACCTCTGTTTGCCCGCCTCTGATTCCCCGCCTCTGTTTCCCCATATCTGATTCCCCGCCTCTGAATCCCCAACTCTGATTCCCTGCCTCTGATTCCCCAGCTCTGATTCCCCGCCTTTGATTCCCCCCGTCTGATTCCCAGCCTCTGAATCCCCGTGTCTGATATCCTGCCTCTGATTCCCCGCCTCTGATTCCTCATCTCAGATTCACCGCCTCTGATTCCCCACCTCTGATTCCCCATCTCTGATTCCGCACATCCGATTCCCTGCCTCTGATTCCCCGACTCTGATTCCCCACCTCTGATTCCCCAGCTCTGATTCCCCGCCTCTGATTCCCCAACTCTGATTCCCCGCCTCTGATAACGCAGCTCTGATTCCCCGCCTCCGATTCCCCGTGTTTGATTCCCTGCCTCTGATTCCCCGCCTCTGATTCTCCATCTCTGATTCACCACCTTTGATTCGCCACCTCTGATTCCCCATATCTGATTCCTCGCCTCTGTTTCCCCGCCTCTGATTCCCCGCCTCTGATTCCCCATATCTCATTCCCCGCCTCTGATTCCCCATCTCTGATTCCCGGACTCTGATTTCCCATATTGATTCCCTGCCTCTGATTCCCCGCCTCTGATTCCCCAACTCTGATTCCCCGCCTCTGATTCCCCAGCTCTGATTCCCCGCCTCTGATTCCCCGTGTTTGATTCCCTGCCTCTGATTCCCGGCCTCTGATTCCCCATCTCTGATTCATCGCCTTTGATTCGCCAATTCTGATTCCCCATATCTGATTCCCCGCCTCTGTTTCCCCGCCTCTGATTCCCCGCCTCTGATTCCCCATATCTCATTCCCCACCTCTGATTCCCCAGCTCTGATTACCCACCTCTGATTCCCCATATCTAATTCCCTGCCTCTGTTTCCCCGCCTCTGATTCCCCGCCACTATTTCCCCATATCTGATTCTCCGCCTCAGAATCCCCAACTCTGATTCCCTGCATCTAATTCCCCAGCTCTGATTCCCCGCCTCTGATTCCCCGTGTCTGATTTCCTGCCTCTGATTCCCCGCCTCTGATTACCCATGTCTGATTCACCGCCTCTGATTCCCCATCTCTGATTCCCCGCCTCTGTTTCCCCAACTCTGATTCCCCACCTCTGATTCCGCACATCTAATTCCCTGCCTCTGATTCCCCACCTCTGATTCCCCATATCTGATTCCCCGCCTCTGTTTCCCCGCCTCTGATTCCCCGCCTCTGATGCCCCGTGTTTGATTCCCTGCCTCTGATTCCCCGCCTCTGATTCCCCATCTCTGATTCCGCACATCTAATTCCCTGCCTCTGATTCCCCACCTCGGATTCCCCATATCTGATTCCCCGCCTCTGTTTCCCCGCCTCTGATTCCCCGCCTCTGATGCCCCGTGTTTGATTCCCTGCCTCTGATTCCCCGCCTCTGATTCCCCATCTCTGATTCACCGCCTTTGATTCGCCACCTCTGATTCCCCATATCTGATTCCTCGCCTCTGTTTCCCCGCCTCTGATTTCCCGCCTCTGATTCCCCATATCTCATTCCCCGCCTCTGATTCCCCAACTCTGATTCCCGGACTCTGATTCCCCACCTCTGATTCCCGGCCTCTGATTCGCTGCTTCTGATTCTGATTCCCTGCCTCTGATTCCCCATCTCTGATTCCGCACATCTAATTCCCTGCCTCTGATTCCCCACCTCTGATTCCCCATATCTGATTCCCCGCCTCTGTTTCCCCGCCTCTGATTCCCCGCCTCTGTTTCCCCATATCTAAGTCCCCGCCTCTGATTCCCCAACTTTGATTCCCCACCTCTGATTCCCCAGCTCTGATTCCCCGCCTCTGATTCCCCGCATCTGATTCCCTGCATCTGATTCCCAGCCTCTGATTCCCTGCCTCTGATTCCCAAACTCTGATTCCCCACCTCTGATTCCCCATATCTGATTCCCCGCCTCTGTTTCCCCGCCTCTGATTCCCCGCCTCTGTTTCCCCATATCTGATTCCCCGCCTCTATTTGCCCGCCTCTGATTCCCCGCCTCTGTTTCCCCATATCTGATTACCCGCCTCTGAATCCCCAACTCTGATTCCCTGCCTCTAATTTCCCAGCTCTGATTCCCCGCCTCTGATTCCCCGTGTCTGATTTCCTGCCTCTGATTCCCCGCCTCTGATTACCCATGTCTGATTCACCGCCTCTGATTCCCCACCTCTGATTCCCCATCTCTGATTCCGCACATCCGATTCACTGCCTCTGATTCCCCAGCTCTGATTCCCCGCCTCTGATTCCCCGCGTCTTATTCCCTGCTTCTGATTCTGATTCCCTGCCTCTGATTCCCCATCTCTGATTCTGCACATCTGATTCCCTGCCTCTGATTCCCCACCTCTGATTCGCCATATCTGATTCCCCGCCTCTGTTTCCCCGCCTCTGATTCCCCGCCTCTGTTTCCCCATATCTAAGTCCCCGCCTCTGATTCCCCAACTCTGATTCCCCACCTCTGATTCCCCAGCTCTGATTCCCCGCCTCTGATTCCCCGCATCTGATTCCCTGCATCTGATTCCCAGCCTCTGATTCCCTGCCTCTGATTCCCAACCTCTGATTCCCCACCTTTGATTCCCCATATCTGATTCCCCGCCTCTGTTTCCCTGCCTCTGATTCCCCGCCTCTGTTTCCCCATATCTGATTCCCCGCCTCTATTTCCCAGCCTCTGATTCCCAGCCTCTGATTCCCCATATCTGATTCCCCGCCTCTGATTCCCCAACTCTGATTCCCCGCCTCGGATTCCCCATCTCTGATTCCCCATATCTGATTTGCCGCCTCTGTTTCCCCGCCTCTGATTCCCCACCTCTGATTCCCCGCCTCTGATTCGCCAGCTATGATACCCCGAGTCTGATTCCCCGCGTCTGATTCCCTGCCTCTGATTCCCCGCCTCTGATTCCACATCTCTGATTCACCACCTCTGATTCCCCGCGTCTGATTCCCCGCCTCTGATTCACCATCTCTGATTCCCCATCTCTGATTCCCCAATTCTGATTCACCGCCTCTGATTCCCCAGCTCTGTTTCCTCGCCTCTGATTCCCTGCCTCTGATTCCCAACCTCTGATTCCCCACCTCTGATTTCCCATATTGATTCCCTGCCTCTGATTCCCCGCCTCTGATTCCCCAACTCTGATTCCCCGCCTCTTATTCCCCAGCTCTGATTCCCCGCCTCTGATTCCCCGTGTTTGATTCCCTGCCTCTGATTCCCGGCCTCTGATTCCCCATCTCTGATTCATCGCCTTTGATTCGCCAATTCTGATTCCCCATATCTGATTCCCCGCCTCTGTTTCCCCGCCTCTGATTCCCCGCCTCTGATTCCCCATATCTCATTCCCCACCTCTGAATCCCCATCTCTGATTCCGGACTCTGATTCCCCACCTCTGATTCCCGGCCTCTTATTCCCGGCATCTGATTCCGGCCTCTGATTCCCGGCCTCTGATTCCCTGCTTCTGATTCTGATTCCCTGCCTTTGATTCCCCATCTCTGATTCCGCACATCTGATTCCCTGCCTCTGATTCCCCATCTCTGATTCCCCATATCTGATTCCCCGCCTCTGTTTCCCCGCCTCTGATTCCCCGCCTCTGTTTCCCAATATCTAAGTCCCCGCCTCTGATTCCCCAACTCTGATTCCCCACCTCTGATTCCCCAGCTCTGATTCCCCGCCTCTGATTCCCCGCATCTGATTCCCTGTATCTGATTCCATGCCTCTGATTCCCTGCCTCTGATTCCCAACCTCTGATTCCCCACCACTGATTCCCCATATCTGATTCCCAGCCTCTGTTTCCCCGCCTCTGATTCCCCGCCTCTGTTTCCCCATATCTGATTCCCGGCCTCTGATTCCCTGCCTCTGATTCCACATCTCCGATCCCGCAAATCTGATTCCCTGCCTCTGATTCCCCGCCTCTGATTCCCCGCCTCTGATTCCCTGCCTCTGATTCCCAACCTCTAATTCCCCACCTCTGATTCCCCGTGTTTGATTCCCCGCCTCTGATTCCCCATCTCTGATTCACCGCCTTTGATTCGCCACCTCTGATTCCCCATATCTGATTCCTCGCCTCTGTATAGCCGCCTCTGATTCCCCGCCTCTGATTCCCCATATCTCATTCCCCGCCTCTGATTCCCCACCTCTGATTCCCGGCCTCTTATTCCCAGCATCTGATTCCAGGCCTCTGATTCCCGGCCTCTGATTCCCCGCTTCTGATTCTGATTCCCTGCCTCTGATTCCCCACCTCTGATTCCCCATATCTGATTCCCCACCTCTGTTTCCCCGCCTCTGATTCCCCGCCTCTGTTTCCCCATATCAAATTCCCCACCTCTGATGCACCAACTCTGATTCCCCGCCTCTGATTCCCCAGCTCTGATTCCCCGCCTCTGATTCCCCGCATCCGATTCCCCATATCTGATTCCCCGCCTCTGTTTCCCCATATCTGATTCCCCGCCTCTGATTCCCAACTATGATTCCCCGCCTCTGATTCCCCAGCTCTGATTCCCTGCCTCTGATTCCCCGCGTTCTATTCCCTGCCTCTGATTCCCCACCTGTGATTCCCCATCTCTGATTCACCACCTCTGATTCCCCACCTCTGATTCCCCATATCTAATTCCCCGCCTCTGTTTGCCCGCCTCTGATTCCCCGCCTCTGTTTCCCCATATCTGATTCCCCGCCTCTGAATCCCCAACTCTGATTCCCTGCCTCTGATTCCCCAGCTCTGATTCCCCGCCTTTGATTCCCCCCGTCTGATTCCCAGCCTCTGAATCCCCGTGTCTGATATCCTGCCTCTGATTCCCCGCCTCTGATTCCTCATCTCAGATTCACCGCCTCTGATTCCCCACCTCTGATTCCCCATCTCTGATTCCGCACATCCGATTCCCTGCCTCTGATTCCCCGACTCTGATTCCCCACCTCTGATTCCCCAGCTCTGATTCCCCGCCTCTGATTCCCCAACTCTGATTCCCCGCCTCTGATAACGCAGCTCTGATTCCCCGCCTCCTATTCCCCGTGTTTGATTCCCTGCCTCTGATTCCCCGCCTCTGATTCCCCATCTCTGATTCACCGCCTTAGATTCGCCATCTCTGATTCCCCATATCTGATTCCTCGCCTCTGTTTCCCCGCCTCTGATTCCCAGCCTCTGATTCCCCATATCTCATTCCCCGCCTCTGATTCCCCATCTCTGATTCCCGGACTCTGATTCCCCACCTCTGATTCCCGGCCTCTTATTCCCGGCATCAGATTCCGGCCTCTGATTCCCGGCCTCTGATTCCCTGCTTCTGATTCTGATTCCCTGCCTCTGATTCCCCATTTCTGATTCCGCACATCTAATTCCCTGCCTCTGATTCCCCACCTCTGATTCCCCATATCTGATTCCCCGCCTCTGTTTCCCCGCCTCTGATTCCCCGCCTCTGTTTCCCCATATCTAAGTCCCCGCCTCTGATTCCCCAACTCTGATTCCCCACCTCTGATTCCCCAGCTCTGATTACACACCTCTGATTCCCCATATCTGATTCCCCGCCTCTGTTTCCCCGCCTCTGATTCCCCGCCACTGTTTCCCCATATCTGATTCCCCGCCTCTGAATCCCCAACTCTGATTCCCTGCATCTAATTCCCCAGCTCTGATTCCCCGCCTCTGATTCCCCGTGTCTGATTTCCTGCCTCTGATTCCCCGCCTCTGATTACCCATGTCTGATTCACCGCCTCTGATTCCCCACCTCTGATTCCCCATCTCTGATTCCGCACATCCGATTCCCAGCCTCTGATTCCCCATCTCTGATTCCCCGCCTCTGATTCCCCAACTCTGATTCCCCACCTCCGATTCCCCAGCTCTGATTCCCCGCCTCTGATTCCCCGTGTTTGATTCCTTGCCTCTGATTCCCCGCATCTGATTCCTCATCTCTGATTCACCGCCTTTGATTCGCCACCTCTGATTCCCCATATCTGATTCCTCACCTCTGTTTACCCGCCTCAGATTCCCCGCCTCTGATTCCCCATATCTCATTCCCCGCCTCTGATTCCCCACCTCTGATTCCCCATATCTGATTCCCCGCCTCTGTTTCCCCGCCTCTGATTCCCCTCCTCTGTTTCCCCATATCTAAGTCCCCGCCTCTGATTCCCCAACTCTGATTCCCCACCTCTGATTCCCCAGCTCTGATTACACACCTCTGATTCCCCATATCTGATTCCCCGCCTCTGTTTCCCCGCCTCTGATTCCCCGCCACTGTTTCCCCATATCTGATTCCCCGCCTCTGAATCCCCAACTCTGATTCCCTGCATCTAATTCCCCAGCTCTGATTCCCCGCCTCTGATTCCCCGTGTCTGATTTCCTGCCTCTGATTCCCCGCCTCTGATTACCCATGTCTGATTCACCGCCTCTGATTCCCCACCTCTGATTCCCCATCTCTGATTCCGCACATCCGATTCCCAGCCTCTGATTCCCCATCTCTGATTCCCCGCCTCTGATTCCCCAACTCTGATTCCCCACCTCCGATTCCCCAGCTCTGATTCCCCGCCTCTGATTCCCCGTGTTTGATTCCCTGCCTCTGATTCCCCGCATCTGATTCCCCATCTCTGATTCACCGCCTTTGATTCGCCACCTCTGATTCCCCATATCTGATTCCTCACCTCTGTTTACCCGCCTCAGATTCCCCGCCTCTGATTCCCCATATCTCATTCCCCGCCTCTGATTCCCCATCTCTGATTCCCGGACTCTGATTCCCCACCTCTGATTCCCGGCTTCTGATTCCCTGCTTCTGATTCTGATTCCCTGCCTCTGATTCCCCATCTCTGATTCCGCACATCTAATTCCCTGCCTCTGATTCCCCACCTCTGATTCCCCATATCTGATTCCCCGCCTCTGTTTCCCCGCCTCTGATTCCCCGCCTCTGTTTCCCCATATCTAAGTCCCCGCCTCTGATTCCCCAACTTTGATTCCCCACCTCTGATTCCCCAGCTCTGATTCCCCGCCTCTGATTCCCCGCATCTGATTCCCTGCATCTGATTCCCAGCCTCTGATTCCCTGCCTCTGATTCCCAACCTCTGATTCCCCACCTCTGATTCCCCGCCTCTGATTCCCCGCCTCTGTTTCCCCATATCTGATTCCCCGCCTCTATTTGCCCGGCTCTGATTCCCCTCCTCTGTTTCCCCATATCTGATTACCCGCCTCTGAATCCCCAACTCTGATTCCCTGCCTCTAATTTCCCAGCTCTGATTCCCCGCCTCTGATTCCCCGTGTCTGATTTCCTGCCTCTGATTCCCCGCCTCTGATTACCCATGTCTGATTCACCGCCTCTGATTCCCCACCTATGATTCCCCATCTCTGATTCCGCACATCCGATTCACTGCCTCTGATTCCCCAGCTCTGATTCCCCGCCTCTGATTCCCCGCGTCTTATTCCCTGCTTCTGATTCTGATTCCCTGCCTCTGATTCCCCATCTCTGATTCTGCACATCTGATTCCTCGCCTCTGTTTACCCGCCTCTGATTCCCCGCCTCTGATTCCCCATATCTCATTCCCCACCTCTGATTCCCCATCTCTGATTCCCGGACTCTGATTCCCCACTTCTGATTCCCGGCCTCTGATTCCCTGCTTCTGATTCTGATTCCCTGCCTCTGATTCCCCATCTCTGATTCCGCACATCTTATTCCCTGCCTCTGATTCCCCACCTCTGATTCCCCATATCTGATTCCCCGCCTCTGTTTCCCCGCCTCTGATTCCCCGCCTCTGTTTCCCCATATCTAAGTCCCCGCCTCTGATTCCTCAACTTTGATTCCCCACCTCTGATTCCCCAGCTCTGATTGCCCGCCTCTGATTCCCCGCATCTGATTCCCTGCATCTGATTCCCAGCCTCTGATTCCCTGCCTCTGATTCACAAACTCTGATTCCCCACCTCTGATTCCCCATATCTGATTCCCCGCCTCTGTTTCCCCGCCTCTGATTCCCCGCCTCTGTTTCCCCATATCTGATTCCCCGCCTCTATTTGCCCGCCTCTGATTCCCCGCCTCTGTTTCCCCATATCTGATTACCCGCCTCTGAATCCCCAACTCTGATTCCCTGCCTCTAATTTCCCAGCTCTGATTCCCCGCCTCTGATTCCCCGTGTCTGATTTCCTGCCTCTGATTCCCCGCCTCTGATTACCCATGTCTGATTCCCCGCCTCTGATTCCCCGTGTCTGATTTCCTGCCTCTGATTCCCCGCCTCTGATTACCCATGTCTGATTCACCGCCTCTGATTCCCCACATCTGATTCCCCATCTCTGATTCCGCACATCCGATTCACTGCCTCTGATTCCCCAGCTCTGATTCCCCGCCTCTGATTCCCCGCGTCTTATTCCCTGCTTCTGATTCTGATTCCCTGCCTCTGATTCCCCATCTCTGATTCTGCACATCTGATTCCCTGCCTCTGATTCCCCACCTCTGATTCCCCATATCTGATTCCCCGCCTCTGAATCCCCATCTCTGATTCCCGGACACTGATTCCCCACCTCTGATTCCCGGCCTCTTATTACCAGCATCTGATTCCAGGCCTCTGATTCCCGGCCTCTGATTCCCCGCTTCTGATTCTGATTCCCTGCCTCTGATTCCCCATCTCTGATTCCGCACATCTGATTCCCTGCCTCTGATTCCCCACCTCTGATTCCCCATATCTGATTCCCCGCCTCTGTTTCCCCACCTCTGATTCCCCGCCTCTGTTTCCCCATATCTAATTCCCCACCTCTGATGCACCAACTCTGATTCCCCGCCTCTGATTCCCCAGCTCTGATTCCCCGCCTCTGATTCCCCGCATCTGATTCCCCATATCTGATTCCCCGCCTCTGTTTCCCCGCCTCTGATTCCCCGCCTCTGTTTCTCCATATCTGATTCCCCGCCTCTGATTCCCAACTATGATTCCCCGCCTCTGATTCCCCAGCTCTGATTCCCTGTCTCTGATTCCCCGCGTTCTATTCCCTGCCTCTGATTCCCCGCCTGTGATTCCCTATCTCTGATTCACCACCTCTGATTCCCCACCTCTGATTCCCCATATCTAATTCCCCGCCTCTGTTTGCCCGCCTCTGATTCCCCGCCTCTGTTTCCCCATATCTGATTCCCCGCCACTGAATCCCCAACTCTGATTCCCTGCCTCTGATTCCCCAGCTCTGATTCCCCGCCTTTGATTCCCCCCGTCTGATTCCCAGCCTCTGAATCCCCGTGTCTGATATCCTGCCTCTGATTCCCCGCCTCTGATTCCCCATCTCAGATTCACCGCCTCTGATTCCCCACCTCTGATTCCCCATCTCTGATTCCGCACATCCGATTCCCTGCCTCTGATTCCCCGACTCTGATTCCCCACCTCTGATTCCCCAACTCTGATTCCCCGCCTCTGATTCCCCGCCTCTGTTTCCCCATATCTAACTCCCCGCCTCTGATTCCCCAACTCTGATTCCCCACCTCTGATTCCCCAGCTCTGATTACCCACCTCTGATTCCCCATATCTAATTCCCAGCCTCTGTTTCCCCGCCTCTGATTCCCCGCCACTGTTTCCCCATATCTGATTCTCTGCCTCTGAATCCCCAACTCTGATTCCCTGCATCTAATTCCCCAGCTCTGATTCCCCGCCTCTGACTCCCCGTGTCTGATTTCCTGCCTCTGATTCCCCGCCTCTGATTACCCATGTCTGATTCACCGCCTCTGTTTCCCCGCCTCTGATTCCCCGCCTCTGTTTCCCCATATCTAATTCCCCACCTCTGATGCACCAACTCTGATTCTCCGCCTCTGATTCCCCAGCTCTGATTCCCCGCCTCTGATTCCCCGCATCCGATTCCCCATATCTGATTCCCCGCCTCTGTTTCCCCGCCTCTGATTCCCCGCCTCTGTTTCCCCATATCTGATTCCCCGCCTCTGATTCCCAACTATGATTCCCCGCCTCTGATTCCCCAGCTCTGATTCCCTGCCTCTGATTCCCCGCGTTCTATTCCCTGCCTCTGATTCCCCGCCTGTGATTCCCCATCTCTGATTCACCACCTCTGATTCCCCACCTCTGATTCCCCATATCTAATTCCCCGCCTCTGTTGGCCCGCCTATGATTCCCCGCCTCTGTTTCCCCATATCTGATTCCCCACCACTGAATCCCCAACTCTGATTCCCTGCCTCTGATTCCCCAGCTCTGATTCCCCGCCTTTGATTCCCCCCGTCTGAATCCCAGCCTCTGAATCCCCGTGTCTGATATCCTGCCTCTGATTCCCCGCCTCTGATTCCCCATCTCAGATTCACTGCCTCTGATTCCCCACCTCTGATTCCCCATCTCTGATTCCGCACATCCGATTCCCTGCCTCTGATTCCCCGACTCTGATTCCCCACCCCTGATTCCCCAGCTCTGATTCCCCGCCTCTGATTCCCCAACTCTGATTCCCCGCCTCTGATTCCCCGCCTCTGTTTCCCCATATCTAAGTCCCCGCCTCTGATTCCCCAACTCTGATTCCCCACCTCTGATTCCCCAGCTCTGATTACCCACCTCTGATTCCCCATATCTAATTCCCTGCCTCTATTTCCCCGCCTCTGATTCCCCGCCACTGTTTCCCCATATCTGATTCTCCGCCTCTGAATCCCCAACTCTGATTCCCTGCATCTAATTCCCCAGCTCTGATTCCCCGCCTCTGATTCCCCGTGTCTGATTTCCTGCCTCTGATTCCCCGCCTCTGATTACCCATGTCTAATTCACCGCCTCTGATTCCCCACCTCTGATTCCCCATCTCTGATTCCGCACATCCGATTCCCAGCCTCTGATTCCATATCTCTGATTCCCCGCCTCTGATTCCCCAACTCTGATTCCCCACCTCTGATTCCCCAGCTCTGATTCCCCGCCTCTGATTCCCCGTGTTTGATTCCCTGCCTCTGATTCCCCGCCTCTGATTCCCCATCTCTGATTCACCGCCTTTGATTCGCCACCTCTGATTCCCCATATCTGATTCCTCGACTCTGTTTCCCCGCCTCTGATTTCCCGCCTCTGATTCCCCATATCTCATTCCCCGCCTCTGATTCCCCATCTCTGATTCCCGGACTCTGATTCCCCACCTCTGATTCCCGGCCTCTGATTCGCTGCTTCTGATTCTGATTCCCTGCCTCTGATTCCCCATCTCTGATTCCGCACATCTAATTCCCCGCCTCTCTTTCCCCGCCTCTGATTCCCCGTGTTTGATTCCCTGCCTCTGATTCCCGGCCTCTGATTCCCTGCTTCTGATTCTGATTCCCTGCCTTTGATTCCCCATCTCTGATTCCGCACATCTAATTCCCTGCCTCTGATTCCCCACCTCTGATTCCCCATATCTGATTCCCCGCCTCTGTTTCCCCGACTCTGATTCCCCGCCTCTGTTTCCCCATATCTAAGTCCCCGCCTCTGATTCCCCAACTTTGATTCCCCACCTCTGATTCCCCAGCTCTGATTCCCCGCCTCTGATTCCCCGCATCTGATTCCCTGCATCTGATTCCCCGCATCTGATTCCCTGCATCTGATTCCCTGCCTCTGATTCCCCACCTCTGATTCCCCATATCTGATTCCCCGCCTCTGTTTCCCCACCTCTGATTCCCCGCCTCTGTTTCCCCATATCTAATTCCCCACCTCTGATGCACCAACTCTGATTCCCCGCCTCTGATTCCCCAGCACTGATTCCCCGCCTCTGATTCCCCGCATCCGATTCCCCATATCTGATTCCCCGCCTCTGTTTCCCCGCCTCTGATTCCCCGCCTCTGTTTCCCCATATCTGATTCCCCGCCTCTGATTCCCAACTATGATTCCCCGCCTCTGATTCCCCAGCTCTGATTCCCTGCCTCTGATTCCCCGTGTTCTATTCCCTGCCTCTGATTCCCCGCCTGTGATTCCCCATCTCTGATTCACCACCTCTGATTCCCCACCTCTGATTCCCCATATCTAATTCCCCGCCTCTGTTTGCCCGCCTCTGATTCCCCGCCTCTGTTTCCCCATATCTGATTCCCCGCCACTGAATCCCCAACTCTGATTCCCTGCCTCTGATTCCCCAGCTCTGATTCCCCGCCTTTGATTCCCCCCGTCTGATTCCCAGCCTCTGAATCCCCGTGTCTGATATCCTGCCTCTGATTCCCCGCCTCTGATTCCCCATCTCAGATTCACCGCCTCTGATTCCCCACCTCTGATTCCCCATCTCTGATTCCGCACATCCGATTCCCTGCCTCTGATTCCCCGACTCTGATTCCCCACCTCTGATTCCCCAGCTCTGATTCCCCGCCTCTGATTCCCCAACTCTGATTCCCCGCATCTGATTCAATGCATCTGATTCCCAGCCTCTGATTCCCTGCCTCTGATTCCCAACCTCTGATTCCCCACCTCTGATTCCCCGCCTCTGATTCCCCGCCTCTGTTTCCCCATATCTGATTCCCCGCCTCTATTTGCCCGCCTCTGATTCCCCTCCTCTGTTTCCCCATATCTGATTACCCGCCTCTGAATCCCCAACTCTGATTCCCTGCCTCTAAATTCCCAGCTCTGATTCCCCGCCTCTGATTCCCCGTGTCTGATTTCCTGCCTCTGATTCCCCGCCTCTGATTACCCATGTCTGATTCACCGCCTCTGATTCCCCACCTATGATTCCCCATCTCTGATTCCGCACATCCGATTCACTGCCTCTGATTCCCCAGCTCTGATTCCCCGCCTCTGATTCCCCGCGTCTTATTCCCTGCTTTTGATTCTGATTCCCTGCCTCTGATTCCCCATCTCTGATTCTGCACATCTGATTCCTCGCCTCTGTTTACCCGCCTCTGATTCCCCGCCTCTGATTCCCCATATCTCATTCCCCACCTCTGATTCCCCATCTCTGATTCCCGGACTCTGATTCCCCACTTCTGATTCCCGGCCTCTGATTCCCTGCTTCTGATTCTGATTCCCTGCCTCTGATTCCCCATCTCTGATTCCGCACATCTAATTCCCTGCCTCTGATTCCCCACCTCTGATTCCCCATATCTGATTCCCCGCCTCTGTTTCCCCGCCTCTGATTCCCCGCCTCTGTTTCCCCATATCTAAGTCCCCGCCTCTGATTCCCCAACTTTGATTCCCCACCTCTGATTCCCCAGCTCTGATTGCCCGCCTCTGATTCCCCGCATCTGATTCCCTGCATCTGATTCCCAGCCTCTGATTCCCTGCCTCTGATTCCCAAACTCTGATTCCCCACCTCTGATTCCCCATATCTGATTCCCCGCCTCTGTTTCCCCGCCTCTGATTCCCCGCCTCTGTTTCCCCATATCTGATTCCCCGCCTCTATTTGCCCGCCTCTGATTCCCCGCCTCTGTTTCCCCATATCTGATTACCCGCCTCTGAATCCCCAACTCTGATTCCCTGCCTCTAATTTCCCAGCTCTGATTCCCCGCCTCTGATTCCCCGTGTCTGATTTCCTGCCTCTGATTCCCCGCCTCTGATTACCCACATCTGATTCCCCATCTCTGATTCCGCACATCCGATTCACTGCCTCTGATTCCCCAGCTCTGATTCCCCGCCTCTGATTCCCCGCGTCTTATTCCCTGCTTCTGATTCTGATTCCCTGCCTCTGATTCCCCATCTCTGATTCTGCACATCTGATTCCCTGCCTCTGATTCCCCACCTCTGATTCCCCATATCTGATTCCCCGCCTCTGAATCCCCATCTCTGATTCCCGGACACTGATTCCCCACCTCTGATTCCCGGCCTCTTATTACCAGCATCTGATTCCAGGCCTCTGATTCCCGGCCTCTGATTCCCCGCTTCTGATTCTGATTCCCTGCCTCTGATTCCCCATCTCTGATTCCGCACATCTGATTCCCTGCCTCTGATTCCCCACCTCTGATTCCCCATATCTGATTCCCCGCCTCTGTTACCCCACCTCTGATTCCCCGCCTCTGTTTCCCCATATCTAATTCCCCACCTCTGATGCACCAACTCTGATTCCCCGCCTCTGATTCCCCAGCACTGATTCCCCGCCTCTGATTCCCCGCATCCGATTCCCCATATCTGATTCCCCGCCTCTGTTTCCCCGCCTCTAATTCCCCGCCTCTGTTTCCCCATATCTGATTCCCCGCCTCTGATTCCCAACTATGATTCCCCGCCTCTGATTCCCCAGCTCTGATTCCCTGCCTCTGATTCCCCGTGTTCTATTCCCTGCCTCTGATTCCCCGCCTGTGATTCCCCATCTCTGATTCACCACCTCTGATTCCCCACCTCTGATTCCCCATATCTAATTCCCCGCCTCTGTTTGCCCGCCTCTGATTCCCCGCCTCTGTTTCCCCATATCTGATTCCCCGCCACTGAATCCCCAACTCTGATTCCCTGCCTCTGATTCCCCAGCTCTGATTCCCCGCCTTTGATTCCCCCCGTCTGATTCCCAGCCTCTGAATCCCCGTGTCAGATATCCTGCCTCTGATTCCCCGCCTCTGATTCCCCATCTCAGATTCACCGCCTCTGATTCCCCACCTCTGATTCCCCATCTCTGATTCCGCACATCCGATTCCCTGCCTCTGATTCCCCGACTCTGATTCCCCACCTCTGATTCCCCAGCTCTGATTCCCCGCCTCTGATTCCCCAACTCTGATTCCCCGCCTCTGATTCCCCGCCTCTGTTTCCCCATATCTAAGTCCCCGCCTCTGATTCCCCAACTCTGATTCCCCACCTCTGATTCCCCAGCTCTGATTACCCACCTCTGATTCCCCATATCTAATTCCCAGCCTCTGTTTCCCCGCCTCTGATTCCCCGCCACTGTTTCCCCATATGGGATTCTCTGCCTCTGAATCCCCAACTCTGATTCCCTGCATCTAATTCCCCAGCTCTGATTCCCCGCCTCTGATTCCCCGTGTCTGATTTCCTGCCTCTGATTCCCCGCCTCTGATTACCCATGTCTGATTCACCGCCTCTGTTTCCCCGCCTCTGATTCCCCGCCTCTGTTTCCCCATATCTAATTCCCCACCTCTGATGCACCAACTCTGATTCCCCGCCTCTGATTCCCCAGCTCTGATTCCCCGCCTCTGATTCCCCGCATCCGATTCCCCATATCTGATTCCCCGCCTCTGTTTCCCCGCCTCTGATTCCCCGCCTCTGTTTCCCCATATCTGATTCCCCGCCTCTGATTCCCAACTATGATTCCCCGCCTCTGATGCCCCAGCTCTGATTCCCTGACTCTGATTCCCCGCGTTCTATTCCCTGCCTCTGATTCCCCGCCTGTGATTCCCCATCTCTGATTCACCACCTCTGATTCCCCACCTCTGATTCCCCATATCTAATTCCACGCCTCTGTTGGCCCGCCTCTGATTCCCCGCCTCTGTTTCCCCATATCTGATTCCCCGCCACTGAATCCCCAACTCTGATTCCCTGCCTCTGTTTCCCCATATCTGATTCCCCGCCTCTGATTCCCAACTATGATTCCCCGCCTCTGATTCCCCAGCTCTGATTCCCTGCCTCTGATTCCCCGCGTTCTATTCCCTGCCTCTGATTCCCCGCCTGTGATTCCCCATCTCTGATTGACCACCTCTGATTCCCCACCTCTGATTCCCCATATCTAATTCCCCGCCTCTGTTGGCCCGCCTCTGATTCCCCGCCTCTGTTTCCCCATATCTGATTCCCCGCCACTGAATTCCCAACTCTGATTCCCTGCCTCTGATTCCCCGCCTCTGATTCCCCATCTCAGATTCACTGCCTCTGATTCCCCACCTCTGATTCCCCATCTCTGATTCCGCACATCCGATTCCCTGCCTCTGATTCCCCGACTCTGATTCCCCACCTCTGATTCCCCAGCTCTGATTCCCCGCCTCTGATTCCCCAACTCTGATTCCCCGCCTCTGATTCCCCGCCTCTGTTTCCCCATATCTAAGTCCCCGCCTCTGATTCCCCAACTCTGATTCCCCACCTCTGATTCCCCAGCTCTGATTACCCACCTCTGATTCCCCATATCTAATTCCCTGCCTCTGTTTCCCCGCCTCTGATTCCCCGCCACTGTTTCCCCATATCTGATTCTCCGCCTCTGAATCCCCATCTCTGATTCCCTGCATCTAATTCCCCAGCTCTGATTCCCCGCCTCTGATTCCCCGTGTCTGATTTCCTGCCTCTGATTCCCCGCCTCTGATTACCCATGTCTAATTCACCGCCTCTGATTCCCCACCTCTGATTCCCCATCTCTGATTCCGCACATCCGATTCCCAGCCTCTGATTCCATATCTCTGATTCCCCGCCTCTGATTCCCCAACTCTGATTCCCCACCTCTGATTCCCCAGCTCTGATTCCCCGCCTCTGATTCCCCGTGTTTGATTCCCTGCCTCTGATTCCCCGCCTCTGATTCCCGATCTCTGATTCACCGCCTTTGATTCGCCACCTCTGATTCCCCATATCTGATTCCTCGCCTCTGTTTCCCCGCCTCTGATTTCCCGCCTCTGATTCCCCATATCTCATTCCCCACCTCTGATTTCCCATCTCTGATTCCCGGACTCTGATTCCCCACCTCTGATTCCTGGCCTCTGATTCGCTGCTTCTGATTCTGATTCCCTGCCTCTGATTCCCCATCTCTGATTCCACACATCTAATTCCCCGCCTCTGTTTCCCCGCCTCTGATTCCCCGCCTCTGTTTCCCCATATCTAAGTCCCCGCCTCTGATTCCCCAACTTTGATTCCCCACCTCTGATTCCCCAGCTCTGATTCCCCGCCTCTGATTCCCCGCATCTGATTCCCTGCATCTGATTCCCAGCCTCTGATTCCCTGCCTCTGATTCCCAAACTCTGATTCCCCACCTCTGATTCCCCATATCTGATTCCCCGCCTCTGTTTCCCCGCCTCTGATTCCCCGCCTCTGTTTCCCCATATCTGATTCCCCGCCTCTGTTTCCCCGCCTCTGATTCCCCATCTCTGATTCTGCACATCTGATTCCTCGCCTCTGTTTACCCGCCTCTGATTCCCCGCCTCTGATTCCCCATATCTCATTCCCCACCTCTGATTCCCCATCTCTGATTCCCGGACTCTGATTCCCCACTTCTGATTCCCGGCCTCTGATTCCCTGCTTCTGATTCTGATTCCCTGCCTCTGATTCCCCATCTCTGATTCCGCACATCTTATTCCCTGCCTCTGATTCCCCACCTCTGATTCCCCATATCTGATTCCCCGCCTCTGTTTCCCCGCCTCTGATTCCCCGCCTCTGTTTCCCCATATCTAAGTCCCCGCCTCTGATTCCCCAACTTTGATTCCCCACCTCTGATTCCCCAGCTCTGATTGCCCGCCTCTGATTCCCCAACTCTGATTCCCCGCCTCTGATACCCCAGCTCTGATTCCCCGCCTCTGATTCCCCAACTCTGATTCCCCGCCTCTGATTCCCCGCCTCTGTTTCCCCATTTCTGATTCCCCATCTCTGATTCCGCACATCCGATTCCCTGCCTCTGATTCCCCGCCACTGATTCCCCAACTTTGATTCCCCACCTCTGATTCCCCAGCTCTGATTCCCCGCCTCTGATTCCCCGCATCTGATTCCCCACCTCTGATTCCCCAGCTCTGATTCCCCGCCTCTGATTCCCCAACTCTGATTCCCCACCTCTAATTCCCCAGCTCTGATTACCCACCTCTGATTCCCCATATCTAATTCCCAGCCTCTGTTTCCCCGCCTCTGATTCCCCAACTTTGATTCCCCACCTCTGATTCCCCAACTCTGATTCCCTGCATCTAATTCCCCAGCTCTGATTCCCCGCCTCTGATTCTTCGTGTCTGATTTCCTGCCTCTGATTCCCCGCCTCTGATTACCCATGTCTGATTCACCGCCTCTGTTTCCCCGCCTCTGATTCCCCGCCTCTGTTTCCCCATATCTAATTCCCCACCTCTGATGCACCAACTCTGATTCCCCGCCTCTGATTCCCCAGCTCTGATTCCCCGCCTCTGATTCCCCGCATCCGATTCCGCATATCTGATTCCACGCCTCTGATTCCCAACTATGATTCCACGCCTCTGTTTCCCCGCCTCTGATTCCCCGCCTCTGATTCCCAACTATGATTCCACGCCTCTGTTTCCCCGCCTCTGATTCCCCGCCTCTGTTTCCCCATATCTGATTCCCCGCCTCTGATTCCCAACTATGATTCCCCGCATCTGATACCCCAACTCTGATTCCCCACCTCTGATTCCCCAGCTCTGATTCCCCGCCTCTGATTCCCCAACTCTGATTCCCCACCTCTGATTCCCCAGCTCTGATTACCCACCTCTGATTCCCCATATCTAATTCCCAGCCTCTGTTTCCCCGCCTCTGATTCCCCGCCACTGTTTCCCCATATCTGATTCTCCGCCTCTGAATCCCAAACTCTGATTCCCTGCATCTAATTCCCCAGCTCTGATTCCCCGCCTCTGTTTCCCCATATCTAATTCCCCACCTCTGATGCACCAACTCTGATTCCCCGCCTCTGATTCCCCAGCTCTGATTCCCCGCCTCTGATTCCCCGCATCCGATTCCCCATATCTGATTCCACGCCTCTGTTTCCCCGCCTCTGATTCCCCGCCTCTGTTTCCCCATATCTGATTCCCCGCCTCTGATTCCCAACTATGATTCCCCGCGTCTGATTCCCCAGCTCTGATTCCCAGCCTCTGAATCCCCGTGTCTGATATCCTGCCTCTGATTCCCCGCCTCTGATTCCCCATCTCAGATTCACCGCCTCTGATTCCCCACCTCTGATTCCCCATCTCTGATTCCGCACATCCGATTCCCTGCCTCTGATTCCCCGCCTCTGATTCCCCAACTTTCATTCCCCGCCTCTGATTCCCCGCATCTGATTCCCCACCTCTGATTCCACAGCTCTGATTCCCCGCCTCTGATTCCCCAACTCTGATTCCCCACCTCTGATTCCCCAGCTCTGATTACCCACCTCTGATTCCCCATATCTAATTCCCAGCCTCTGTTTCCCCGCCTCTGATTCCCTGCCACTGTTTCCCCATATCTGATTCTCCGCCTCTGAATCCCCAACTCTGATTCCCTGCATCTAATTCCCCAGCTCTGATACCCCGCCTCTGATTCCCCGTGTCTGATTTCCTGCCTCTGATTCCCCGCCTCTGATTACCCATGTCTGATTCACCGCCTCTGTTTCCCCGCCTCTGATTCCCCGCCTCTGTTTCCCCATATCTAATTCCCCACCTCTGATGCACCAACTCTGATTCCCCGCCTCTGATTCCCCAGCTCTGATTCCCCGCCTCTGATTCCCCGCATCCGATTCCCCATATCTGATTCCCCGCCTCTGTTTCCCCGCCTCTGATTCCCCGCCTCTGTTTCCCCATATCTGATTCCCCGCCTCTGATTCCCAACTATGATTCCCCGCCTCTTATTCCCCAGCTCTGATTCCCTGCCTCTGATTCCCCGCGTTCTATTCCCTGCCTCTGATTCCCCGCCTGTGATTCCCTATCTCTGATTCACCACCTCTGATTCCCCACCTCTGATTCCCCATATCTAATTCCCCGCCTCTGTTTGCCCGCCTCTGATTCCCCGCCTCTGTTTCCCCATATCTGATTCCCCGCCACTGAATCCCCAACTCTGATTCCCTGCCTCTGATTCCCCAGCTCTGATTCCCCGCCTTTGATTCCCCCCGTCTGATTCCCAGCCTCTGAATCCCCGTGTCTGATATCCTGCCTCTGATTCCCCGCCTCTGATTCCCCATCTCAGATTCACCGCCTCTGATTCCCCACCTCTGATTCCCCATCTCTGATTCCGCACATCCGATTCCCTGCCTCTGATTCCCCGACTCTGATTCCCCACCTCTGATTCCCCAGCTCTGATTCCCCGCTTCTGATTCCCCAACTCTGATTCCCTGCCTCTGATTCCCCGCCTCTGTTTCCCCATATCTAAGTCCCCGCCTCTGATTCCCCAACTCTGATTCCCCACCTCTGATTCCCCAGCTCTGATTACCCACCTCTGATTCCCCTAATCTAATTCCCTGCCTCTTTTTCCCCGCCTCTGATTCCCCGCCACTGTTTCCCCATATCTGATTCTCCGCCTCTGAATCCCCAACTCTGATTCCCTGCATCTAATTCCCCAGCTCTGATTCCCCGCCTCTGATTCCCCGTGTCTGATTTCCTGCCTCCGATTCCCCGCCTCTGATTAACCATGTCTAATTCACCGCCTCTGATTCCCCACCTCTGATTCCCCATCTCTGATTCCGCACATCCGATTCCCAGCCTCTGATTCCCCATCTCTGATTCCCCGCCTCTGATTCCCCAACTCTGATTCCCCACCTCTGATTCCCCAGCTCTGATTCCCCGCCTCTGATTCCCAGTATTTGATTCCCTGCCTCTGATTCCCCGCCTCTGATTCCCCATCTCTGATTCACCGCCTTTGATTCGCCAACTCTGATTCCCCATATCTGATTCCTCGCCTCTGTTTCCCCGCCTCTGATTTCCCGCCACTGATACCCCATATCTCATTCCCCGCCTCTGATTCCCCATCTCTGATTCCCGGACTCTGATTCCCCACCTCTGATTCCCGGCCTCTGATTCGCTGCTTCTGATTCTGATTCCCTGCCTCTGATTCCCCATCTCTGATTCCGCACATCTAATTCCCCGCCTCTGTTTCCCCGCCTCTGATTCCCCGCCTCTGTTTCCCCATATCTAAGTCCCCGCCTCTGATTCCCCAACTTTGATTCCCCACCTCTGATTCCCCAGCTCTGATTCCCAAACTCTGATTCCCCACCTCTGATTCCCCATATCTGATTCCCCGCCTCTGTTTCCCCACCTCTGATTCCCCAGCTCTGATTCCCCGCCTCTGATTCCCCGTGTTTGATTCCCTGCCTCTGATTCCCCGCCTCTGATTCCCCATCTCTGATTCACAGCCTTTGATTCGCCACCTCTGATTCCCCATATCTGATTCCTCGCCTCTGTTTCCCCGCCTCTGATTTCCCGCCTCTGATTCCCCATATCTCATTCCCCGCCTCTGATTCCCCATCTCTGATTCCCGGACTCTGATTCCCCACCTCTGATTCCCCGCCTCTGATTCCCCAGCTCTTATTCCCCGCCTCTGATTCCCCATCTCTGATTCACAGCCTTTGATTCGCCACCTCTGATTCCCCATATCTGATTCCTCGCCTCTGTTTCCCCGCCTCTGATTCCCCAGCTCTGATTCCCCGCCTCTGATTCCCCGCATCTGATTCCCTGCATCTGATTCCCAGCCTCTGATTCCCTGCCTCTGATTCCCAACCTCTGATTCCCCACCTCTGATTCCCCATATCTGATTCCCCGCCTCTGTTTCCCCGCCTCTGATTCCCCGCCTCTGTTTCCCCATATCTAAGTCCCCGCCTCTGATTCCCCAACTTTGATTCCCCACCTCTGATTCCCCAGCTCTTATTGCCCGACTCTGATTCCCCGCATCTGATTCCCTCCATCTGATTCCCAGCCTCTGATTCCCTGCCTCTGATTCCCAAACTCTGATTCCCCACCTCTGATTCCCCATATCTGATTCCCCGCCTCTGTTTCCCCGCCTCTGTTTCCCCTTATCTGATTCCCCGCCTCTATTTGCCCGCCTCTGATTCCCCGCCTCTGTTTCCCCATATCCGATTACCCGCCTCTGAATCCCCAACTCTGATTCCCTGCCTCTAATTTCCCAGCTCTGATTCCCCGCCTCTGATTCCCCGTGTCTGATTTCCTGCCTCTGATTCCCCGCCTCTGATTACCCATGTCTGATTCACCGCCTCTGATTCCCCACCTCTGATTCCCCATCTCTGATTCCGCACATCCGATTCACTGCCTCTGATTCCCCAGCTCTGATTCCCCGCCTCTGATTCCCCGCGTCTTATTCCCTGCTTCTGATTCTGATTCCCTGCCTCTGATTCCCCATCTCTGATTCTGCACATCTGATTCCCTGCCTCTGATTCCCCACCTCTGATTCCCCATATCTGATTCCCCGCCTCTGAATCCCCATCTCTGATTCCCGGACTCTGATTACCCACCTCTGATTCCCGGCCTCTTATTACCAGCATCTGATTCCAGGCCTCTGATTCCCGGCCTCTGATTCCCCGCCTCTGTTTCCCCATATCTAATTCCCCACCTCTGATGCACCAACTCTGATTCCCCGCCTCTGATTCCCCGCCTCTGATTCCCCGCCTCTGTTTCCCCATATCTAATTCCCCACCTCTGATGCACCAACTCTGATTCCCCGCCTCTGATTCCCCAGCTCTGATTCCCCGCCTCTGATTCCCCGCATCCGATTCCCCATATCTGATTCCCCGCCTCTGTTTCCACGCCTCTGATTCCCCGCCTCTGATTCCCAACTATGATTCCCCGCCTCTGATTCCCCAGCTCTGATTCCCTGCCTCTGATTCCCCGCGTTCTATTCCCTGCCTCTGATTCCCCGCCTGTGATTCCCCATCTCTGATTCACCACCTCTGATTCCCCACCTCTGATTCCCCATATCTAATTCCCCGCCTCTGTTTGCCCGCCTCTGATTCCCCGCCTCTGTTTCCCCATATCTGATTCCCCGCCACTGAATCCCAACTCTGATTCCCTGCCTCTGATTCCCCAGCTCTGATTCCCCGCCTTTGATTCCCCCCGTCTGATTCCCAGCCTCTGAATCCCCGTGTCTGATATCCTGCCTCTGATTCCCCGCCTCTGATTCCCCATCTCAGATTCACCGCCTCTGATTCCCCACCTCTGATTCCCCATCTCTGATTCCGCACATCCGATTCCCTGCCTCTGATTCCCCGACTCTGATTCCCCACCTCTGATTCCCCAGCTCTGATTCCCCGCCTCTGATTCCCCAACTCTGATTCCCCGCCTCTGATTCCCCGCCTCTGTTTCCCCATATCTAAGTCCCCGCCTCTGATTCCCCAACTCTGATTCCCCACCTCTGATTCCCCAGCTCTGATTACCCACCTCTGATTCCCCATATCTAATTCCCAGCCTCTGTTTCCCCGCCTCTGATTCCCCGCCACTGTTTCCCCATATCTGATTCTCCGCCTCTGAATCCCCAACTCTGATTCCCTGCATCTAATTCCCCAGCTCTGATTCCCCGCCTCTGATTCCCCGTGTCTGATTTCCTGCCTCTGATTCCCCGCCTCTGATTACCCATGTCTGATTCACCGCCACTGATTCCCCACCTCTGATTCCCCATATCTGATTCCTCGCCTCTGTTTCCCCGCCTCTGATTTCCCGCCTCTGATTCCCCATATCTCATTCCCCGCCTCTGATTCCCCATCTCTGATTCCCGGACTCTGATTCCCCACCTCTGATTCCCGGCCTCTGATTCGCTGCTTCTGATTCTGATTCCCTGCCTCTGGTTCCCCATCTCTGATTCCGCACATCTAATTCCCCGCCTCTGTTTCCCCACCTCTGATTCCCCACCTCTGTTTCCCCATATCTAAGTCCCCGCCTCTGATTCCCCAACTTTGATTCCCCACCTCTGATTCCCCAGCTCTGATTCCCCGCCTCTGATTCCCCGCATCTGATTCCCTGCATCTGATTCCCAGCCTCTGATTCCCTGCCTCTGATTCCCAAACTCTGATTCACCACCTCTGATTCCCCATATCTGATTCCCCGCCTCTGTTTCCCCGCCTCTGATTCCCCGCCTCTGTTTCCCCATATCTGATTCCCCGCCTCTATTTGCCCGCCTCTGATTCCCCGCCTCTGTTTCCCCATATCTGATTACCCGCCTCTGAATCCCCAACTCTGATTCCCTGCCTCTAATTTCCCAGCTCTGATTCCCCGCCTCTGATTCCCCGTTTCTGATTTCCTGCCTCTGATTCCCCGCCTCTGATTACCCATGTCTGATTCACCGCCTCTGATTCCCCACCTCTGATTCCCCATCTCTGATTCCGCATATCCGATTCACTGCCTCTGATTCCCCAACTCTGATTCCCCGCCTCTGATTCCCAGCGTCTTATTCCCTGCTTCTGATTCTGATTCCCTGCCTCTGATTCCCCATCTCTGATTCTGCACATCTGATTCCCTGCCTCTGATTCCCCACCTCTGATTCGCCATATCTGATTCCCCGCCTCTGTTTCCCTGCCTCTGATTCCCCGCCTCTGTTTCCCCATATCTAAGTCCCCGCCTCTGATTCCCCAACTCTGATTCCCCACCTCTGATTCCCCAGCTCTGATTCCCCGCCTCTGATTCCCCGCATCTGATTCCCTGCATCTGATTCCCAGCCTCTGATTCCCTGCCTCTGATTCCCAACCTCTGATTCCCCACCTCTGATTCCCCATATCTGATTCCCCGCCTCTGTTTCCCCGCCTCTGATTCCCCGCCTCTGTTTCCCCATATCTGATTCCCCGCCTCTATTTCCCTTCCTCTGATTCCCAGCCTCTGATTCCCCATATCTGATTCCCCGCCTCTGATTCCCCAACTCTGATTCCCCGCCTCTGATTCCCCAGCTCTGAATCCCCGCATCTGATTCCCCGCGTCTGATTACCGGCCTCTGATTCCCCGCTCTGATTCCCCATTTCTGATTCACAACCTCTGATTCCCCACCTCTGATTCCCCATATCTGATTTGCCGCCTCTGTTTCCCCGCCTCTGATTCCCCACCTCTGATTCCCCGCCTCTGATTCACCAGCTATGATTCCCCGCCTCTGATTCCCCGCATCTGATTCCCTGCCTCTGATTCCCCGCCTCTGATTCCACATCTCTGATTCACCACCTCTGATTCATTGCGTCTGATTCCCCGCCTCTGTTTCCCCGCCTCTGATTCCCCGCCTCTGTTTCCCCATATCTAAGTCCCCGCCTCTGATTCCCCAACTCTGATTCCCCACCTCTGATTCCCCAGCTCTGATTCCCCGCCTCTGATTCCCCGCATCTGATTCCCTGCATCTGATTCCCAGCCTCTGATTCCCTGCCTCTGATTCCCAACCTCTGATTCCGCACCTCTGATTCCCCAACTTTGATTCCCCACCTCTGATTCCCCAGCTCTGATTCCCCGCTTCTGATTCCCCGCATCTGATTCCCTGCATCTGATTCCCAGCCTCTGATTCCCTGCCTCTGATTCCCAAACTCTGATTCCCCACCTCTGATTCCCGGCCTCTGATTCCGCACATCTAATTCCCTGCCTCTGATTCCCCACCTCTGATTCCCCATATCTGATTCCCCGCCTCTGTTTCCCCGCCTCTGATTCCCCGCCTCTGTTTCCCCATATCTAAGTCCCCGCCTCTGATTCCCCAACTTTGATTCCCCACCTCTGATTCCCCAGCTCTTATTGCCCGCCTCTGATTCCCCGCATCTTATTCCCTCCATCTGATTCCCAGCCTCTGATTCCCTGCCTCTGATTCCCAAACTCTGATTCCCCACCTCTGATTCCCCATATCTGATTCCCCGCCTCTGTTTCCCCGCCTCTGATTCCCCGCCTCTGTTTCCCCTTATCTGATTCCCCGCCTCTATTTGCCCGCCGCTGATTCCCCGCCTCTGTTTCCCCATATCTGATTACCCGCCTCTGAATCCCCAACTCTGATTCCCTGCCTCTAATTTCCCAGCTCTGATTCCCCGCCTCTGATTACCCATGTCTGATTCACCGCCTCTGATTCCCCACCTCTGATTCCCCATCTCTGATTCCGCACATCCGATTCACTGCCTCTGATTCCCCAGCTCTGATTCCCCGCCTCTGATTCCCCGCGTCTTATTCCCTGCTTCTGATTCTGATTCCCTGCCTCTGATTCCCCATCTCTGATTCTACACATCTGATTCCCTGCCTCTGATTCCCCACCTCTGATTCCCCATATCTGATTCCCCGCCTCTGAATCCCCATCTCTGATTCCCGGACTCTGATTACCCACCTCTGATTCCCGGCCTCTTATTACCAGCATCTGATTCCAGGCCTCTGATTCCCGGCCTCTGATTCCCCGCCTCTGTTTCCCCATATCTAATTCCCCACCTCTGATGCAGCAACTCTGATTCCTCGCCTCTGATTCCCCGCCTCTGATTCCCCGCCTCTGTTTCCCCATATCTAATTCCCCACCTCTGATGCACCAAATCTGATTCCCCGCCTCTGATTCCCCAGCTCTGATTCCCCGCCTCTGATTCCCCGCATCCGATTCCCCATATCTGATTCCCCGCCTCTGTTTCCCCGCCTCTGATTCCCCGCCTCTGATTCCCAACTATGATTCCCCGCCTCTGATTCCCCAGCTCTGATTCCCTGCCTCTGATTCCCCGCGTTCTATTCCCTGCCTCTGATTCCCCGCCTGTGATTCCCCATCTCTGATTCACCACCTCTGATTCCCCACCTCTGATTCCCCATATCTAATTCCCCGCCTCTGTTTGCCCGCCTCTGATTCCCCGCCTCTGTTTCCCCATATCTGATTCCCCGCCACTGAATCCCAACTCTGATTCCCTGCCTCTGATTCCCCAGCTCTGATTCCCCGCCTTTGATTCCCCCCGTCTGATTCCCAGCCTCTGAATCCCCGTGTCTGATATCCTGCCTCTGATTCCCCGCCTCTGATTCCCCATCTCAGATTCACCGCCTCAGATTCCCCACCTCTGATTCCCCATCTCTGATTCCGCACATCCGATTCCCTGCCTCTGATTCCCCGACTCTGATTCCCCACCTCTGATTCCCCAGCTCTGATTCCCCGACTCTGATTCCCCAACTCTGATTCCCCGCCTCTGATTCCCCGCCTCTGTTTCCCCATATCTAAGTCCCCGCCTCTGATTCCCCATCTCTGATTCCCCACCTCTGATTCCCCAGCTCTGATTACCCACCTCTGATTCCCCATATCTAATTCCCAGCCTCTGTTTCCCCGCCTCTGATTCCCCGCCACTGTTTCCCCATATCTGATTCTCCGCCTCTGAATCCCCAACTCTGATTCCCTGCATCTAATTCCCCAGCTCTGATTCCCCGCCTCTGATTCCCCGTGTCTGATTTCCTGCCTCTGATTCCCCGCCTCTGATTACCCATGTCTGATTCACCGCCTCTGATTCCCCACCTCTGATTCCCCATATCTGATTCCTCGCCTCTGTTTCCCCGCCTCTGATTTCCCGCATATGATTCCCCATATCTCATTCCCCGCCTCTGATTCCCCATCTCTGATTCCCGGACTCTGATTCCCCACCTCTGATTCCCGGCCTCTGATTCGCTGCTTCTGATTCTGATTCCCTGCCTCTGGTTCCCCATCTCTGATTCCGCACATCTAATTCCCCGCCTCTGTTTCCCCACCTCTGATTCCCCGCCTCTGTTTCCCCATATCTAAGTCCCCGCCTCTGATTCCCCAACTTTGATTCCCCACCTCTGATTCCCCAGCTCTGATTCCCCGCCTCTGATTCCCCGCATCTGATTCCCTGCATCTGATTCCCAGCCTCTGATTCCCTGCCTCTGATTCCCAAACTCTGATTCCCCACCTCTGATTCCCCATATCTGATTCCCCGCCTCTGTTTCCCCGCCTCTGATTCCCCGCCTCTGTTTCCCCATATCTGATTCCCCGCCTCTATTTCCCCGCCTCTGATTCCCCGCCTCTGTTTCCCCATATCTGATTACCCGCCTCTGAATCCCCAACTCTGATTCCCTGCCTCTAATTTCCCAGCTCTGATTCCCCGCCTCTGATTCCCCGTTTCTGATTTCCTGCCTCTGATTCCCCGCCTCTGATTACCCATGTCTGATTCACCGCCTCTGATTCCCCACCTCTGATTCCCCATCTCTGATTCCGCACATCCGATTCACTGCCTCTGATTCCCCTACTCTGATTCCCCGCCTCTGATTCCCAGCGTCTTATTCCCTGCTTCTGATTCTGATTCCCTGCCTCTGATTCCCCATCTCTGATTCTGCACATCTGATTCCCAGCCTCTGATTCCCTGCCTCTGATTCCCAACCTCTGATTCCCCACCTCTGATTCCCCATATCTGATTCCCCGCCTCTGTTTCCCCGCCTCTGATTCCCCGCCTCTGTTTCCCCATATCTGATTCCCCGCCTCTATTTCCCTTCCTCTGATTCCCAGCCTCTGATTCCCCATATCTGATTCCCCGCCTCTGATTCCCCAGCTCTGAATCCCCGCATCTGATTCCCCGCGTCTGATTACCGGCCTCTGATTCCCCGCTCTGATTCCCCATTTCTGATTCACAACCTCTGATTCCCCACCTCTGATTCCCCATATCTGATTTGCCGCCTCTGTTTCCCCGCCTCTGATTCCCCACCTCTGATTCCCCGCCTCTGATTCACCAGCTATGATTCCCCGCCTCTGATTCCCCGCATCTGATTCCCTGCCTCTGATTCCCCGCCTCTGATTCCACATCTCTGATTCACCACCTCTGATTCATTGCGTCTGATTCCCCGCCTCTGTTTCCCCGCCTCTGATTCCCCGCCTCTGTTTCCCCATATCTAAGTCCCCGCCTCTGATTCCCCAACTTTGATTCCCCACCTCTGATTCCCCAGCTCTTATTGCCCGCCTCTGATTCCCCGCATCTTATTCCCTCCATCTGATTCCCAGCCTCTGATTCCCTGCCTCTGATTCCCAAACTCTGATTCCCCACCTCTGATTCCCCATATCTGATTCCCCGCCTCTGTTTCCCCGCCTCTGATTCCCCGCCTCTGTTTCCCCTTATCTGATTCCCCGCCTCTATTTGCCCGCCGCTGATTCCCCGCCTCTGTTTCCCCATATCTGATTACCCGCCTCTGAATCCCCAACTCTGATTCCCTGCCTCTAATTTCCCAGCTCTGATTCCCCGCCTCTGATTACCCATGTCTGATTCACCGCCTCTGATTCCCCACCTCTGATTCCCCATCTCTGATTCCGCACATCCGATTCACTGCCTCTGATTCCCCAGCTCTGATTCCCCGCCTCTGATTCCCCGCGTCTTATTCCCTGCTTCTGATTCTGATTCCCTGCCTCTGATTCCCCATCTCTGATTCTGCACATCTGATTCCCTGCCTCTGATTCCCCACCTCTGATTCCCCATATCTGATTCCCCGCCTCTGAATCCCCATCTCTGATTCCCGGACTCTGATCACCCACCTCTGATTCCCGGCCTCTTATTACCAGCATCTGATTCCAGGCCTCTGATTCCCGGCCTCTGATTCCCCGCCTCTGTTTCCCCATATCTAATTCCCCACCTCTGATGCAGCAACTCTGATTCCCCGCCTCTGATTCCCCGCCTCTGATTCCCCGCCTCTGTTTCCCCATATCTAATTCCCCACCTCTGATGCACCAAATCTGATTCCCCGCCTCTGATTCCCCAGCTCTGATTCCCCGCCTCTGATTCCCCGCATCCGATTCCCCATATCTGATTCCCCGCCTCTGTTTCCCCGCCTCTGATTCCCCGCCTCTGATTCCCAACTATGATTCCCCGCCTCTGATTCCCCAGCTCTGATTCCCTGCCTCTGATTCCCCGCGTTCTATTCCCTGCCTCTGATTCCCCGCCTGTGATTCCCCATCTCTGATTCACCACCTCTGATTCCCCACCTCTGATTCCCCATATCTAATTCCCCGCCTCTGTTTGCCCGCCTCTGATTCCCCGCCTCTGTTTCCCCATATCTGATTCCCCGCCACTGAATCCCAACTCTGATTCCCTGCCTCTGATTCCCCAGCTCTGATTCCCCGCCTTTGATTCCCCCCGTCTGATTCCCAGCCTCTGAATCCCCGTGTCTGATATCCTGCCTCTGATTCCCCGCCTCTGATTCCCCATCTCAGATTCACCGCCTCTGATTCCCCACCTCTGATTCCCCATCTCTGATTCCGCACATCCGATTCCCTGCCTCTGATTCCCCGACTCTGATTCCCCACCTCTGATTCCCCAGCTCTGATTCCCCGCCTCTGATTCCCCAACTCTGATTCTCCGCCTCTGATTCCCCGCCTCTGTTTCCCCATATCTAAGTCCCCGCCTCTGATTCCCCATCTCTGATTCCCCACCTCTGATTCCCCAGCTCTGATTACCCACCTCTGATTCCCCATATCTAATTCCCAGCCTCTGTTTCCCCGCCTCTGATTCCCCGCCACTGTTTCCCCATATCTGATTCTCCGCCTCTGAATCCCCAACTCTGATTCCCTGCATCTAATTCCCCAGCTCTGATTCCCCGCCTCTGATTCCCCGTGTCTGATTTCCTGCCTCTGATTCCCCGCCTCTGATTACCCATGTCTGATTCACCGCCTCTGATTCCCCACCTCTGATTCCCCATATCTGATTCCTCGCCTCTGTTTCCCCGCCTCTGATTTCCCGCATATGATTCCCCATATCTCATTCCCCGCCTCTGATTCCCCATCTCTGATTCCCGGACTCTGATTCCCCACCTCTGATTCCCGGCCTCTGATTCGCTGCTTCTGATTCTGATTCCCTGCCTCTGGTTCCCCATCTCTGATTCCGCACATCTAATTCCCCGCTTCTGTTTCCCCACCTCTGATTCCCCGCCGCTGTTTCCCCATATCTAAGTCCCCGCCTCTGATTCCCCAACTTTGATTCCCCACCTCTGATTCCCCAGCTCTGATTCCCCGCCTCTGATTCCCCGCATCTGATTCCCTGCATCTGATTCCCAGCCTCTGATTCCCTGCCTCTGATTCCCAAACTCTGATTCCCCACCTCTGATTCCCCATATCTGATTCCCCGCCTCTGTTTCCCCGCCTCTGATTCCCCGCCTCTGTTTCCCCATATCTGATTCCCCGCCTCTATTTGCCCGCCCCTGATTCCCCGCCTCTGTTTCCCCATATCTGATTACCCGCCTCTGAATCCCCAACTCTGATTCCCTGCCTCTAATTTCCCAGCTCTGATTCCCCGCCTCTGATTCCCCGTTTCTGATTTCCTGCCTCTGATTCCCCGCCTCTGATTACACATGTCTGATTCACCGCCTCTGATTCCCCACCTCTGATTCCCCATCTCTGATTCCGCACATCCGATTCACTGCCTCTGATTCCCCTACTCTGATTCCCCGCCTCTGATTCCCAGCGTCTTATTCCCTGCTGCTGATTCTGATTCCCTGCCTCTGATTCCCCATCTCTGATTCTGCACATCTGATTCCCTGCCTCTGATTCCCCACCTCTGATTCGCCATATCTGATTCCCCGCCTCTGTTTCCCTGCCTCTGATTCCCCGCCTCTGTTTCCCCATATCTAAGTCCCCGCCTCTGATTCCCCAACTCTGATTCCCCACCTCTGATTCCCCAGCTCTGATTCCCCGCCTCTGATTCCCCGCATCTGATTCCCTGCATCTGATTCCCAGCCTCTGATTCCCTGCCTCTGATTCCCAACCTCTGATTCCCCACCTCTGATTCCCCATATCTGATTCCCCGCCTCTGTTTCCCCGCCTCTGATTCCCCGCCTCTGTTTCCCCATATCTGATTCCCCGCCTCTATTTCCCTTCCTCTGATTCCCAGCCTCTGATTCCCCATATCTGATTCCCCGCCTCTGATTCCCCAGCTCTGAATCCCCGCATCTGATTCCCCGCGTCTGATTACCGGCCTCTGATTCCCCGCTCTGATTCCCCATTTCTGATTCACAACCTCTGATTCCCCACCTCTGATTCCCCATATCTGATTTGCCGCCTCTGTTTCCCCGCCTCTGATTCCCCACCTCTGATTCCCCGCCTCTGATTCACCAGCTATGATTCCCCGCCTCTGATTCCCCGCATCTGATTCCCTGCCTCTGATTCCCCGCCTCTGATTCCACATCTCTGATTCACCACCTCTGATTCATTGCGTCTGATTCCCCGCCTCTGTTTCCCCGCCTCTGATTCCCCGCCTCTGTTTCCCCATATCTAAGTCCCCGCCTCTGATTCCCCAACTCTGATTCCCCACCTCTGATTCCCCAGCTCTGATTCCCCGCCTCTGATTCCCCGCATCTGATTCCCTGCATCTGATTCCCAGCCTCTGATTCCCTGCCTCTGATTCCCAACCTCTGATTCCGCACCTCTGATTCCCCATATCTGATTCCCCGCCTCTGTTTCCCCGCCTCTGTTTCCCCGCCTCTTATTCCCCGCCTCTGTTTCCCCATATCTAAGTCCCCGCCTCTGATTCCCCAACTCTGATTCCTCACCTCTGATTCCCCAGCTCTGATTCCCCGCCTCTGATTCCCCGCATCTGATTCCCTGCATCTGATTCCCAGCCTCTGATTCCCTGCCTCTGATTCCCAACCTCTGATTCCCCACCTCTGATTCCCCATATCTGATTCCCCGCCTCTGTTTCCCCGCCTCTGATTCCCCGCCTCTGTTTCCCCATATCTGATTCCCCGCCTCTATTTCCCCGCCTCTGATTCCCAGCCTCTGATTCCCCATATCTGATTCCCCGCCTCTGATTCCCCAACTCTGATTCCCCGCCTCTGATTCCCCAGCTCTGATTCCCCGCTCTGATTCCCCATCTCTTATTCACAACCTCTGATTCCCCACCTCTGATTCCCCATATCTGATTTGCCGCCTCTGTTTCCCCGCCTCTGATTCGCCAGCTATGATTCCCCGCCTCTGATTCCCCGCATCTGATTCCCTGCATCTGATTCCCAGCCTCTGATTCCCTGCCTCTGATTCCCAAACTCTGATTCCCCACCTCTGATTCCCCATATCTGATTCCCCGCCTCTGTTTCCCCGCCTCTGATTCCCCGCCTCTGTTTCCCCATATCTGATTCCCCGCCTCTATTTGCCCGCCCCTGATTCCCCGCCTCTGTTTCCCCATATCTGATTACCCGCCTCTGAATCCCCAACTCTGATTCCCTGCCTCTAATTTCCCAGCTCTGATTCCCCGCCTCTGATTCCCCGTTTCTGATTTCCTGCCTCTGATTCCCCGCCTCTGATTACACATGTCTGATTCACCGCCTCTGATTCCCCACCTCTGATTCCCCATCTCTGATTCCGCACATCCGATTCACTGCCTCTGATTCCCCTACTCTGATTCCCCGCCTCTGATTCCCAGCGTCTTATTCCCTGCTGCTGATTCTGATTCCCTGCCTCTGATTCCCCATCTCTGATTCTGCACATCTGATTCCCTGCCTCTGATTCCCCACCTCTGATTCGCCATATCTGATTCCCCGCCTCTGTTTCCCTGCCTCTGATTCCCCGCCTCTGTTTCCCCATATCTAAGTCCCCGCCTCTGATTCCCCAACTCTGATTCCCCACCTCTGATTCCCCAGCTCTGATTCCCCGCCTCTGATTCCCCGCATCTGATTCCCTGCATCTGATTCCCAGCCTCTGATTCCCTGCCTCTGATTCCCAACCTCTGATTCCCCACCTCTGATTCCCCATATCTGATTCCCCGCCTCTGTTTCCCCGCCTCTGATTCCCCGCCTCTGTTTCCCCATATCTGATTCCCCGCCTCTATTTCCCTTCCTCTGATTCCCAGCCTCTGATTCCCCATATCTGATTCCCCGCCTCTGATTCCCCAGCTCTGAATCCCCGCATCTGATTCCCCGCGTCTGATTACCGGCCTCTGATTCCCCGCTCTGATTCCCCATTTCTGATTCACAACCTCTGATTCCCCACCTCTGATTCCCCATATCTGATTTGCCGCCTCTGTTTCCCCGCCTCTGATTCCCCACCTCTGATTCCCCGCCTCTGATTCACCAGCTATGATTCCCCGCCTCTGATTCCCCGCATCTGATTCCCTGCCTCTGATTCCCCGCCTCTGATTCCACATCTCTGATTCACCACCTCTGATTCATTGCGTCTGATTCCCCGCCTCTGTTTCCCCGCCTCTGATTCCCCGCCTCTGTTTCCCCATATCTAAGTCCCCGCCTCTGATTCCCCAACTCTGATTCCCCACCTCTGATTCCCCAGCTCTGATTCCCCGCCTCTGATTCCCCGCATCTGATTCCCTGCATCTGATTCCCAGCCTCTGATTCCCTGCCTCTGATTCCCAACCTCTGATTCCGCACCTCTGATTCCCCATATCTGATTCCCCGCCTCTGTTTCCCCGCCTCTGTTTCCCCGCCTCTTATTCCCCGCCTCTGTTTCCCCATATCTAAGTCCCCGCCTCTGATTCCCCAACTCTGATTCCTCACCTCTGATTCCCCAGCTCTGATTCCCCGCCTCTGATTCCCCGCATCTGATTCCCTGCATCTGATTCCCAGCCTCTGATTCCCTGCCTCTGATTCCCAACCTCTGATTCCCCACCTCTGATTCCCCATATCTGATTCCCCGCCTCTGTTTCCCCGCCTCTGATTCCCCGCCTCTGTTTCCCCATATCTGATTCCCCGCCTCTATTTCCCCGCCTCTGATTCCCAGCCTCTGATTCCCCATATCTGATTCCCCGCCTCTGATTCCCCAACTCTGATTCCCCGCCTCTGATTCCCCAGCTCTGATTCCCCGCTCTGATTCCCCATCTCTTATTCACAACCTCTGATTCCCCACCTCTGATTCCCCATATCTGATTTGCCGCCTCTGTTTCCCCGCCTCTGATTCGCCAGCTATGATTCCCCGCCTCTGATTCCCCGCATCTGATTCCCTGCCTCTGATTCCCCGCCTCTGATTCCACATCTCTGATTCACCACCTCTGATTCATTGCGTCTGATTCCCCGCCTCTGATTCCCCATCTCTGATTCCCCATCTCTGATTCCCCAATTCTGATTCACCGCCTCTGATTCCCCAGCTATGTTTCCTCGCCTCTGATTCCCGGCCTCTGATTCCCTGCTTCTGATTCTGATTCCCTGACTCTGATTCCCCATCTCTGATTCCGCACATCTAATTCCCTGCCTCTGATTCCCCACCTCTGATTCCCCATATCTGATTCCCCGCCTCTGTCTCCCCGCCTCTGATTCCCCGCCTCTGTTTCCCCATATCTAAGTCCCCGCCTCTGATTCCCCAACTTTGATTCCCCACCTCTGATTCCCCAGCTCTGATTGCCCGCCTCTGATTCCCCGCATCTGATTCCCTGCATCTGATTCCCAGGCTCTGATTCCCTGCCTCTGATTCACAAACTCTGATTCCCCACCTCTGATTCCCCATATCTGATTCCCCGCCTCTGTTTCCCCGCCTCTGATTCCCCGCCTCTGTTTCCCCATATCTGATTCCCCGCCTCTATTTGCCTGCCTCTGATTCCCCAACTTTGATTCCCCACCTCTGATTCCCCAGCTCTGATTGCCCGCCTCTGATTCCCCGCATCTGATTCCCTGCATCTGATTCCCAGGCTCTGATTCACAAACTCTGATTCACAAACTCTGATTCCCCACCTCTGATTCCCCATATCTGATTCCCCGCCTCTGTTTCCCCGCCTCTGATTCCCCGCCTCTGTTTCCCCATATCTGATTCCCCGCCTCTATTTGCCTGCCTCTGATTCCCCGCCTCTGTTTCCCCATATCTGATTACCCGCCTCTGAATCCCCAACTCTGATTCCCTGCCTCTAATTTCCCAGCTCTGATTCCCCGCCTCTGATTCCCCGTGTCTGATTTCCTGCCTCTGATTCCCCGCCTCTGATTACCCATGTCTGATTCACCGCCTCTGATTCCCCACCTCTGATTCCCCATCTCTGATTCCGCACATCCGAATCACTGCCTCTGATTCCCCAGCTCTGATTCCCCGCCTCTGATTCCCTGCGTCTTATTCCCTGCTTCTGATTCTGATTCCCTGCCTCTGATTCCCCATCTCTAATTCTGCACATCTGATTCCCTGCCTCTGATTCCCCACCTCTGATTCCCCATATCTAATTCCCCACCTCTGATGCACCAACTCTGATTCCCCGCCTCTGATTCCCCGCCTCTGATTCCCCGCCTCTGTTTCCCCATATCTAATTCCCCACCTCTGATGCACCAACTCTGATTCCCCGCGTCTGATTCCCCAGCTCTGATTCCCCGCCTCTGATTCCCCGCATCCGATTCCCCATATCTGATTCCCCGCCTCTGTTTCCCCGCCTCTGATTCCCCGCCTCTGTTTCCCCATATCTGATTCCCCGCCTCTGATTCCCAACTATGATTCCCCGCCTCTGATTCCCCAGCTCTGATTCCCTGCCTCTGATTCCCCGCGTTCTATTCCCTGCCTCTGATTCCCCGCCTGTGATTCCCCATCTCTGATTCACCACCTCTGATTCCCCACCTCTGATTCCCCATATCTAATTCCCCGCCTCTGTTTGCCCGCCTCTGATTCCCCGCCTCTGTTTCCCCATATCTGATTCCCCGCCACTGAATCCCAACTCTGATTCCCTGCCTCTGATTCCCCAGCTCTGATTCCCCGCCTTTGATTCCCCCCGTCTGATTCCCAGCCTCTGAATCCCCGTGTCTGATATCCTGCCTCTGATTCCCCGCCTCTGATTCCCCATCTCAGATTCACCGCCTCTGATTCCCCACCTCTGATTCCCCATCTCTGATTCCGCACATCCGATTCCCTGCCTCTGATTCCCCGACTCTGATTCCCCACCTCTGATTCCCCAGCTCTGATTCCCCGCCTCTGATTCCCCAACTCTGATTCCCCGCCTCTGATTCCCCGCCTCTGTTTCCCCATATCTAAGTCCCCGCCTCTGATTCCCCAACTCTGATTCCCCACCTGATTCCCCAGCTCTGATTACCCACCTCTGATTCCCCATATCTAATTCCCAGCCTCTGTTTCCCCGCCTCTGATTCCCCGCCACTGTTTCCCCATATCTGATTCTCCGCCTCTGAATCCCCAACTCTGATTCCCTGCATCTAATTCCCCAGCTCTGATTCCCCGCCTCTGATTCCCCGTGTCTGATTTCCTGCCTCTGATTCCCCGCCTCTGATTACCCATGTCTGATTCACCGCCTCTGATTCCCCACCTCTGATTCCCCATATCTGATTCCTCGCCTCTGTTTCCCCGCCTCTGATTTCCCGCCTCTGATTCCCCATATCTCATTCCCCGCCTCTGATTCCCCATCTCTGATTCCCGGACTCTGATTCCTCACCTCTGATTCCCGGCCTCTGATTCGCTGCTTCTGATTCTGATTCCCTGCCTCTGATTCCCCATCTCTGATTCCGCACATCTAATTCCCCGCCTCTGTTTCCCCACCTCTGATTCCCCGCCTCTGTTTCCCCATATCTAAGTCCCCGCCTCTGATTCCCCAACTTTGATTCCCCACCTCTGATTCCCCAGCTCTGATTCCCCGCCTCTGATTCCCCGCATCTGATTCCCTGCATCTGATTCCCAGCCTCTGATTCCCTGCCTCTGATTCCCAAACTCTGATTCCCCACCTCTGATTCCCCATATCTGATTCCCCGCCTCTGTTTCCCCGCCTCTGATTCCCCGCCTCTGTTTCCCCATATCTGATTCCCCGCCTCTATTTGCCCGCCTCTGATTCCCCGCCTCTGTTTCCCCATATCTGATTACCCGCCTCTGAATCCCCAACTCTGATTCCCTGCCTCTAATTTCCCAGCTCTGATTCCCCGCCTCTGATTCCCCGTTTCTGATTTCCTGCCTCTGATTCCCCGCCTCTGATTACCCATGTCTGATTCACCGCCTCTGATTCCCCACCTCTGATTCCCCATCTCTGATTCCGCACATCCGATTCACTGCCTCTTATTCCCCAACTCTGATTCCCCGCCTCTGATTCCCAGCGTCTTATTCCCTGCTTCTGATTCTGATTCCCTGCCTCTGATTCCCCATCTCTGATTCTGCACATCTGATTCCCTGCCTCTGATTCCCCACCTCTGATTCGCCATATCTGATTCCCCGCCTCTGTTTCCCTGCCTCTGATTCCCCGCCTCTGTTTCCCCATATCTAAGTCCCCGCCTCTGATTCCCCAACTCTGATTCCCCACCTCTGATTCCCCAGCTCTGATTCCCCGCCTCTGATTCCCCGCATCTGATTCCCTGCATCTGATTCCCAGCCTCTGATTCCCTGCCTCTGATTCCCCACCTCTGATTCGCCATATCTGATTCCCCGCCTCTGTTTCCCCGCCTCTGATTCCCCGCCTCTGTTTCCCCATATCTGATTCCCCGCCTCTATTTCCCTTCCTCTGATTCCCAGCCTCTGATTCCCCATATCTGATTCCCCGCCTCTGATTCCCCAACTCTGATTCCCCGCCTCTGATTCCCCAGCTCTGAATCCCCGCATCTGATTCCCCGCGTCTGATTACCGGCCTCTGATTCCCCGCTCTGATTCCCCATCTCTGATTCACAACCTCTGATTCCCCACCTCTGATTCCCCATATCTGATTTGCCGCCTCTGTTTCCCCGCCTCTGATTCCCCACCTCTGATTCCCCGCCTCAGATTCACCAGCTATGATTCCCCGCCTCTGATTCCCCGCATCTGATTCCCTGCCTCTGATTCCCCGCCTCTGATTCCACATCTCTGATTCACCACCTCTGATTCATTGCGTTTGATTCCCCGCCTCTGTTTCCCCGCCTCTGATTCCCCGCCTCTCTTTCCCCATATCTAAGTCCCCGCCTCTGATTCCCCAACTCTGATTCCCCACCTCTGATTCCCCAGCTCTGATTCCCCGCCTCTGATTCCCCGCATCTGATTCCCTGCATCTGATTCCCAGCCTCTGATTCCCTGCCTCTGATTCCCAACCTCTGATTCCGCACCTCTGATTCCCCATATCTGATTCCCCGCCTCTGTTTCCCCGCCTCTGTTTCCCCGCCTCTGATTCCCCGCCTCTGTTTCCCCATATCTAAGTCCCCGCCTCTGATTCCCCAACTCTGATTCCCCACCTCCGATTCCCCAGCTCTGATTCCCCGCCTCTGATTCCCCGCATCTGATTCCCTGCATCTGATTCCCAGCCTCTGATTCCCTGCCTCTGATTCCCAACCTCTGATTCCCCACCTCTGATTCCCCATATCTGATTCCCCGCCTCTGTTTCCCCGCCTCTGATTCCCCGCCTCTGTTTCCCCATATCTGATTCCCCGCCTCTATTTCCCCGCCTCTGATTCCCAACCTCTGATTCCCCATATCTGATTCCCCGCCTCTGATTCCCCAACTCTGATTCCCCGCCTCTGATTCCCCAGCTCTGAATCCCCGCATCTGATTCCCCAGCTCTGAATCCCCGCATCTGATTCCCCGCGTCTGATTACCGGCCTCTGATTCCCCGCTCTCATTCCCCATCTCTGATTCACAACCTCTGATTCCCCACCTCTGATTCCCCATATCTGATTTGCCGCCTCTGTTTCCCCGCCTCTGATTCGCCAGCTATGATTCCCCGCCTCTGATTCCCCGCATCTGATTCCCTGCCTCTGATTCCCCGCCTCTGATTCCACATCTCTGATTCACCACCTCTGATTCATTGCGTCTGATTCCCCGCCTCTGATTCCCCATCTCTGATTCCCCATCTCTGATTCCCCAATTCTGATTCACCGCCTCTGATTCCCCAGCTATGTTTCCTCGCCTCTGATTCCCGGCCTCTGATTCCCTGCTTCTGATTCTGATTCCCTGACTCTGATTCCCCATCTCTGATTACGCACATCTAATTCCCTGCCTCTGATTCCCCACCTCTGATTCCCCATATCTGATTCCCCGCCTCTGTTTCCCCGCCTCTGATTCCCCGCCTCTGTTTCCCCATATATAACTCCCCGCCTCTGATTCCCCAACTTTGATTCCCCACCTCTGATTCCCCAGCTCTGATTGCCCGCCTCTGATTCCCCGCATCTGATTCCCTGCATCTGATTCCCAGGCTCTGATTCCCTGCCTCTGATTCCCAAACTCTGATTCCCCACCTCTGATTCCCCATATCTGATTCCCCGCCTCTGTTTCCCCGCCTCTGATTCCCCGCCTCTGTTTCCCCATATCTGATTCCCCGCCTCTATTTGCCTGCCTCTGATTCCCCGCCTCTGTTTCCCCATATCTGATTACCCGCCTCTGAATCCCCAACTCTGATTCCCTGCCTCTAATTTCCCAGCTCTGATTCCCCGCCTCTGATTCCCCGTGTCTGATTTCCTGCCTCTGATTCCCCGCCTCTGATTACCCATGTCTGATTCACCGCCTCTGATTCCCCACCTCTGATTCCCCATCTCTGATTCCGCACATCCGAATCACTGCCTCTGATTCCCCAGCTCTGATTCCCCGCCTCTGATTCCCCGCGTCTTATTCCCTGCTTCTGATTCTGATTCCCTGCCTCTGATTCCCCATCTCTGATTCTGCACATCTGATTCCCTGCCTCTGATTCCCCACCTCTGATTCCCCATATCTAATTCCCCACCTCTGATGCACCAACTCTGATTCCCCGCCTCTGATTCCCCAGCTCTGATTCCCCGCCTCTGATTCCCCGCATCCGATTCCCCATATCTGATTCCCCGCCTCTGTTTCCCCGCCTCTGATTCCCCGCCTCTGTTTCCCCATATCTGATTCCCCGCCTCTGATTCCCAACTATGATTCCCCGCCTCTGATTCCCCAGCTCTGATTCCCTGCCTCTGATTCCCCGCGTTCTATTCCCTGCCTCTGATTCCCCGCCTGTGATTCCCCATCTCTGATTCACCACCTCTGATTCCCCACCTCTGATTCCCCATATCTAATTCCCCGCCTCTGTTTGCCCGCCTCTGATTCCCCACCTCTGATTCCCCATATCTGATTCCTCGCCTCTGTTTCCCCGCCTCTGATTTCCCGCCTCTGATTCCCCATATCTCATTCCCCGCCTCTGATTCCCCATCTCTGATTCCCGGAATCTGATTCCTCACCTCTGATTCCCGGCCTCTGATTCGCTGCTTCTGATTCTGATTCCCTGCCTCTGATTCCCCATCTCTGATTCCGCACATCTAATTCCCCGCCTCTGTTTCCCCACCTCTGATTCCCCGCCTCTGTTTCCCCATATCTAAGTCCCCGCCTCTGATTCCCCAACTTTGATTCCCCACCTCTGATTACCCAGCTCTGATTCCCCGCCTCTGATTCCCCGCATCTGATTCCCTGCATCTGATTCCCAGCCTCTGATTCCCTGCCTCTGATTCCTAAACTCTGATTCCCCACCTCTGATTCCCCATATCTGATTCCCCGCCTCTGTTTCCCCGCCTCTGATTCCCCGCCTCTGTTTCCCCATATCTGATTCCCCGCCTCTATTTGCCCGCCTCTGATTCCCCGCCTCTGTTTCCCCATATCTGATTACCCGCCTCTGAATCCCCAACTCTGATTCCCTGCCTCTAATTTCCCAGCTCTGATTCCCCGCCTCTGATTCCCCGTTTCTGATTTCCTGCCTCTGATTCCCCGCCTCTGATTACCCATGTCTGATTCACCGCCTCTGATTCCCCACCTCTGATTCCCCATCTCTGATTCCGCACATCCGATTCACTGCCTCTTATTCCCCAACTCTGATTCCCCGCCTCTGATTCCCAGCGTCTTATTCCCTGCTTCTGATTCTGATTCACTGCCTCTGATTCCCCATCTCTGATTCTGCACATCTGATTCCCTGCCTCTGATTCCCCACCTCTGATTCGCCATATCTGATTCCCCGCCTCTGTTTCCCCGCCTCTGATTCCCCGCCTCTGTTTCCCCATATCTGATTCCCCGCCTCTATTTGCCTGCCTCTGATTCCCCGCCTCTGTTTCCCCATATCTGATTACCCGCCTCTGAATCCCCAACTCTGATTCCCTGCCTCTAATTTCCCAGCTCTGATTCCCCGCCTCTGATTCCCCGTGTCTGATTTCCTGCCTCTGATTCCCCGCCTCTGATTACCCATGTCTGATTCACCGCCTCTGATTCCCCACCTCTGATTCCCCATCTCTGATTCCGCACATCCGAATCACTGCCTCTGATTCCCCAGCTCTGATTCCCCGCCTCTGATTCCCCGCGTCTTATTCCCTGCTTCTGATTCTGATTCCCTGCCTCTGATTCCCCATCTCTGATTCTGCACATCTGATTCCCTGCCTCTGATTCCCCACCTCTGATTCCCCATATCTAATTCCCCACTTCTGATGCACCAACTCTGATTCCCCGCCTCTGATTCCCCGCATCTGATTCCCCGCCTCTGTTTCCCCATATCTAATTCCCCACCTCTGATGCACCAACTCTGATTCCCCGCCTCTGATTCCCCAGCTCTGATTCCCCGCCTCTGATTCCCCGCATCCGATTCCCCATATCTGATTCCCCGCCTCTGTTTCCCCGCCTCTGATTCCCCGCCTCTGTTTCCCCATATCTGATTCCCCGCCTCTGATTCCCAACTATGATTCCCCGCCTCTGATTCCCCAGCTCTGATTCCCTGCCTCTGATTCCCCGCGTTCTATTCCCTGCCTCTGATTCCCCGCCTGTGATTCCCCATCTCTGATTCACCACCTCTGATTCCCCACCTCTGATTCCCCATATCTAATTCCCCGCCTCTGTTTGCCCGCCTCTGATTCCCCACCTCTGATTCCCCATATCTGATTCCTCGCCTCTGTTTCCCCGCCTCTGATTTCCCGCCTCTGATTCCCCATATCTCATTCCCCGCCTCTGATTCCCCATCTCTGATTCCCGGAATCTGATTCCTCACCTCTGATTCCCGGCCTCTGATTCGCTGCTTCTGATTCTGATTCCCTGCCTCTGATTCCCCATCTCTGATTCCGCACATCTAATTCCCCGCCTCTGTTTCCCCACCTCTGATTCCCCGCCTCTGTTTCCCCATATCTAAGTCCCCGCCTCTGATTCCCCAACTTTGATTCCCCACCTCTGATTACCCAGCTCTGATTCCCCGCCTCTGATTCCCCGCATCTGATTCCCTGCATCTGATTCCCAGCCTCTGATTCCCTGCCTCTGATTCCCAAACTCTGATTCCCCACCTCTGATTCCCCATATCTGATTCCCCGCCTCTGTTTCCCCGCCTCTGATTCCCCGCCTCTGTTTCCCCATATCTGATTCCCCGCCTCTATTTGCCCGCCTCTGATTCCCCGCCTCTGTTTCCCCATATCTGATTACCCGCCTCTGAATCCCCAACTCTGATTCCCTGCCTCTAATTTCCCAGCTCTGATTCCCCGCCTCTGATTCCCCGTTTCTGATTTCCTGCCTCTGATTCCCCGCCTCTGATTACCCATGTCTGATTCACCGCCTCTGATTCCCCACCTCTGATTCCCCATCTCTGATTCCGCACATCCGATTCACTGCCTCTTATTCCCCAACTCTGATTCCCCGCCTCTGATTCCCAGCGTCTTATTCCCTGCTTCTGATTCTGATTCACTGCCTCTGATTCCCCATCTCTGATTCTGCACATCTGATTCCCTGCCTCTGATTCCCCACCTCTGATTCGCCATATCTGATTCCCCGCCTCTGTTTCCCTGCCTCTGATTCCCCGCCTCTGTTTCCCCATATCTAAGTCCCCGCCTCTGATTCCCCAACTCTGATTCCCCACCTCTGATTCCCCAGCTCTGATTCCCCGCCTCTGATTCCCCGCATCTGATTCCCTGCATCTGATTCCCAGCCTCTGATTCCCTGCCTCTGATTCCCAACCTCTGATTCCCCACCTCTGATTCCCCATATCTGATTCCCCGCCTCTGTTTCCCCGCCTCTGATTCCCCGCCTCTGTTTCCCCATATCTGATTCCCCGCCTCTATTTCCCTTCCTCTGATTCCCAGCCTCTGATTCCCCATATCTGATTCCCCGCCTCTGATTCCCCAACTCTGATTCCCCGCCTCTGATTCCCCAGCTCTGAATCCCCGCATCTGATTCCCCGCGTCTGATTACCGGCCTCTGATTCCCCGCTCTGATTCCCCATCTCTGATTCACAACCTCTGATTCCCCACCTCTGATTCCCCATATCTGATTTGCCGCCTCTGTTTCCCCGCCTCTGATTCCCCACCTCTGATTCCCCGCCTCTGATTCACCAGCTATGATTCCCCGCCTCTGATTCCCCGCATCTGATTCCCTGCCTCTGATTCCCCGCCTCTGATTCCACATCTCTGATTCACCACCTCTGATTCATTGCGTTTGAATCCCCGCCTCTGTTTCCCCGCCTCTGATTCCCCGCCTCTGTTTCCCCATATCTAAGTCCCCGCCTCTGATTCCCCAACTCTGATTCCCCACCTCTGATTCCCCAGCTCTGATTCCCCGCCTCTGATTCCCCGCATCTGATTCCCTGCATCTGATTCCCAGCCTCTGATTCCCTATCTCTGATTCCCAACCTCTGATTCCGCACCTCTGATTCCCCATATCTGATTCCCCGCCTCTGTTTCCCCGCCTCTGTTTCCCCGCCTCTGATTCCCCGCCTCTGTTTCCCCATATCTAAGTCCCCGCCTCTGATTCCCCAACTCTGATTCCCCACCTCTGATTCCCCAGCTCTGATTCCCCGCCTCTGATTCCCCGCATCTGATTCCCTGCATCTGATTCCCAGCCTCTGATTCCCTGCCTCTGATTCCCAACCTCTGATTCCCCACCTCTGATTCCCCATATCTGATTCCCCGCCTCTGTTTCCCCGCCTCTGATTCCCCGCCTCTGTTTCCCCATATCTGATTCCCCGCCTCTGATTCCCCAACTCTGATTCCCCGCCTCTGATTCCCCAGCTCTGACTCCCCGCATCTGATTCCCCAGCTCTGAATCCCCGCATCTGATTCCCCGCGTCTGATTACCGGCCTCTGATTCCCCGCTCTGATTCCCCATCTCTGATTCACAACCTCTGATTCCCCACCTCTGATTCCCCATATCTGATTTGCCGCCTCTGTTTCCCCGCCTCTGATTCGCCAGCTATGATTCCCCACCTCTGATTCCCCGCATCTGATTCCCTGCCTCTGATTCCCCGCCTCTGATTCCACATCTCTGATTCACCACCTCTGATTCATTGCGTCTGATTCCCCGCCTCTGATTCCCCATCTCTGATTCCCCATCTCTGATTCCCCAATTCTGATTCACCGCCTCTGATTCCCCAGCTATGTTTCCTCGCCTCTGATTCCCGGCCTCTGATTCCCTGCTTCTGATTCTGATTCCCTGACTCTGATTCCCCATCTCTGATTCCGCACATCTAATTCCCTGCCTCTGATTCCCCACCTCTGATTCCCCATATCTGATTCCCCGCCTCTGTTTCCCCGCCTCTGATTCCCCGCCTCTGTTTCCCCATATCTAACTCCCCGCCTCTGATTCCCCAACTTTGATTCCCCACCTCTGATTCCCCAGCTCTGATTGCCCGCCTCTGATTCCCCGCATCTGATTCCCTGCATCTGATTCCCAGGCTCTGATTCCCTGCCTCTGATTCCCAAACTCTGATTCCCCACCTCTGATTCCCCATATCTGATTCCCCGCCTCTGTTTCCCCGCCTCTGATTCCCCGCCTCTGTTTCCCCATATCTGATTCCCCGCCTCTATTTGCCTGCCTCTGATTCCCCGCCTCTGTTTCCCCATATCTGATTACCCGCCTCTGAATCCCCAACTCTGATTCCCTGCCTCTAATTTCCCAGCTCTGATTCCCCGCCTCTGATTCCCCGTGTCTGATTTCCTGCCTCTGATTCCCCGCCTCTGATTACCCATGTCTGATTCACCGCCTCTGATTCCCCACCTCTGATTCCCCATCTCTGATTCCGCACATCCGAATCACTGCCTCTGATTCCCCAGCTCTGATTCCCCGCCTCTGATTCCCCGCGTCTTATTCCCTGCTTCTGATTCTGATTCCCTGCCTCTGATTCCCCATCTCTGATTCTGCACATCTGATTCCCTGCCTCTGATTCCCCACCTCTGATTCCCCATATCTAATTCCCCACTTCTGATGCACCAACTCTGATTCCCCGCCTCTGATTCCCCGCCTCTGATTCCCCGCCTCTGTTTCCCCATATCTAATTCCCCACCTCTGATGCACCAACTCTGATTCCCCGCCTCTGATTCCCCAGCTCTGATTCCCCGCCTCTGATTCCCCGCATCCGATTCCCCATATCTGATTCCCCGCCTCTGTTTCCCCGCCTCTGATTCCCCGCCTCTGTTTCCCCATATCTGATTCCCCGCCTCTGATTCCCAACTATGATTCCCCGCCTCTGATTCCCCAGCTCTGATTCCCTGCCTCTGATTCCCCGCGTTCTATTCCCTGCCTCTGATTCCCCGCCTGTGATTCCCCATCTCTGATTCACCACCTCTGATTCCCCACCTCTGATTCCCCATATCTAATTCCCCGCCTCTGTTTGCCCGCCTCTGATTCCCCGCCTCTGTTTCCCCATATCTGATTCCCCGCCACTGAATCCCAACTCTGATTCCCTGCCTCTGATTCCCCAGCTCTGATTCCCCGCCTTTGATTCCCCCCGTCTGATTCCCAGCCTCTGAATCCCCGTGTCTGATATCCTGCCTCTGATTCCCCGCCTCTGATTCCCCATCGCAGATTCACCGCCTCTGATTCCCCACCTCTGATTCCCCATCTCTGATTCCGCACATCCGATTCCCTGCCTCTGATTCCCCGACTCTGATTCCCCACCTCTGATTCCCCAGCTCTGATTCCCCGCCTCTGATTCCCCAACTCTGATTCCCCGCCTCTGATTCCCCGCCTCTGTTTCCCCATATCTAAGTCCCCGCCTCTGATTCCCCAACTCTGATTCCCCACCTCTGATTCCCCAGCTCTGATTACCCACCTCTGATTCCCCATATCTAATTCCCAGCCTCTGTTTCCCCGCCTCTGATTCCCCGCCACTGATTCCCCATATCTGATTCTCCGCCTCTGAATCCCCAACTCTGATTCCCTGCATCTAATTCCCCAGCTCTGATTCCCCGCCTCTGATTCCCCGTGTCTGATTTCCTGCCTCTGATTCCCCGCCTCTGATTACCCATGTCTGATTCACCGCCTCTGATTCCCCACCTCTGATTCCCCATATCTGATTCCTCGCCTCTGTTTCCCCGCCTCTGATTTCCCGCCTCTGATTCCCCATATCTCATTCCCCGCCTCTGATTCCCCATCTCTGATTCCCGGACTCTGATTCCCCACCTCTGATTCCCGGCCTCTGATTCGCTGCTTCTGATTCTGATTCCCTGCCTCTGATTCCCCATCTCTGATTCCGCACATCTAATTCCCCGCCTCTGTTTCCCCACCTCTGATTCCCCGCCTCTGTTTCCCCATATCTAAGTCCCCGCCTCTGATTCCCCAACTTTGATTCCCCACCTCTGATTCCCCAGCTCTGATTCCCCGCCTCTGATTCCCCGCATCTGATTCCCTGCATCTGATTCCCAGCCTCTGATTCCCTGCCTCTGATTCCCAAACTCTGATTCCCCACCTCTGATTCCCCATATCTGATTCCCCGCCTCTGTTTCCCCGCCTCTGATTCCCCGCCTCTGTTTCCCCATATCTGATTCCCCGCCTCTATTTGCCCGCCTCTGATTCCCCGCCTCTGTTTCCCCATATTTGATTACCCGCCTCTGAATCCCCAACTCTGATTCCCTGCCTCTAATTTCCCAGCTCTGATTCCCCGCCTCTGATTCCCCGTTTCTGATTTCCTGCCTCTGATTCCCCGCCTCTGATTACCCATGTCTGATTCACCGCCTCTGATTCCCCACCTCTGATTCCCCATCTCTGATTCCGCACATCCGATTCACTGCCTCTGATTCCCCAACTCTGATTCCCCGCCTCTGATTCCCAGCGTCTTATTCCCTGCTTCTGATTCTGATTCCCTGCCTCTGATTCCCCATCTCTGATTCTGCACATCTGATTCCCTGCCTCTGATTCCCCACCTCTGATTCGCCATATCTGATTCCCCGCCTCTGTTTCCCTGCCTCTGATTCCCCGCCTCTGTTTCCCCATATCTAAGTCCCCGCCTCTGATTCCCCAACTCTGATTCCCCACCTCTGATTCCCCAGTCTGATTCCCCGCCTCTGATTCCCCGCATCTGATTCCCTGCATCTGATTCCCAGCCTCTGATTCCCTGCCTCTGATTCCCAACCTCTGATTCCCCACCTCTGATTCCCCATATCTGATTCCCCGCCTCTGTTTCCCCGCCTCTGATTCCCCGCCTCTGTTTCCCCATATCTGATTCCCCGCCTCTATTTCCCTTCCTCTGATTCCCAGCCTCTGATTCCCCATATCTGATTCCCCGCCTCTGATTCCCCAACTCTGATTCCCCGCCTCTGATTCCCCAGCTTTGAATCCCCGCATCTGATTCCCCGCGTCTGATTACCGGCCTCTGATTCCCCGCTCTGATTCCCCATCTCTGATTCACAACCTCTGATTCCCCACCTCTGATTCCCCATATCTGATTTGCCGCCTCTGTTTCCCCGCCTCTGATTCCCCACCTCTGATTCCCCGCCTCTGATTCACCAGCTATGATTCCCCGCCTCTGATTCCCCGCATCTGATTCCCTGCCTCTGATTCCCCGCCTCTGATTCCACATCTCTGATTCACCACCTCTGATTCATTGCGTCTGATTCCCCGCCTCTGTTTCCCCGCCTCTGATTCCCCGCCTCTGTTTCCCCATATCTAAGTCCCCGCCTCTGATTCCCCAACTCTGATTCCCCACCTCTGATTCCCCAGCTCTGATTCCCCGCCTCTGATTCCCCGCATCTGATTCCCTGCATCTGATTTCCAGCCTCTGATTCCCTGCCTCTGATTCCCAACCTCTGATTCCGCACCTCTGATTCCCCATATCTGATTCCCCGCCTCTGTTTCCCAGCCTCTGTTTCCCCGCCTCTGATTCCCCGCCTCTGTTTCCCCATATCTGTCCCCGCCTCTGATTCCCCAACTCTGATTCCCCACCTCTGATTCCCCAGCTCTGATTCCCCGCCTCTGATTCCCCGCATCTGATTCCCTGCATCTGATTCCCAGCCTCTGATTCCCTGCCTCTGATTCCCAACCTCTGATTCCCCACCTCTGATTCGCCATATCTGATTCCCCGCCTCTGTTTCCCCGCCTCTGATTCCCCGCCTCTGTTTCCCCATATCTGATTCCCCGCCTCTATTTCCCCGCCTCTGATTCCCAGCCTCTGATTCCCCATATCTGATTCCCCGCCTCTGATTCCCCAACTCTGATTCCCCGCCTCTGATTCCCCAGCTCTGAATCCCCGCATCTGATTCCCCAGCTCTGAATCCCCGCATCTGATTCCCCGCGTCTGATTACCGGCCTCTGATTCCCCGCTCTGATTCCCAATCTCTGATTCACAACCTCTGATTCCCCACCTCTGATTCCCCATATCTGATATGCCGCCTCTGTTTCCCCGCATCTGATTCGCCAGCTATGATTCCCCGCCTCTGATTCCCCGCATCTGATTCCCCATCTCTGATTCCCCAATTCTGATTCACCGCCTCTTATTCCCCAGCTATGTTTCCTCGCCTCTGATTCCCGGCCTCTGATTCCCTGCTTCTGATTCTGATTCCCTGACTCTGATTCCCCATCTCTGATTCCGCACATCTAATTCCCTGCCTCTGATTCCCCACCTCTGATTCCCCATATCTGATTCCCCGCCTCTGTTTCCCTGCCTCTGATTCCCCGCCACTGTTTCCCCATATCTAAGTCCCCGCCTCTGATTCCCCAACTTTGATTCCCCACCTCTGATTCCCCAGCTCTGATTGCCCGCCTCTGATTCCCCGCATCTGATTCCCTGCATCTGATTCCCAGGCTCTGATTCCCTGCCTCTGATTCCCAAACTCTGATTCCCCACCTCTGATTCCCCATATCTGATTCCCCGCCTCTGTTTCCCCGCCTCTGATTCCCCGCCTCTGTTTCCCCATATCTGATTCCCCGCCTCTATTTGCCTGCCTCTGATTCCCCGCCTCTGTTTCCCCATATCTGATTACACGCCTCTGAATCCCCAACTCTGATTCCCTGCCTCTAATTTCCCAGCTCTGATTCCCCGCCTCTGATTCCCCGTGTCTGATTTCCTGCCTCTGATTCCCCGCCTCTGATTACCCATGTCTGATTCACCGCCTCTGATTCCCCACCTCTGATTCCCCATCTCTGATTCCGCACATCCGAATCACTGCCTCTGATTCCCCAGCTCTGATTCCCCGCCTCTGATTCCCCGCGTCTTATTCCCTGCTTCTGATTCTGATTCCCTGCCTCTGATTCCCCATCTCTGATTCTGCACATCTGATTCCCTGCCTCTGATTCCCCACCTCTGATTCCCCATATCTGATTCCCCGCCTCTGAATCCCCATCTCTGATTCCCGGACTCTGATTCCCCACCTCTGATTCCCGGCCTCTTATTACCAGCATCTGATTCCAGGCCTCTGATGCCCGGCCTCTGATTCCCCGCTTCTGATTCTGATTCCCTGCCTCTGATTCTCCATCTCTGATTCCGCACATCTGATTCCCTGCCTCTGATTCCCCACCTCTGATTCCCCATATCTGATTCCCTGCCTCTGTTTCCCCGCCTCTGATTCCCCGCCTCTGTTTCCCCATATCGAATTCCCCACCTCTGATGCACCAACTCTGATTCCCCGCCTCTGATTCCCCAGCTCTGATTCCCCGCCTCTGATTCCCCGCATCCGATTCCCCATATCTGATTCCCCGCCTCTGTTTCCCCGCCTCTGTTTCCCCGCCTCTGATTCCCCGCCTCTGTTTCCCCATATCTGATTCCCCGCCTCTGATTCCCAACTATGATTCCCCGCCTCTGATTCCCCAGCTCTGATTCCCTGCCTCTGATTCCCCGCGTTCTATTCCCTGCCTCTGATTCCCCGCCTGTGATTCCCCATCTCTGATTCACCACCTCTGATTCCCCACCTCTGATTCCCCATATCTAATTCCCCGCCTCTGTTTGCCCGCCTCTGATTCCCCGCCTCTGTTTCCCCATATCTGATTCCCCGCCACTGAATCCCCAACTCTGATTCCCTGCCTCTGATACCCCAGCTCTGATTCCCCGCCTTTGATTCCCCCCGTCTGATTCCCAGCCTCTGAATCCCCGTGTCTGATATCCTGCCTCTGATTCCCCGCCTCTGATTCCCCATCTCAGATTCACCGCCTCTGATTCCCCACCTCTGATTCCCCATCTCTGATTCCGCACATCCGATTCCCTGCCTCTGATTCCCCGACTCTGATTCACCACCTCTGATTCCCCAGTTCTGATTCCCTGCCTCTGATTCCCCAACTCTGATTCCCCGCCTCTGATTCCCCGCCTCTGTTTCCCCATATCTAAGTCCCCGCCTCTGATTCCCCAACTCTGATTCCCCACCTCTGATTCCCCAGCTCTGATTACCCACCTCTGATTCCCCATCTCTGATTCCGCACATCTGATTCCCTGCCTCTGATTCCCCACCTCTGTTTCCCCATATCTAAGTCCCCGCCTCTGATTCCCCAACTTTGATTCCCCACCTCTGATTCCCCAGCTCTGATTCCCCGCCTCTGATTCCCCGCATCTGATTCCTTGCATCTGATTCCCAGCCTCTGATTCCCTGCCTCTGATTCCCAACCTCTGATTCCCCACCTCTGATTCCCCATATCTGATTCCCCGCCTCTCTTTCCCCGCCTCTGATTCACCGCCTCTGTTTCCCCATATCTGATTCCCCGCCTCTATTTGCCCGCCTCTGATTCCCCGCCTCTGTTTCCCCATATCTGATTCCCCGCCTCTGAATCCCCAACTCTGATTCCCTGCCTCTAATTTCCCAGCTCTGATTCCCCGCCTCTGATTCCCCGTGTCTGATTTCCTGCCTCTGATTCCCCGCCTCTGATTACCCATGTCTGATTCACCGCCTCTGATTCCCCACCTCTGATTCCCCATCTCTGATTCCGCACATCCGATTCCCTGCCTCTGATTCCCTGCCTCTGATTCACTGCCTCTGCTTCCCCAGCTCTGATTTCCCGCCTCTGATTCCCCGCGTCTTATCCCCTGCTTCTGATTCTGATTCCCTGCCTCTGATTCCCCATCTCTGATTCCGCACATCTGATTCCCTGCCTCTGATTCCCCACCTCTGATTCCCCATATCTGATTCCCCGCCTCTGTTTCCCCGCCTCTGATTCCCCGCCTCTGATTCCCAAACTCTGATTCCGCACCTCTGATTCCCCAGCTCTGATTCCCCGCCTCCGATCCCCGCATCTGATTCCCTGCATCTGATTCCCAGCCTCTGATTCCCTGCCTCTGATTCCCAACCTCTGATTCCCCACCTCTGATTCCCCATATCTGATTCCCCGCCTCTGTTTCCCCGTCTCTGATTCCCCGCCTCTGTTTCCCCATATCTGATTCCCCGCCTCTATTTGCCCACCTCTGATTCCCCACCTCTGTTTCCCCATATCTGATTCCCCGCCACTGAATCCCCAACTCTGATTCCCTGCATCTAATTCCCCAGCTCTGATTCCCCGCCTCTGATTCCCCGTGTCTGATTTCCTGCCTCTGATTCCCCGCCTCTGATTACCCATGTCTGATTCACCGCCTCTGATTCCCCACCTCTGATTCCCCATCTCTGATTCCGCACATCCGATTCCCTGCCTCTGAATCCCCGCCTCTGATTCACCGCCTCTGATTCCCGGCCTCTGATTTCCCGCCTCTGATTCCCTGCCACTGATACCCCGCCCCTGATTCCCCACCTCTGATTCCCCATATCTGATTCCCCACCTCTGTTTCCCCACCTCTGATTCCCCGCCTCTGATTCCCCATATCTCATTCCCCGCCTCTGAATCCCCATCTCTGATTCCCGGACTCTGATTCCCCACCTCTGATTCCCGGACTCTTATTCCCGGCATCTGATTCCGGCCTCTGATTCCCGGCCTCTGATTCCCTGCTTCTGATTCTGATTCCCTGCCTTTGATTCCCCATCTCTGATTCCGCACATCTGATTCCCTGCCTCTGATTCCCCACCTCTGAATCCCCATATCTGATTCCCCACCTCTGTTTCCCCGCCTCTGATTCCACACCTCTGTTTCCCAATATCTAAGTCCCCGCCTCTGATTCCCCAACTCTGATTCCCCACCTCTGATTCCCCAGCTCTGATTCCCCGCCTCTGATTCCCCACCTCTGATTCCCCATATCTGATTCCCCGCCTCTGTTTCTTCGCCTCTGATTCCCCGCCTCTGTTTCCCCATATCTAATTCCCCACCTCTGATGCACCAACTCTGATTCCCCGCCTCTGATTCCCCAGCTCTGATTCCCCGCCTCTGATTCCCCGCATCCGATTCCCCATATCTGATTCCCCGCCTCTGTTTCCCCGCCTCTGATTCCCCGCCTCTGTTTCCCCATATCTGATTCCCCGCCTCTGATTCCCAACTATGATTCCCCGCCTCTGATTCCCCAGCTCTGATTCCCTGCCTCTGATTCCCCGCGTTCTATTCCCTGCCTCTGATTCCCCGCCTGTGATTCCCCATCTCTGATTCACCACCTCTGATTCCCCACCTCTGATTCCCCATATCTAATTCCCCGCCTCTGTTTGCCCGCCTCTGATTCCCCGCCTCTGTTTCCCCATATCTGATTCCCCGCCACTGAATCCCCAACTCTGATTCCCTGCCTCTGATTCCCCAGCTCTGATTCCCCGCCTTTGATTCCCCCCGTCTGATTCCCAGCCTCTGAATCCCCGTGTCTGATATCCTGCCTCTGATTCCCCGCCTCTGATTCCCCATCTCAGATTCACCGCCTCTGATTCCCCACCTCTGATTCCCCATCTCTGATTCCGCACATCCGATTCCCTGCCTCTGATTCCCCGACTCTGATTCCCCACCTCTGATTCCCCAGCTCTGATTCCCCGCCTCTGATTCCCCAACTCTGATTCCCCACCTCTGATTCCCCGCCTCTGTTTCCCCATATCTAATTCCCCGCCTCTGATTCCCCAACTCTGATTCCCCACCTCTGATTCCCCAGCTCTGATTACCCACCTCTGATTCCCCATATCTAATTCCCTGCCTATGTTTCCCCGCCTCTGATTCCCCGCCACTATTTCCCCATATCTGATTCTCCGCCTCTGAATCCCCAACTCTGATTCCATGCATCTAATTCCCCAGCTCTGATTCCCCGCCTCTGATTCCCCGTGTCTGATTTCCTGCCTCTGATTCCCCGCCTCTGATTACCCATGTCTGATTCACTGCCTCTGATTCCCCACCTCTGATTCCCCATCTCTGATTCCGCACATCCGACTCCCAGCCTCTGATCCCCATCTCTGATTCCCCGCCTCTGATTCCCCAACTCTGATTCCCCACCTCTGATTCCCCAGCTCTGATTCCCCACCTCTGATTCCCCGTGTTTGATCCCCTGCCTCTGATTCCCCGCCTCTGATTCCCCATCTCTGATTCACCGCCTTTGATTCGCCTCCTCTGCTTCCCCATATCTGATTCCTCGCCTCTGTTTCCCCGCCTCTGATACCCCGCCTCTGATTCCCCATCTCTGATTCCCGGACTCTGATTCCCCACCTCTGATTCCCGGCCTCTGATTCGCTGCTTCTGATTCTGATTCCCTGCCTCTGATTCCCCATCTCTGATTCCGCACATCTAATTCCCTGCCTCTGATTCCCCACCTCTGATTCCCCATATCTGATTCCCCGCCTCTGTTTCCCCGCCTCTGATTCCCCGCATCTGTTTCCCCATATCTAAGTCCCCGCCTCTGATTCCCAAACTTTGATTCCCCACCTCTGATTCCCCAGCTCTGATTCCCCGCCTCTGATTCCCCGCATCTGATTCCCTGCATCTGATTCCCAGCCTCTGATTCCCTGCCTCTGATTCCCAAACTCTGATTCCCCACCTCTCATTCCCCATATCTGATTCCCCGCCTCTGTTTCCCCGCCTCTGATTCCCCGCCTCTGTTTCCCCATATCTGATTCCCCGCCTCTATTTGCCCACCTCTGATTCCCCGCCTCTGTTTCCCCATATCTGATTACCCGCATCTGAATCCCCAACTCAGATTCCCTGCCTCTAATTTCCCAGCTCAGATTCCCCGCCTCTGATTCCCCGTGTCTGATTTCCTGCCTCTGATTCCCCGCCTCTGATTACCCATGTCTGATTCACCGCCTCTGATACCCCACCTCTGATTCCCCATCTCTGATTCCGCACATCCGATTCACTGCCTCTGATTCCCCAGCTCTGATTCCCCGCCTCTGATTCCCCGCGTCTTATTCCCTGCTTCTGATTCTGATTCCCTGCCTCTGATTCCCCATCTCTGATTCCCCAACTCTAATTCCCCGCCTCTGATTCCCCGCCCCTGTTTCCCCATATCTGATTCCCCGCCTCTGATTCCCCAACTCTGATTCCCCGCCACTGATTCCCCAGCTCTGATTCCCCGCCTCTGATTCCCCGTGTTTGATTCACTGCCTCTGATTCCCCGCCTCTGATTCTGCATCTCTGATTCACCGCATTTGATTCGCCACCTCTGATTCCCCATATCTGATTCCTCGCCTCTGTTACCCCGCCTCTGATTCCCCGCCTCTGATTCTCCATATCTCATTCCGCGCCTCTGAATCCCCATCTCTGATTCCCGGACTCTGATTCCCCACCTCTGATTCCCGGCCTCTTATTCCCAGCATCTGATTCCAGGCCTCTGATTCCCGGCCTCTGATTCCCCGCTTCTGATTCTGATTCCCTGCCTCTGATTCCCCATCTCTGATTCCGCACATCTGATTCCCTGCCTCTGATTCCCCTCCTCTGATTCCCCATATCTGATTCCCCACCTCTGTTTCCCCGCCTCTGATTCCCCATATCTAATTCCCCACCTCTGATGCACCAACTCTGATTCCCCGCCTCTGATTCCCCAGCTCTGATTCCCCGACTCTGATTCCCCGCATCCGATTCCCCATATCTGATTCCCCGCCTCTGTTTCCCCATATCTGATTCCCCGCCTCTGATTCCCAACTATGATTCCCCGCCTCTGATTCCCCAGCTCTGATTCCCTGCCTCTGATTCCCCTCGTTCTATTCCCTGCCTCTGATTCCCCGCCTGTGATTCCCCATCTCTGATTCACCACCTCTGATTATCCACCTCTGATTCCCCATATCTGATTCCCCGCCTCTGAATCCCCAACTCTGATTCCCTGCCTCTGATTCCCCAGCTCTGATTCCCCGCCTTTGATTCCCCCCGTCTGATTCCCAGCCTCTGAATCCCCGTGTCTGATATCCTGCCTCTGATTCCCCGCCTCTGATTCCTCATCTCAGATTCACCGCCTCTGATTCCCCACCTCTGATTCCCCATCTCTGATTCCGCACATCCGCTTCCCTGCCTCTGATTCCCCGACTCTGATTCCCCACCTCTGATTCCCCAGCTCTGATTCCCCGCCTCTGATTCCCCAACTCTGATTCCCCGCCTCTGATAACCCAGCTCTGATTCCCCGCCTCTGATTCCCCGTGTTTGATTCCCTGCCTCTGATTCCCCGCCTCTGATTCCCCATCTCTGATTCACCGCCTTTGATTCGCCACCTCTGATTCCCCATATCTGATTCCTCACCACTGTTTCCCCATATCTGATTCCCCGCCTCTGAATCCCCAACTCTGATTCCCTGCCTCTGATTCCCCAGCTCTGATTCCCCGCCTTTGATTCCCCCCGTCTGATTCCCAGCCTCTGAATCCCCGTGTCTGATATCCTGCCTCTGATTCCCCGCCTCTGATTCCTCATCTCAGATTCACCGCCTCTGATTCCCCACCTCTGATTCCCCATCTCTGATTCCGCACATCCGCTTCCCTGCCTCTGATTCCCCGACTCTGATTCCCCACCTCTGATTCCCCAGCTCTGATTCCCCGCCTCTGATTCCCCAACTCTGATTCCCCGCCTCTGATAACCCAGCTCTGATTCCCCGCCTCTGATTCCCCGTGTTTGATTCCTTGCCTCTGATTCCCCGCCTCTGATTCCCCATCTCTGATTCACCGCCTTTGATTCGCCACCTCTGATTCCCCATATCTGATTCCTCACCTCTGTTTCCCCGCCTCTGATTCCCCGCCTCTGATTCCCCATATCTCATTCCCCGCCTCTGATTCCCCATCTCTGATTCCCGGACTCTGATTCCCCACCTCTGATTCCCGGCCTATTATTCCAGGCATCAGATTCCGGCCTCTGATTCCCGGCCTCTGATTCCCTGCTTCTGATTCTGATTCCCTGCCTCTGATTCCCCATTTCTGATTCCGCACATCTAATTCCCTGCCTCTGATTCCCCACCTCTGATTCCCCATATCTGATTCCCCAACTCTAATTCCCCGCCTCTGATTCCCCGCCCCTGTTTCCCCATATCTGATTCCCCGCCTCTGATTCCCCAACTCTGATGCCACGCCACTGATTCCCCAGCTCTGATTACCCGCCTCTGATTCCCCGTGTTTGATTCACTGCCTCTGATTCCCCGCCTCTGATTCCGCATCTCTGATTCACCGCATTTGATTCGCCACCTCTGATTCCCCATATCTGATTCCCCGCATCCGATTCCCCATATCTGTTTCCCCGCCTCTGATTCCCCGCCTCTGATTCTCCATATCTCATTCCGCGCCTCTGAATCCCCATCTCTGATTCCCGGACTCTGATTCCCCACCTCTGATTCCCGGCCTCTTATTCCCAGCATCTGATTCCAGGCCTCTGATTCCCGGCCTCTGATTCCCCGCTTCTGATTCTGATTCCCTGCCTCTGATTCCCCATCTCTGATTCCGCACATCTGATTCCCTGCCTCTGATTCCCCTCCTCTGATTCCCCATATCTGATTCCCCACCTCTGTTTCCCTGCCTCTGATTCCCCGCCTCTGTTTCCCCATATCTAATTCCCCACCTCTGATGCACCAACTCTGATTCCCCGCCTCTGATTCCCCAGCTCTGATTCCCCGACTCTGATTCCCCGCATCCGATTCCCCATATCTGATTCCCCGCCTCTGTTTCCCCATATCTGATTCCCCGCCTCTGATTCCCAACTATGATTCCCCGCCTCTGATTCCCCAGCTCTGATTCCCTGCCTCTGATTCCCCTCGTTCTATTCCCTGCCTCTGATTCCCCGCCTGTGATTCCCCATCTCTGATTCACCACCTCTGATTATCCACCGCTGATTCCCCATATCTAATTCCCCGCCTCTGTTTGCCCGCCTTTGATTCCCTGCCTCTGTTTCCCCATATCTGATTCCCCGCCTCTGAATCCCCAACTCTGATTCCCTGCCTCTGATTCCCCAGCTCTGATTCCCCGCCTTTGATTCCCCCCGTCTGATTCCCAGCCTCTGAATCCCCGTGTCTGATATCCTGCCTCTGATTCCCCGCCTCTGATCCCCATCTCTGATTCCGCACATCCGCTTCCCTGCCTCTGATTCCCCGACTCTGATTCCCCACCTCTGATTCCCCAGCTCTGATTCCCCGCCTCTGATTCCCCAACTCTGATTCCCTGCCTCTGATTCCCCGCCTCTGATTCCCCATCTCTGATTCACCGCCTTTGATTCGCCACCTCTGATTCCCCATCTCTGATTCCCGGACTCTGATTCCCCACCTCTGATTCCCGGCCTATTATTCCCGGCATCAGATTCCGGCCTCTGATTCCCGGCCTCTGATTCCCTGCTTCTGATTCTGATTCCCTGCCTCTGATTCCCCATTTCTGATTCCGCACATCTAATTCCCTGCCTCTGATTCCCCACCTCTGATTCCCCATATCTGATTCCCCGCCTCTGTTTCCCCGCCTCTGATTCCCTGCCTCTGTTTCCCCATATCTAAGTCCCCGCCTCTGATTCCCCAACTCTGATTCCCCACCTCTGACTCCCCAGCTCTGATTACCCACCTCTGATTCCCCATATCTGATTCCCCGCCTCTGTTTCCCCGCCTCTGATTCCCCGCCACTGTTTCCCCATATCTGATTCCCCGCCTCTGAATCCCCAACTCTGATTCCCTGCATCTAATTCCCCAGCTCTGATTCCCCGCCTCTGATTCCCCGTGTCTGATTTCCTGCCTCTGATTCCCTGCCTCTGATTACCCATGTCTGATTCACCGCCTCTGATTCCCCACCTCTGATTCCCCATCTCTGATTCCGCACATCCGATTCCCAGCCTCTGATTCCCCATCCCTGATTCCCCGCCTCTGATTCCCCAACTCTGATTCCCCACCTCCGATTCCCCAGCTCTGATTCCCCGCCTCTGATTCCCCGTGTTTGATTCCCTGCCTCTGATTCCCCGCCTCTGATTCCCCATCTCTGATTCACCGCCTTTGATTCGCCACCTCTGATTCCCCATATCTGATTCCTCGCCTCTGTTTACCCGCCTCTGATTCCCCGCCTCTGATTCCCCATATCTCATTCCCTGCCTCTGATTCCCCAGCTCTGATTCCCCGCCTTTGATTCCCCCCGTCTGATTCCCAGCCTCTGAATCCCCGTGTCTGATATCCTGCCTCTGATTCCCCGCCTCTGATCCCCATCTCTGATTCCGCACATCCGCTTCCCTGCCTCTGATTCCCCGACTCTGATTCCCCACCTCTGATTCCCCAGCTCTGATTCCCCGCCTCTGATTCCCCAACTCTGATTCCCCGCCTCTGATAACCCAGCTCTGATTCCCCGCCTCTGATTCCCCGTGTTTGATTCCCTGCCTCTGATTCCCCGCCTCTGATTCCCCATCTCTGATTCACCGCCTTTGATTCGCCACCTCTGATTCCCCATCTCTGATTCCCGGACTCTGATTCCCCACCTCTGATTCCCGGCCTATTATTCCCGGCATCAGATTCCGGCCTCTGATTCCCGGCCTCTGATTCCCTGCTTCTGATTCTGATTCCCTGCCTCTGATTCCCCATTTCTGATTCCGCACATCTAATTCCCTGCCTCTGATTCCCCACCTCTGATTCCCCATATCTGATTCCCCGCCTCTGTTTCCCCGCCTCTGATTCCCTGCCTCTGTTTCCCCATATCTAAGTCCCCGCCTCTGATTCCCCAACTCTGATTCCCCACCTCTGACTCCCCAGCTCTGATTACCCACCTCTGATTCCCCATATCTGATTCCCCGCCTCTGTTTCCCCGCCTCTGATTCCCCGCCACTGTTTCCCCATATCTGATTCCCCGCCTCTGAATCCCCAACTCTGATTCCCTGCATCTAATTCCCCAGCTCTGATTCCCCGCCTCTGATTCCCCGTGTCTGATTTCCTGCCTCTGATTCCCTGCCTCTGATTACCCATGTCTGATTCACCGCCTCTGATTCCCCACCTCTGATTCCCCATCTCTGATTCCGCACATCCGATTCCCAGCCTCTGATTCCCCATCCCTGATTCCCCGCCTCTGATTCCCCAACTCTGATTCCCCACCTCCGATTCCCCAGCTCTGATTCCCCGCCTCTGATTCCCCGTGTTTGATTCCCTGCCTCTGATTCCCCGCCTCTGATTCCCCATCTCTGATTCACCGCCTTTGATTCGCCACCTCTGATTCCCCATATCTGATTCCTCGCCTCTGTTTACCCGCCTCTGATTCCCCGCCTCTGATTCCCCATATCTCATTCCCCGCCTCTGATTCCCCATCTCTGATTCCCGGACTCTGATTCCCCACCTCTGATTCCCGGCCTCTGATTCCCTGCTTCTGATTCTGATTCCCTGCCTCTGATTCCCCATCTCTGATCCCGCACATCTAATTCCCTGCCTCTGATTCCCCACCTCTGATTCCCCATATCTGATTCCCCGCCTCTGTTTCCCCACCTCTGATTCCCCGCCTCTGTTTCCCCATATCTAAGTCCCCGCCTCTGATTCCCCAACTTTGATTCCCCACCTCTGATTCCCCAGCTCTGATTCCCCGCCTCTGATTCCCCGCATCTGATTCCCTGCATCTGATTCCCAGCCTCTGATTCCCTGCCTCTGATTCCCAACCTCTGATTCCCAACCTCTGATTCCCCGCCTCTGATTCCCCGCCTCTGTTTCCCCATATCTGATTCCCCGCCTCTATTTGCCCGCCTCTGATTCCCCGCCTCTCTTTCACCATATCTGATTACCCGCCTCTGAATCCCCAACTCTGATTCCCTGCCTCTAATTTCCCAGCTCTGATTCCCCGCCTCTGATTCCCCGTGTCTGATTTCCTGCCTCTGATTCCCCGCCTCTGATTACCCATGTCTGATTCACCGCCTCTGATTCCCCACCTCTGATTCCCCATCTCTGATTCCGCACATCCGATTCACTGCCTCTGATTCCCCAGCTCTGATTCCCCGCCTCTGATTCCCCGCGTCTTATTCCCTGCTTCTGATTCTGATTCCCTGCCTCTGATTCCCCATCTCTGATTCTGCACATCTGATTCCCTGCCTCTGATTCCCCACCTCTGATTCCCCATATATGATTCCCCGCCTCTGAATCCCCATCTCTGATTCCCGGACTCTGATTCCCCACCTCTGATACCCGGCCTCTTATAACCAGCATCTGATTCCAGGCCTCTGATTCCCGGCCTCTGATTCCCCGCTTCTGATTCTGATTCCCTGCCTCTGATTCCCCATCTCTGATTCCGCACATCTGATTCCCTGCCTCTGATTCCCCACCTCTGATTCCCCATATCTGATTCCCCGCCTCTGTTTCCCCGCCTCTGATTCCCCGCCTCTGTTTCCCCGCCTCTGATTCCCTGCCTCTGTTTCCCCATATCTAAGTCCCCGCCTCTGATTCCCCAACTCTGATTCCCCACCTCTGACTCCCCAGCTCTGATTACCCACCTCTGATTCCCCATATCTGATTCCCCGCCTCTGTTTCCCCGCCTCTGATTCCCCGCCACTGTTTCCCCATATCTGATTCCCCGCCTCTGAATCCCCAACTCTGATTCCCTGCATCTAATTCCCCAGCTCTGATTCCCCGCCTCTGATTCCCCGTGTCTGATTTCCTGCCTCTGATTCCCTGCCTCTGATTACCCATGTCTGATTCACCGCCTCTGATTCCCCACCTCTGATTCCCCATCTCTGATTCCGCACATCCGATTCCCAGCCTCTGATTCCCCATCCCTGATTCCCCGCCTCTGATTCTCCAACTCTGATTCCCCACCTCCGATTCCCCAGCTCTGATTCCCTGCCTCTGATTCCCCGTGTTTGATTCCCTGCCTCTGATTCCCCGCCTCTGATTCCCCATCTCTGATTCACCGCCTTTGATTCGCCACCTCTGATTCCCCATATCTGATTCCTCGCCTCTGTTTACCCGCCTCTGATTCCCCGCCTCTGATTCCCCATATCTCATTCCCCGCCTCTGATTCCCCATCTCTGATTCCCGGACTCTGATTCCCCACCTCTGATTCCCGGCCTCTGATTCCCTGCTTCTAATTCTGATTCCCTGCCTCTGATTCCCCATCTCTGATTCCGCACATCTAATTCCCTGCCTCTGATTCCCCACCTCTGATTCCCCATATCTGATTCCCCGCCTCTGTTTCCCCGCCTCTGATTCCCCGCCTCTGTTTCCCCATATCTAAGTCCCCGCCTCTGATTCCCCAACTTTGATTCCCCACCTCTGATTCCCCAGCTCTGATTCCCCGCCTCTGATTCCCCGCATCTGATTCCCTGCATCTGATTCCCAGCCTCTGATTCCCTGCCTCTGATTCCCAACCTCTGATTCCCAACCTCTGATTCCCCGCCTCTGATTCCCCGCCTCTGTTTCCCCATATCTGATTCCCCGCCTCTATTTGCCCGCCTCTGATTCCCCGCCTCTGTTTCCCCATATCTGATTACCCGCCTCTGAATCCCCAACTCTGATTCCCTGCCTCTAATTTCCCAGCTCTGATTCCCCGCCTCTGATTCCCCGTGTCTGATTTCCTGCCTCTGATTCCCCGCCTCTGATTACCCATGTCTGATTCACCGCCTCTGATTCCCCACCTCTGATTCCCCATCTCTGATTCCGCACATCCGATTCACTGCCTCTGATTCCCCAGCTCTGATTCCCCGCCTCTGATTCCCCGCGTCTTATTCCCTGCTTCTGATTCTGATTCCCTGCCTCTGATTCCCCATCTCTGATTCTGCGCATCTGATTCCCTGCCTCTGATTCCCCACCTCTGATTCCCCATATATGATTCCCCGCCTCTGAATCCCCATCTCTGATTCCCGGACTCTGATTCCCCACCTCTGATACCCGGCCTCTTATAACCAGCATCTGATTCCAGGCCTCTGATTCCCGGCCTCTGATTCCCCGCTTCTGATTCTGATTCCCTGCCTCTGATTCCCCATCTCTGATTCCGCACATCTGATTCCCTGCCTCTGATTCCCCACCTCTGATTCCCCATATCTGATTCCCCGCCTCTGTTTCCCCGCCTCTGATTCCCCGTCTCTGTTTCCCCATATCTAATTCCCCACCTCTGATGCACCAACTCTGATTCCCCGCCTCTGATTCCCCAGCTCTGATTCCCCGCCTCTGATTCCCTGCATCCGATTCCCCATATCTGATTCCCCGCCTCTGTTTCCCCGCCTCTGATTCCCCGCCTCTGTTTCCCCATATCTGATTCCCCGCCTCTGATTCCCAACTATGATTCCCCGCCTCTGATTCCCCAGCTCTGATTCCCTGCCTCTGATTCCCCGCGTTCTATTCCCTGCCTCTGATTCCCCGCCTGTGATTCCCCATCTCTGATTCACCACCTCTGATTCCCCACCTCTGATTCCCCATATCTAATTCCCCGCCTCTGTATGCCCGCCTCTGATTCCCCGCCTCTGTTTCCCCATATCTGATTCCCCGCCACTGAATCCCCAACTCTGATTCCCTGCCTCTGATTCCCCAGCTCTGATTCCCCGCCTTTGATTCCCCCCGTCTGATTCCCAGCCTCTGAATCCCAGTGTCTGATATCCTGCCTCTGATTCCCCGCCTCTGATTCCCCATCTCAGATTCACCGCCTCTGATTCCCCACCTCTGATTCCCCATCTCTGATTCCGCACATCCGATTCCCTGCCTCTGATTCCCCGACTCTGATTCCCCACCTCTGATTCCCCAGCTCTGATTCCCCGCCTCTGATTCCACAACTCTGATTCCCCGCCTCTGATTCCCCGCCTCTGTTTCCCCATAACTAATTCCCCGCCTCTGATTCCCCAACTCTGATTCCCCACCTCTGATTCCCCAGCTCTGATTACCCACCTCTGATTCCCCATATCTAATTCCCTGCCTCTGTTTCCCCGCCTCTGATTCCCCGCCACTATTTCCCCATATCTGATTCTCCGCCTCAGAATCCCCAACTCTGATTCCCTGCATCTAATTCCCCGCCTCTGATTCCCCAACTCTGATTCCCCGCCTCTGATAACCCAGCTCTGATTCCCCGCCTCTGATTCCCCGTGTTTGATTCCCTGCCTCTGATTCCCCGCCTCTGATTCCCCATCTCTGATTCACCGCCTTTGATTCGCCACCTCTGATTCCCCATATCTGATTCCTCACCACTGTTTCCCCATATCTGATTCCCCGCCTCTGAATCCCCAACTCTGATTCCCTGCCTCTGATTCCCCAGCTCTGATTCCCCGCCTTTGATTCCCCCCGTCTGATTCCCAGCCTCTGAATCCCCGTGTCTGATATCCTGCCTCTGATTCCCCGCCTCTGATTCCTCATCTCAGATTCACCGCCTCTGATTCCCCACCTCTGATTCCCCATCTCTGATTCCGCACATCCGCTTCCCTGCCTCTGATTCCCCGACTCTGATTCCCCACCTCTGATTCCCCAGCTCTGATTCCCCGCCTCTGATTCCCCAACTCTGATTCCCCGCCTCTGATAACCCAGCTCTGATTCCCCGCCTCTGATTCCCCGTGTTTGATTCCTTGCCTCTGATTCCCCGCCTCTGATTCCCCATCTCTGATTCACCGCCTTTGATTCGCCACCTCTGATTCCCCATATCTGATTCCTCACCTCTGTTTCCCCGCCTCTGATTCCCCGCCTCTGATTCCCCATATCTCATTCCCCGCCTCTGATTCCCCATCTCTGATTCCCGGACTCTGATTCCCCACCTCTGATTCCCGGCCTATTATTCCAGGCATCAGATTCCGGCCTCTGATTCCCGGCCTCTGATTCCCTGCTTCTGATTCTGATTCCCTGCCTCTGATTCCCCATTTCTGATTCCGCACATCTAATTCCCTGCCTCTGATTCCCCACCTCTGATTCCCCATATCTGATTCCCCAACTCTAATTCCCCGCCTCTGATTCCCCGCCCCTGTTTCCCCATATCTGATTCCCCGCCTCTGATTCCCCAACTCTGATGCCACGCCACTGATTCCCCAGCTCTGATTACCCGCCTCTGATTCCCCGTGTTTGATTCACTGCCTCTGATTCCCCGCCTCTGATTCCGCATCTCTGATTCACCGCATTTGATTCGCCACCTCTGATTCCCCATATCTGATTCCCCGCATCCGATTCCCCATATCTGTTTCCCCGCCTCTGATTCCCCGCCTCTGATTCTCCATATCTCATTCCGCGCCTCTGAATCCCCATCTCTGATTCCCGGACTCTGATTCCCCACCTCTGATTCCCGGCCTCTTATTCCCAGCATCTGATTCCAGGCCTCTGATTCCCGGCCTCTGATTCCCCGCTTCTGATTCTGATTCCCTGCCTCTGATTCCCCATCTCTGATTCCGCACATCTGATTCCCTGCCTCTGATTCCCCTCCTCTGATTCCCCATATCTGATTCCCCACCTCTGTTTCCCTGCCTCTGATTCCCCGCCTCTGTTTCCCCATATCTAATTCCCCACCTCTGATGCACCAACTCTGATTCCCCGCCTCTGATTCCCCAGCTCTGATTCCCCGACTCTGATTCCCCGCATCCGATTCCCCATATCTGATTCCCCGCCTCTGTTTCCCCATATCTGATTCCCCGCCTCTGATTCCCAACTATGATTCCCCGCCTCTGATTCCCCAGCTCTGATTCCCTGCCTCTGATTCCCCTCGTTCTATTCCCTGCCTCTGATTCCCCGCCTGTGATTCCCCATCTCTGATTCACCACCTCTGATTATCCACCGCTGATTCCCCATATCTAATTCCCCGCCTCTGTTTGCCCGCCTTTGATTCCCTGCCTCTGTTTCCCCATATCTGATTCCCCGCCTCTGAATCCCCAACTCTGATTCCCTGCCTCTGATTCCCCAGCTCTGATTCCCCGCCTTTGATTCCCCCCGTCTGATTCCCAGCCTCTGAATCCCCGTGTCTGATATCCTGCCTCTGATTCCCCGCCTCTGATTCCCCAACTCTGATTCCCTGCCTCTGATTCCCCGCCTCTGATTCCCCATCTCTGATTCACCGCCTTTGATTCGCCACCTCTGATTCCCCATCTCTGATTCCCGGACTCTGATTCCCCACCTCTGATTCCCGGCCTATTATTCCCGGCATCAGATTCCGGCCTCTGATTCCCGGCCTCTGATTCCCTGCTTCTGATTCTGATTCCCTGCCTCTGATTCCCCATTTCTGATTCCGCAAATCTAATTCCCTGCCACTGATTCCCCACCTCTGATTCCCCATATCTGATTCCCCGCCTCTGTTTCCCCGCCTCTGATTCCCTGCCTCTGTTTCCCCATATCTAAGTCCCCGCCTCTGATTCCCCAACTCTGATTCCCCACCTCTGACTCCCCAGCTCTGATTACCCACCTCTGATTCCCCATATCTGATTCCCCGCCTCTGTTTCCCCGCCTCTGATTCCCCGCCACTGTTTCCCCATATCTGATTCCCCGCCTCTGAATCCCCAACTCTGATTCCCTGCATCTAATTCCCCAGCTCTGATTCCCCGCCTCTGATTCCCCGTGTCTGATTTCCTGCCTCTGATTCCCTGCCTCTGATTACCCATGTCTGATTCACCGCCTCTGATTCCCCACCTCTGATTCCCCATCTCTGATTCCGCACATCCGATTCCCAGCCTCTGATTCCCCATCCCTGATTCCCCGCCTCTGATTCCCCAACTCTGATTCCCCACCTCCGATTCCCCAGCTCTGATTCCCCGCCTCTGATTCCCCGTGTTTGATTCCCTGCCTCTGATTCCCCGCCTCTGATTCCCCATCTCTGATTCACCGCCTTTGATTCGCCACCTCTGATTCCCCATATCTGATTCCTCGCCTCTGTTTACCCGCCTCTGATTCCCCGCTTCTGATTCCCCATATCTCATTCCCTGCCTCTGATTCCCCAGCTCTGATTCCCCGCCTTTGATTCCCCCCGTCTGATTCCCAGCCTCTGAATCCCCGTGTCTGATATCCTGCCTCTGATTCCCCGCCTCTGATCCCCATCTCTGATTCCGCACATCCGCTTCCCTGCCTCTGATTCCCCGACTCTGATTCCCCACCTCTGATTCCCCAGCTCTGATTCCCCGCCTCTGATTCCCCAACTCTGATTCCCCGCCTCTGATAACCCAGCTCTGATTCCCCGCCTCTGATTCCCCGTGTTTGATTCCCTGCCTCTGATTCCCCGCCTCTGATTCCCCATCTCTGATTCACCGCCTTTGATTCGCCACCTCTGATTCCCCATCTCTGATTCCCGGACTCTGATTCCCCACCTCTGATTCCCGGCCTATTATTCCCGGCATCAGATTCCGGCCTCTGATTCCCGGCCTCTGATTCCCTGCTTCTGATTCTGATTCCCTGCCTCTGATTCCCCATTTCTGATTCCGCACATCTAATTCCCTGCCTCTGATTCCCCACCTCTGATTCCCCATATCTGATTCCCCGCCTCTGTTTCCCCGCCTCTGATTCCCTGCCTCTGTTTCCCCATATCTAAGTCCCCGCCTCTGATTCCCCAACTCTGATTCCCCACCTCTGACTCCCCAGCTCTGATTACCCACCTCTGATTCCCCATATCTGATTCCCCGCCTCTGTTTCCCCGCCTCTGATTCCCCGCCACTGTTTCCCCATATCTGATTCCCCGCCTCTGAATCCCCAACTCTGATTCCCTGCATCTAATTCCCCAGCTCTGATTCCCCGCCTCTGATTCCCCGTGTCTGATTTCCTGCCTCTGATTCCCTGCCTCTGATTACCCATGTCTGATTCACCGCCTCTGATTCCCCACCTCTGATTCCCCATCTCTGATTCCGCACATCCGATTCCCAGCCTCTGATTCCCCATCCCTGATTCCCCGCCTCTGATTCCCCAACTCTGATTCCCCACCTCCGATTCCCCAGCTCTGATTCCCCGCCTCTGATTCCCCGTGTTTGATTCCCTGCCTCTGATTCCCCGCCTCTGATTCCCCATCTCTGATTCACCGCCTTTGATTCGCCACCTCTGATTCCCCATATCTGATTCCTCGCCTCTGTTTACCCGCCTCTGATTCCCCGCCTCTGATTCCCCATATCTCATTCCCCGCCTCTGATTCCCCATCTCTGATTCCCGGACTCTGATTCCCCACCTCTGATTCCCGGCCTCTGATTCCCTGCTTCTGATTCTGATTCCCTGCCTCTGATTCCCCATCTCTGATCCCGCACATCTAATTCCCTGCCTCTGATTCCCCACCTCTGATTCCCCATATCTGATTCCCCGCCTCTGTTTCCCCACCTCTGATTCCCCGCCTCTGTTTCCCCATATCTAAGTCCCCGCCTCTGATTCCCCAACTTTGATTCCCCACCTCTGATTCCCCAGCTCTGATTCCCCGCCTCTGATTCCCCGCATCTGATTCCCTGCATCTGATTCCCAGCCTCTGATTCCCTGCCTCTGATTCCCAACCTCTGATTCCCAACCTCTGATTCCCCGCCTCTGATTCCCCGCCTCTGTTTCCCCATATCTGATTCCCCGCCTCTATTTGCCCGCCTCTGATTCCCCGCCTCTCTTTCACCATATCTGATTACCCGCCTCTGAATCCCCAACTCTGATTCCCTGCCTCTAATTTCCCAGCTCTGATTCCCCGCCTCTGATTCCCCGTGTCTGATTTCCTGCCTCTGATTCCCCGCCTCTGATTACCCATGTCTGATTCACCGCCTCTGATTCCCCACCTCTGATTCCCCATCTCTGATTCCGCACATCCGATTCACTGCCTCTGATTCCCCAGCTCTGATTCCCCGCCTCTGATTCCCCGCGTCTTATTCCCTGCTTCTGATTCTGATTCCCTGCCTCTGATTCCCCATCTCTGATTCTGCACATCTGATTCCCTGCCTCTGATTCCCCACCTCTGATTCCCCATATATGATTCCCCGCCTCTGAATCCCCATCTCTGATTCCCGGACTCTGATTCCCCACCTCTGATACCCGGCCTCTTATAACCAGCATCTGATTCCAGGCCTCTGATTCCCGGCCTCTGATTCCCCGCTTCTGATTCTGATTCCCTGCCTCTGATTCCCCATCTCTGATTCCGCACATCTGATTCCCTGCCTCTGATTCCCCACCTCTGATTCCCCATATCTGATTCCCCGCCTCTGTTTCCCCGCCTCTGATTCCCCGCCTCTGTTTCCCCGCCTCTGATTCCCTGCCTCTGTTTCCCCATATCTAAGTCCCCGCCTCTGATTCCCCAACTCTGATTCCCCACCTCTGACTCCCCAGCTCTGATTACCCACCTCTGATTCCCCATATCTGATTCCCCGCCTCTGTTTCCCCGCCTCTGATTCCCCGCCACTGTTTCCCCATATCTGATTCCCCGCCTCTGAATCCCCAACTCTGATTCCCTGCATCTAATTCCCCAGCTCTGATTCCCCGCCTCTGATTCCCCGTGTCTGATTTCCTGCCTCTGATTCCCTGCCTCTGATTACCCATGTCTGATTCACCGCCTCTGATTCCCCACCTCTGATTCCCCATCTCTGATTCCGCACATCCGATTCCCAGCCTCTGATTCCCCATCCCTGATTCCCCGCCTCTGATTCTCCAACTCTGATTCCCCACCTCCGATTCCCCAGCTCTGATTCCCTGCCTCTGATTCCCCGTGTTTGATTCCCTGCCTCTGATTCCCCGCCTCTGATTCCCCATCTCTGATTCACCGCCTTTGATTCGCCACCTCTGATTCCCCATATCTGATTCCTCGCCTCTGTTTACCCGCCTCTGATTCCCCGCCTCTGATTCCCCATATCTCATTCCCCGCCTCTGATTCCCCATCTCTGATTCCCGGACTCTGATTCCCCACCTCTGATTCCCGGCCTCTGATTCCCTGCTTCTAATTCTGATTCCCTGCCTCTGATTCCCCATCTCTGATTCCGCACATCTAATTCCCTGCCTCTGATTCCCCACCTCTGATTCCCCATATCTGATTCCCCGCCTCTGTTTCCCCGCCTCTGATTCCCCGCCTCTGTTTCCCCATATCTAAGTCCCCGCCTCTGATTCCCCAACTTTGATTCCCCACCTCTGATTCCCCAGCTCTGATTCCCCGCCTCTGATTCCCCGCATCTGATTCCCTGCATCTGATTCCCAGCCTCTGATTCCCTGCCTCTGATTCCCAACCTCTGATTCCCAACCTCTGATTCCCCGCCTCTGATTCCCCGCCTCTGTTTCCCCATATCTGATTCCCCGCCTCTATTTGCCCGCCTCTGATTCCCCGCCTCTGTTTCCCCATATCTGATTACCCGCCTCTGAATCCCCAACTCTGATTCCCTGCCTCTAATTTCCCAGCTCTGATTCCCCGCCTCTGATTCCCCGTGTCTGATTTCCTGCCTCTGATTCCCCGCCTCTGATTACCCATGTCTGATTCACCGCCTCTGATTCCCCACCTCTGATTCCCCATCTCTGATTCCGCACATCCGATTCACTGCCTCTGATTCCCCAGCTCTGATTCCCCGCCTCTGATTCCCCGCGTCTTATTCCCTGCTTCTGATTCTGATTCCCTGCCTCTGATTCCCCATCTCTGATTCTGCGCATCTGATTCCCTGCCTCTGATTCCCCACCTCTGATTCCCCATATATGATTCCCCGCCTCTGAATCCCCATCTCTGATTCCCGGACTCTGATTCCCCACCTCTGATACCCGGCCTCTTATAACCAGCATCTGATTCCAGGCCTCTGATTCCCGGCCTCTGATTCCCCGCTTCTGATTCTGATTCCCTGCCTCTGATTCCCCATCTCTGATTCCGCACATCTGATTCCCTGCCTCTGATTCCCCACCTCTGATTCCCCATATCTGATTCCCCGCCTCTGTTTCCCCGCCTCTGATTCCCCGCCTCTGTTTCCCCATATCTAATTCCCCACCTCTGATGCACCAACTCTGATTCCCCGCCTCTGATTCCCCAGCTCTGATTCCCCGCCTCTGATTCCCTGCATCCGATTCCCCATATCTGATTCCCCGCCTCTGTTTCCCCGCCTCTGATTCCCCGCCTCTGTTTCCCCATATCTGATTCCCCGCCTCTGATTCCCAACTATGATTCCCCGCCTCTGATTCCCCAGCTCTGATTCCCTGCCTCTGATTCCCCGCGTTCTATTCCCTGCCTCTGATTCCCCGCCTGTGATTCCCCATCTCTGATTCACCACCTCTGATTCCCCACCTCTGATTCCCCATATCTAATTCCCCGCCTCTGTATGCCCGCCTCTGATTCCCCGCCTCTGTTTCCCCATATCTGATTCCCCGCCACTGAATCCCCAACTCTGATTCCCTGCCTCTGATTCCCCAGCTCTGATTCCCCGCCTTTGATTCCCCCCGTCTGATTCCCAGCCTCTGAATCCCCGTGTCTGATATCCTGCCTCTGATTCCCCGCCTCTGATTCCCCATCTCAGATTCACCGCCTCTGATTCCCCACCTCTGATTCCCCATCTCTGATTCCGCACATCCGATTCCCTGCCTCTGATTCCCCGACTCTGATTCCCCACCTCTGATTCCCCAGCTCTGATTCCCCGCCTCTGATTCCACAACTCTGATTCCCCGCCTCTGATTCCCCGCCTCTGTTTCCCCATAACTAATTCCCCGCCTCTGATTCCCCAACTCTGATTCCCCACCTCTGATTCCCCAGCTCTGATTACCCACCTCTGATTCCCCATATCTAATTCCCTGCCTCTGTTTCCCCGCCTCTGATTCCCCGCCACTATTTCCCCATATCTGATTCTCCGCCTCAGAATCCCCAACTCTGATTCCCTGCATCTAATTCCCCAGCTCTGATTCCCCGCCTCTGATTCCCCGTGTCTGATTTCCTGCCTCTGATTCCCCGCCTCTGATTACCCATGTCTGATTCACCGCCTCTGATTCCCCACCTCTGATTCCCCATCTCTGATTCCGCACATCCGACTCCCAGCCTCTGATTCCCCATCTCTGATTCCCCGCCTCTGATTCCCCAACTCTGATTCCCCATCTCTGATTCCCCAGCTCTGATTCCCCGCCTCTGATTCCCCGTGTTTGATTCCCTGCCTCTGATTCCCCGCCTCTGATTCCCCATCTCTGATTCACCGCCTTTGATTCGCCACCTCTGATTCCCCATATCTGATTCCTCGCCTCTGTTTCCCCGCCTCTGATTTCCCGCCTCTGATTCCCCATATCTAATTCCCCGCCTCTGATTCCCCATCTCTGATTCCCGGACTCTGATTCCCCACCTCTGATTCCCGGCCTCTGATTCGCTGCTTCTGATTCTGATTCCCTGCCTCTGATTCCCCATCTCTGATTCCGCACATCTAATTCCCTGCCTCTGATTCCCCACCTCTGATTCCCCATATCTGATTCCCCGCCTCTGTTTCCCCGCCTCTGATTCCCCGCCTCTGTTTCCCCATATCTAAGTCCCCGCCTCTGATTACCCAACATTGATTCCCCACCTCTGATTCCACAGCTCTGATTCCCCGCCTCTGATTCCCCGCATCTGATTCCCTGCATCTGATTCCCAGCCTCTGATTCCCTGCCTCTGATTCCCAAACTCTGATTCCCCACCTCTGATTCCCCATATCTGATTCCCCGCCTCTGTTTCCCCGCCTCTGATTCCCCGCCTCTGTTTACCCATATCTGATTCCCCGCCTCTATTTGCCCGCCTCTGATTCCCCGCCTCTGTTTCCCCATATCTGATTACCCGCCTCTGAATCCCCAACTCTGATTCCCTGCCTCTAATTTCCCAGCTCTGATTCCCCGCCTCTGATTCCCCGTGTTTGATTCCCTGCCTCTGATTCCCCGCCTCTGATTCTCCATCTCTGATTCACCGCCTTTGATTCGCCACCTCTGATTCCCCATATCTGATTCCTCACCTCTGTTTCCCCGCCTCTGATTCCCCGCCTCTGATTCCCCATATCTCATTCCCCGCCTCTGATTCCCCATCTCTGATTCCCGGACTCTGATTCCCCACCTCTGATTCCCGGCCTATTATTCCCGGCATCAGATTCCGGCCTCTGATTCCCGGCCTCTGATTCCCTGCTTCTGATTCTGATTCCCTGCCTCTGATTCCCCATTTCTGATTCCGCACATCTAATTCCCTGCCTCTGATTCCCCACCTCTGATTCCCCATATCTGATTCCCCAACTCTAATTCCCCGCCTCTGATTCCCCGCCCCTGTTTCCCCATATCTGATTCCCCGCCTCTGATTCCCCAACTCTGATGCCCCGCCACTGATTCCCCAGCTCTGATTCCCCGCCTCTGATTCCCCGTGTTTGATTCACTGCCTCTGATTCCCCGCCTCTGATTCCGCATCTCTGATTCACCGCATTTGATTCGCCACCTCTGATTCCCCATATCTGATTCCTCGCCTCTGTTTCCCCGCCTCTGATTCCCCGCCTCTGATTCTCCATATCTCATTCCGCGCCTCTGAATCCCCATCTCTGATTCCCGGACTCTGATTCCCCACCTATGATTCCCGGCCTCTTATTCCCAGCATCTGATTCCAGGCCTCTGATTCCCGGCCTCTGATTCCCCGCTTCTGATTCTGATTCCCTGCCTCTGATTCCCCATCTCTGATTCCGCACATCTGATTCCCTGCCTCTGATTCCCCTCCTCTGATTCCCCATATCTGATTCCCCGCATCCGATTCCCCATATCTGATTCCCCGCCTCTGTTTCCCCATATCTGATTCCCCGCCTCTGATTCCCAACTATGATTCCCCGCCTCTGATTCCCCAGCTCTGATTCCCTGCCTCTGATTCCCCTCGTTCTATTCCCTGCCTCTGATTCCCCGCCTGTGATTCCCCATCTCTGATTCACCACCTCTGATTATCCACCGCTGATTCCCCATATCTAATTCCCCGCCTCTGTTTGCCCGCCTTTGATTCCCTGCCTCTGTTTCCCCATATCTGATTCCCCGCCTCTGAATCCCCAACTCTGATTCCCTGCCTCTGATTCCCCAGCTCTGATTCCCCGCCTTTGATTCCCCCCGTCTGATTCCCAGCCTCTGAATCCCCGTGTCTGATATCCTGCCTCTGATTCCCCGCCTCTGATTCCTCATCTCAGATTCACCGCCTCTGATTCCCCACCTCTGATTCCCCATCTCTGATTCCGCACATCCGCTTCCCTGCCTCTGATTCCCCGACTCTGATTCCCCACCTCCGATTCCCCAGCTCTGATTCCCCGCCTCTGATTCCCCAACTCTGATTCCCCGCCTCTGATAACCCAGCTCTGATTCCCCGCCTCTGATTCCCCGTGTTTGATTCCCTGCCTCTGATTCCCCGCCTCTGATTCCCCATCTCTGATTCACCGCCTTTGATTCGCCACCTCTGATTCCCCATATCTGATTCCTCACCTCTGTTTCCCCGCCTCTGATTCCCCGCCTCTGATTCCCCATATCTCATTCCCCGCCTCTGATTCCCCATCTCTGATTCCCGGACTCTGATTCCCCACCTCTGATTCCCGGCCTATTATTCCCGGCATCAGATTCCGGCCTCTGATTCCCGGCCTCTGATTCCCTGCTTCTGATTCTGATTCCCTGCCTCTGATTCCCCATTTCTGATTCCCCATATCTGATTCCCCGCCTCTGTTTCCCCGCCTCTGATTCCCTGCCACTGTTTCCCCATATCTAAGTCCCCGCCTCTGATTCCCCAACTCTGATTCCCCACCTCTGACTCCCCAGCTCTGATTACCCACCTCTGATTCCCCATATCTGATTTCCCGCCTCTGTTTCCCCGCCTCTGATTCCCCGCCACTGTTTCCCCATATCTGATTCCCCGCCTCTGAATCCCCAACTCTGATTCCCTGCATCTAATTCCCCAGCTCTGATTCCCCGCCTCTGATTCCCCGTGTCTGATTTCCTGCCTCTGATTCCCTGCCTCTGATTACCCATGTCTGATTCACCGCCTCTGATTCCCCACCTCTGATTCCCCATCTCTGATTCCGCACATCCGATTCCCAGCCTCTGATTCCCCATCCCTGATTCCCCGCCTCTGATTCCCCAACTCTGATTCCCCACCTCCGATTCCCCAGCTCTGATTCCCCGCCTCTGATTCCCCGTGTTTGATTCCCTGCCTCTGATTCCCCGCCTCTGATTCCCCATCTCTGATTCACCGCCTTTGATTTGCCATCTCTGATTCCCCATATCTGATTCCTCGCCTCTGTTTACCCGCCTCTGATTCCCCGCCTTTGATTCCCCATATCTCATTCCCCGCCTCTGATTCCCCATCTCTGATTCCCGGACTCTGATTCCCCACCTCTGATTCCCGGCCTCTGATTCCCTGCTTCTGATTCTGATTCCCTGCCTCTGATTCCCCATCTCTGATTCCGCACATCTAATTCCCTGCCTCTGATTCCCCACCTCTGATTCCCCATATCTGATTCCCCGCCTCTATTTCCCCGCCTCTGATTCCCCGCCTCTGTTTCCCCATATCTAAGTCCCCGCCTCTGATTCCCCAACTTTGATTCCCCACCTCTGATTCCCCAGCTGTGATTCCCCGCCTCTGATTCCCCGCATCTGATTCCCTGCATCTGATTCCCAGCCTCTGATTCCCTGCCTCTGATTCCCAACCTCTGATTCCCCACCTCTGATTCCCCGCCTCTGATTCCCCGCCTCTGTTTCCCCATATCTGATTCCCCGCCTCTATTTGCCCGCCTCTGATTCCCCGCCTCTGTTTCCCCATATCTGATTACCCGCCTCTGAATCCCCAACTCTGATTCCCTGCCTCTAATTTCCCAGCTCTGATTCCCCGCCTCTGATTCCCCGTGTCTGATTTCCTGCCTCTGATTCCCCGCCTCTGATTACCCATGTCTGATTCACCGCCTCTGATTCCCCACCTCTGATTCCCCATCTCTGATTCCGCACATCCGATTCACTGCCTCTGATTCCCCAGCTCTGATTCCCCGCCTCTGATTCCCCGCGTCTTATTCCCTGCTTCTGATTCTGATTCCCTGCCTCTGATTCCCCATCTCTGATTCTGCACATCTGATTCCCTGCCTCTGATTCCCCACCTCTGATTCCCCATATATGATTCCCCGCCTCTGAATCCCCATCTCTGATTCCCGGACTCTGATTCCCCACCTCTGATACCCGGCCTCTTATAACCAGCATCTGATTCCAGGCCTCTGATTCCCGGCCTCTGATTCCCCGCTTCTGATTCTGATTCCCTGCCTCTGATTCCCCATCTCTGATTCCGCACATCTGATTCCCTGCCTCTGATTCCCCACCTCTGATTCCCCATATCTGATACCCCGCCTCTGTTTCCCCGCCTCTGATTCCCCGCCTCTGTTTCCCCATATCTAATTCCCCACCTCTGATGCACCAACTCTGATTCCCCGCCTCTGATTCCCCAGCTCTGATTCCCCGCCTCTGATTCCCTGCATCCGATTCCCCATATCTGATTCCCCGCCTCTGTTTCCCCGCCTCTGATTCCCCGCCTCTGATTCCCCATATCTAATTCCCCGCCTCTGTATGCCCGCCTCTGATTCCCCGCCTCTGTTTCCCCATATCTGATTCCCCGCCACTGAATCCCCAACTCTGATTCCCTGCCTCTGATTCCCCAGCTCTGATTCCCCGCCTTTGATTCCCCCCGTCTGATTCCCAGCCTCTGAATCCCCGTGTCTGATATCCTGCCTCTGATTCCCCGCCTCTGATTCCTCATCTCAGATTCACCGCCTCTGATTCCCCACCTCTGATTCCCCAGCTCTGATTCCCCGCCTCTGATTCCCCAACTCTGATTCCCCGCCTCTGATAACGCAGCTCTGATTCCCCGCCTCCGATTCCCCGTATTTGATTCCCTGCCTCTGATTCCCCGCCTCTGATTCTCCATCTCTGATTCACCACCTTTGATTCGCCACCTCTGATTCCCCATATCTGATTCCTCACCTCTGTTTCCCCGCCTCTGATTCCCCGCCTCTGATTCCCCATATCTCATTCCCCGCCTCTGATTCCCCATCTCTGATTCCCGGACTCTGATTCCCCACCTCTGATTCCCGGCCTCTTATTCCCGGCATCAGATTCCGGCCTCTGATTCCCGGCCTCTGATTCCCTGCTTCTGATTCTGATTCCCTGCCTCTGATTCCCCATTTCTGATTCCGCACATCTAATTCCCTGCCTCTGATTCCCCACCTCTGATTCCCCATATCTGATTCCCCGCCTCTGTTTCCCCGCCTCTGATTCCCCGCCTCTGTTTCCCCATATCTAAGTCCCCGCCTCTGATTCCCCACCTCTGATTCCCCAGCTCTGATTACCCACCTCTGATTCCCCATATCTGATTCCCCGCCTCTGTTTCTCCGCCTCTGATTCCCCGCCACTGTTTCCCCATATCTGATTCCCCGCCTCTGAATCCCCAACTCTGATTCCCTGCATCTAATTCCCCAGCTCTGATTCCCCGCCTCTGATTCCCCAACTCTGATTCCCCACCTCTGATTCCCCAGCTCTGATTACCCACCTCTGATTCCCCATATCTAATTCCCTGCCTCTGTTTCCCCGCCTCTGATTCCGCGCCACTATTTCCCCATATCTGATTCTCCGCCTCAGAATCCCCAACTCTGATTCCCTGCATCTAATTCCCCAGCTCTGATTCCCCGCCTCTGATTCCCCGTGTCTGATTTCCTGCCTCTGATACCCCGCCTCTGATTACCCATGTCTGATTCACCGCCTCTGATTCCCCATCTCTGATTCCCCGCCTCTGTTTCCCCAACTCTGATTCCCCACCTCTGATTCCGCACATCTAATTCCCTGCCTCTGATTCCCCACCTCTGATTTCCCATATCTGATTCCCCGCCTCTGTTTCCCCGCCTCTGATTCCCCGCCTCTGATGCCCCGTGTTTGATTCCCTGCCTCTGATTCCCCGCCTCTGATTCCCCATCTCTGATTCCGCACATCTAATTCCCTGCCTCTGATTCCCCACCTCTGATTCCCCATATCTGATTCCCCGCCTCTGTTTCCCCGCCTCTGATTCCCCGCCTCTGATGCCCCGTGTTTGATTCCCTGCCTCTGATTCCCCGCCTCTGATTCCCCATCTCTGATTCACCGCCTTTGATTCGCCACCTCTGATTCCCCATATCTGATTCCTCGCCTCTGTTTCCCCGCCTCTGATTTCCCGCCTCTGATTCCCCATATCTCATTCCCCGCCTCTGATTCCCCAACTCTGATTCCCGGACTCTGATTCCCCACCTCTGATTCCCGGCCTCTGATTCGCTGCTTCTGATTCTGATTCCCTGCCTCTGATTCCCCATCTCTGATTCCGCACATCTAATTCCCTGCCTCTGATTCCCCACCTCTGATTCCCCATATCTGATTCCCCGCCTCTGTTTCCCCGCCTCTGATTCCCCGCCTCTGTTTCCCCATATCTAAGTCCCCGCCTCTGATTCCCCAACTTTGATTCCCCACCTCTGATTCCCCAGCTCTGATTCCCCGCCTCTGATTCCCCGCATCTGATTCCCTGCATCTGATTCCCAGCCTCTGATTCCCTGCCTCTGATTCCCAAACTCTGATTCCCCACCTCTGATTCCCCATATCTGATTCCCCGCCTCTGTTTCCCCGCCTCTGATTCCCCGCCTCTGTTTCCCCATATCTGATTCCCCGCCTCTATTTGCCCGCCTCTGATTCCCCGCCTCTGTTTCCCCATATCTGATTACCCGCCTCTGAATCCCCAACTCTGATTCCCTGCCTCTAATTTCCCAGCTCTGATTCCCCGCCTCTGATTCCCCGTGTCTGATTTCCTGCCTCTGATTCCCCGCCTCTGATTACCCATGTCTGATTCACCGCCTCTGATTCCCCACCTCTGATTCCCCATCTCTGATTCCGCACATCCGATTCACTGCCTCTGATTCCCCAGCTCTGATTCCCCGCCTCTGATTCCCCGCGTCTTATTCCCTGCTTCTGATTCTGATTCCCTGCCTTTGATTCCCCATCTCTGATTCTGCACATCTGATTCCCTGCCTCTGATTCCCCACCTCTGATTCGCCATATCTGATTCCCCGCCTCTGTTTCCCCGCCTCTGATTCCCCGCCTCTGTTTCCCCATATCTAAGTCCCCGCCTCTGATTCCCCAACTCTGATTCCCCACCTCTGATTCCCCAGCTCTGATTCCCCGCCTCTGATTCCCCGCATCTGATTCCCTGCATCCGATTCCCAGCCTCTGATTCCCTGCCTCTGATTCCCAACCTCTGATTCCCCACCTTTGATTCCCCATATCTGATTCCCCGCCTCTGTTTCCCTGCCTCTGATTCCCCGCCACTGTTTCCCCATATCTGATTCCCCGCCTCTATTTCCTAGCCTCTGATTCCCAGCCTCTGATTCCCCATATCTGATTCCCCGCCTCTGATTCCCCAACTCTGATTCCCCGCCTCGGATTCCCCAGCTCTGAATCCCCGCCTCTGATTCCCCGCGTCTGATTACCGGCCTCTGATTCCCCGCTCTGATTCCCCATCTCTGATTCACAACCTCTGATTCCCCACCTCTGATTCCCCATATCTGATTTGCCGCCTCTGTTTCCCCTCCTCTGATTCCCCACCTCTGATTCCCCGCCTCTGATTCGCCAGCTATGATACCCCGCGTCTGATTCCCCGCGTCTGATTCCCTGCCTCTGATTCCCCGCCTCTGATTCCACATCTCTGATTCACCACCTCTGATTCCCCGCGTCTGATTCCCCGCCTCTGATTCACCATCTCTGATTCCCCATCTCTGATTCCCCAATTCTGATTCACCGCCTCTGATTCCCCAGCTCTGTTTCCTCGCCTCTGATTCCCTGCCTCTGATTCCCAACCTCTGATTCCCCACCTCTGATTTCCCATATTGATTCCCTGCCTCTGATTCCCCGCCTCTGATTCCCCAACTCTGATTCCCCGCCTCTGATTCCCCAGCTCTGATTCCCCGCCTCTGATTCCCCGTGTTTGATTCCCTGCCTCTGATTCCCGGCCTCTGATTCCCCATCTCTGATTCATCGCCTTTGATTCGCCAATTCTGATTCCCCATATCTGATTCCCCGCCTCTGTTTCCCCGCCTCTGATTCCCCGCCTCTGATTCCCCATATCTTATTCCCCGCCTCTGAATCCCCATCTCTGATTCCCGGACTCTGATTCCCCACCTCTGATTCCCGGCCTCTTATTCCCGGCATCTGATTCCGGCCTCTGATTCCCGGCCTCTGATTCCCTGCTTCTGATTCTGATTCCCTGCCTTTGATTCCCCATCTCTGATTCCGCACATCTGATTCCCTGCCTCTGATTCCCCATCTCTGATTCCCCATATCTGATTCCCCGCCTCTGTTTCCCCGCCTCTGATTCCCCGCCTCTGTTTCCCAATATCTAAGTCCCCGCCTCTGATTCCCCAACTCTGATTCCCCACCTCTGATTCCCCAGCTCTGATTCCCCGCCTCTGATTCCCCGCATCTGATTCCCTGTATCTGATTCCATGCCTCTGATTCCCTGCCTCTGATTCCCAACCTCTGATTCCCCACCACTGATTCCCCATATCTGATTCCCAGCCTCTGTTTCCCCGCCTCTGATTCCCCGCCTCTGTTTCCCCATATCTGATTCCCGGCCTCTGATTCCCTGCCTCTGATTCCACATCTCCGATCCCGCAAATCTGATTCCCTGCCTCTGATTCCCCGCCTCTGATTCCCCGCCTCTGATTCCCTGCCTCTGATTCCCAACCTCTAATTCCCCACCTCTGATTCCCCGTGTTTGATTCCCCGCCTCTGATTCCCCATCTCTGATTCACCGCCTTTGATTCGCCACCTCTGATTCCCCATATCTGATTCCTCGCCTCTGTTTACCCGCCTCTGATTCCCCGCCTCTGATTCCCCATATCTCATTCCCCGCCTCTGATTCCCCACCTCTGATTCCCGGCCTCTTATTCCCAGCATCTGATTCCAGGCCTCTGATTCCCGGCCTCTGATTCCCCGCTTCTGATTCTGATTCCCTGCCTCTGATTCCCCATCTCTGATTCCACACATCTGATTCCCTGCCTCTGATTCCCCACCTCTGATTCCCCATATCTGATTCCCCACCTCTGTTTCCCCGCCTCTGATTCCCCGCCTCTGTTTCCCCATATCAAATTCCCCACCTCTGATGCACCAACTCTGATTCCCCGCCTCTGATTCCCCAGCTCTGATTCCCCGCCTCTGATTCCCCGCATCCGATTCCCCATATCTGATTCCCCGCCTCTGTTTCCCCATATCTGATTCCCCGCCTCTGATTCCCAACCTCTGATTCCCCACCTCTGATTCCCCATATCTGATTCCCCGCCTCTGTTTCCCCGCCTCTGATTCCCCGCCTCTGTTTCCCCATATCTCTTTCCCCGCCTCTATTTCCTTGCCTCTGATTCCCAGCCTCTGATTCCCCATATCTGATTCCCCGCCTCTGATTCCCCAACTCTGATTCCCCGCCTCGGATTCCCCAGCTCTGAATCCCCGCCTCTGATTTCCCGCGTCTGATTACCGGCCTCTGATTCCCCGCTCTGATTCCCCATCTCTGATTCACAACCTCTGATTCCCCACCTCTGGTTCCCCATATCTGATTTGCCGCCTCTGTTTCCCCGCCTCTGATTCACCACCTCTGATTCCCCGCCTCTGATTCGCCAGCTATGATTCCCCGCGTCTGATTCCCCGCGTCTGATTCCCTGCCTCTGATTCCCCGCCTCTGATACCACATCTCTGATTCACCACCTCTGATTCCCCGCGTCTGATTCCCCGCCTCTGATTCACCATCTCTGATTCCCCATCTCTGATTCCCCAATTCTGATTCACCGCCTCTGATTCCCCAGCTCTGTTTCCTCGCCTCTGATTCCCTGCCTCTGATTCCCAACCTCTGATTCCCCACCTCTGATTTCCCATATTGATTCCCTGCCTCTGATTCCCCGCCTCTGATTCCCCAACTCTGATTCCCCGCCTCTGATTCCCCAGCTCTGATTCCCCGCCTCTGATTCCCCGTGTTTGATTCCCTGCCTCTGATTCCCGGCCTCTGATTCCCCATCTCTGATTCATCGCCTTTGATTCGCCACCTCTGACTCCCCATATCTGATTCCCCGCCTCTGTTTCCCCGCCTCTGATTCCCCGCCTCTGATTCCCCATATCTCATTCCCCGCCTCTGAATCCCCATCTCTGATTCCCGGACTCTGATTCCCCACCTCTGATTCCCGGCCTCTTATTCCCGGCATATGATTCCGGCCTCTGATTCCCGGCCTCTGATTCCCTGCTTCTGATTCTGATTCCCTGCCTCTGATTCCCCACCTCTGATTCCCCATATCTGATTCCCCGCCTCTGTTTCCCCGCCTCTGATTCCCCGCCTCTGTTTCCCCATATCTAAGTCCCCGCCTCTGATTCCCCACCTCTGATTCCCCAGCTCTGATTACCCACCTCTGATTCCCCATATCTGATTCCCCGCCTCTGTTTCTCCGCCTCTGATTCCCCGCCACTGTTTCCCCATATCTGATTCCCCGCCTCTGAATCCCCAACTCTGATTCCCTGCATCTAATTCCCCAGCTCTGATTCCCCGCCTCTGATTCCCCAACTCTGATTCCCCACCTCTGATTCCCCAGCTCTGATTACCCACCTCTGATTCCCCATATCTAATTCCCTGCCTCTGTTTCCCCGCCTCTGATTCCCCGCCACTATTTCCCCATATCTGATTCTCCGCCTCAGAATCCCCAACTCTGATTCCCTGCATCTAATTCCCCAGCTCTGATTCCCCGCCTCTGATTCCCCGTGTCTGATTTCCTGCCTCTGATTCCCCGCCTCTGATTACCCATGTCTGATTCACCGCCTCTGATTCCCCATCTCTGATTCCCCGCCTCTGTTTCCCCAACTCTGATTCCCCACCTCTGATTCCGCACATCTAATTCCCTGCCTCTGATTCCCCACCTCTGATTCCCCATATCTGATTCCCCGCCTCTGTTTCCCCGCCTCTGATTCCCCGCCTCTGATGCCCCGTGTTTGATTCCCTGCCTCTGATTCCCCGCCTCTGATTCCCCATCTCTGATTCCGCACATCTAATTCCCTGCCTCTGATTCCCCACCTCTGATTCCCCATATCTGATTCCCCGCCTCTGTTTCCCCGCCTCTGATTCCCCGCCTCTGATGCCCCGTGTTTGATTCCCTGCCTCTGATTCCCCGCCTCTGATTCCCCATCTCTGATTCACCGCCTTTGATTCGCCACCTCTGATTCCCCATATCTGATTCCTCGCCTCTGTTTCCCCGCCTCTGATTTCCCGCCTCTGATTCCCCATATCTCATTCCCCGCCTCTGATTCCCCAACTCTGATTCCCGGACTCTGATTCCCCACCTCTGATTCCCGGCCTCTGATTCGCTGCTTCTGATTCTGATTCCCTGCCTCTGATTCCCCATCTCTAATTCCGCACATCTAATTCCCTGCCTCTGATTCCCCACCTCTGATTCCCCATATCTGATTCCCCGCCTCTGTTTCCCCGCCTCTGATTCCCCGCCTCTGTTTCCCCATATCTAAGTCCCCGCCTCTGATTCCCCAACTTTGATTCCCCACCTCTGATTCCCCAGCTCTGATTCCCCGCCTCTGATTCCCCGCATCTGATTCCCTGCATCTGATTCCCAGCCTCTGATTCCCTGCCTCTGATTCCCAAACTCTGATTCCCCACCTCTGATTCCCCATATCTG